>NC_092630.1:35788963-36144875 GCF_039555335.1 Amphiura filiformis | reverse complement strand
GAGTCTTTCATTTTAACCTCGAAACCAAATTATACCGAATACCAACTGGTCCGATAGCGGACTTTAGACTATATAAAAAGTTAGCACCTTGAAATGGATTTCTCCTGGAAACATTAATTTCGCTTACTGTACACAGTTTAAGAACAGCAATTATCTTGGCAACTAATTGACAGTACAAAGTGTCATTTTTACGCAACAGATTACCTGAAATAGCCAGGCTGAGGCCGTGGTTCCTTTTGCGCAATAAAACAAGTCAGGATTTAATTGATTGATCCGAGATTATCAGTAAGAGTCTTTCAAATATAAATAATCATTATATAAAATTTCGGATCTTTTTCCTTTAGTGACGACATTATTAGCTTCTGATTCATAGTAAAAGTGATTTTTTGAGTATTTTATGTTTTGTCAATTTTTAAACGATGCTCTAGAATTTGAAACAAGTTGTGATCTAGAACATTGTATTTTAACTCACTGTATTTTTACATAAAGTTATACCCCTGCAAGTCGCGCAAGAGGTGAACAAACAAGAAAAACGCTAGAAATGCATGCCTACTCGTGGTGTCGTGTATCGTTAGAGCCCATGTGGAAGCGGTATTTGAGGAGGAGAGAATAAAAGAAGAAAAAAGTTAGTAACATCAAATCAAATACATGTAAAAATCTTACACGATATAACTTTATTTCATACCAAACAATTTACAGATCAAATATACTTCAGCTTAGGCTGTTACAAATCAAACTTCTTTAACAAACTAAAAACTCAACAACATTTGATACATAACAAATCATTTAAGTCAAAATGGACTGATACTAAAAAGTTAATAACATCCAAATCAGAAATACATGCAAAGAAATCTTGCACATTATAACTATTTCATACAAACAATTTGATCAAATATGCTACTTCCAGCTTAAGGCTGCATTACGCATCAAACTATTGTCAACAAACTAAAACTCAGCAACATTTTTAGTGATACGTAACAATCATTTTTAAGTCAAAAATGGACTGATACTAAAGATGCAAAATCACAGTACTTTGAAGAATTAAGAAATACATAGAAAATGAAATACACTGAAAAGTTTTACCTTAAATTTATAAACTTCACTTTCCACCAATATAATACCACAAAAACACATTTGATATTTGAAATATACAAAATCAATCAAAATCAATATGCATTAGAACAATAATAAAAGAACACTCAAAAGTCATATTCGTTTAAAATTAAGTGTATTGCATGAAACAGTTTAAGCCTGTTTCTTAACAGGTGTAAAAAAGAATTTGCATTATGGAAAATATAGTATATACCTAAATTTGAATTTAAATGAAGAAATATAACATAGTTGACAAAGTCTATAATGTTTCTAGGTCTTTCATTTTACACTCCAAACAAATTATACGAATCTAACTGGTGCGATAGTTTTAGACTATATCAAAGTTAGCACCTTGAAATGGATTTCTCCTGAAACATTAGAAATTTCGCTTATATGATTTAAGAACAACAGTATCTTGTAACTAATTGATACAAAGTGTCATTTTATATGATTACCTAAATAACCGGGCTGAGAATAAGTAGTTCTTAACAAGCAGAGTGGGGATTTAATTGATTAAGTCAGTTGTATTAAGTCTTTCAAATGTACAAATGATATTACATAATTTGGATCACTGCTGATGTTAACTTCTGATTCATGGTAAATGATTTTTGGTGCCCATATTTTATCAATTTAAACGTTAACATAGATTTGAAACAAGTTTGTGATCTAAGAACGTGTATTTTAACTCACGGTATTTTTACATAAATTATACCTGCAGAGTCGCTTTTGATGGGTAGACAAACCAAAAGAAAACGCTGATAGGCGAAATGCCTACTCGTGATTATCAAATGTATCGTTAGGCCCCGTAAGGCAGTGTTTGAGGAGGAGAATAAGAAAAGTTAATATCAAATCAATGCATGCAAAATCTGCGATATAACTTCTTTCATACAAACAAATCTTACCAAGATCGATACTTTCAAACAAGGCTGCGTTACACCAAATCAAACTATTTCAACAAACTAAAAACTCAACAACGTTTTAGTGATGTAACAAATCATTTAAGTCAAAAATGGACTGATACTAAAAAGTTAATAACGTCAAATCAAATACATACGAAAATCTTACACGATATAACTTCTCATACAAACAAATTTTAAGATCAAATATACTTCAGCTTAGGCTGCATTACATCAAATTATTATGTGGAAAACTAAAAAACTCAACAACATTTGATGATATAACAACAAATCATTTAAATTCAAAAAATAATTTGATACTAAAGATGTAAGATCATGTTATACAAAAGAAATTAAATACTAATGAAATACACTGAAGTTTACCTTGAAGATTTATAAAACTACTTTCACTATATAATACCACAAAAAGCATTTTGATGTTTGAAATATACAAAAATCCAGTCAAAATCAATATGCATTAGAACAATAATAAGACACTCAAAAGATCTTTATTCGTTAAGAAATTGAACAACATTGCATGAAACAGTTTAGAAAACACCATTTCTGCTGGGTGTAAAAGAATTTGCATTACGCAAATATAGGCTATACCTAGAATTTGAATATACATTGATCATGAATATTATACAATTTCTCTTTTAAATGGAAAAATATAACATAGTTAATTAAAAAGTCGTATTTTCCTAAGGGAAGTCTTTCATTTAACATAAAACAAATTATACAGGCCTAGCGGTCCGATAATAAGACTTTAGGCTATATATCAAAGAAAGTTAGCACCTTGAAATAGTTTCTCCTGAAACATTAAATTTCTATATATTACTGAGATTTAGAACAACAATTATCTGTAACTAGTGATACAAAGTGTCATTTTACATAACAGATTACTAATAACTGAGCTGAGAATAAAGTGGTTCTTAGCAGCAGAGAGTGGGATTTAATTGATTAAATCAGTTGTATTAAGATACTCCAAATGTACCGAAATGATATATATGAAATTTCGGATCTTTTTCCTTTGGTATTATTTCTGATTCTGGTAAAGTGATTTTTTAGTACTTGTATTTTTGTATCAATTTTAAACGTTAAACATAATTTGAGTTTGTGATCTAAAATTGTTGTATTTCCCAACTCGGTATTTTTTACAAATTATACCTGCAAGTCGCGCAGAAGTGAACAGAAACAGCCGCTAAGTAGGCAATGCCTACTCGTGGTATCGTGTATCGTTAGGCCCCGTAAGGCGGTGTTTAGGGAGAAGAATAGAAAAAAGAAAAGTTAATAACATCAAATCAAATACATGTAAAGAAATCTTGCGATATAACTATTTCATACCGACAATTTTGGATCAAATATACTTCCGGCAAGGCTGCGCATTACAAATCAAACTCAATACCAACAAACAAAACTCAACAACGTTGGTGATACATAACAAATCATTTTTAAGTCAAAAATGATGGACTGATGCCCTAAAAAGTTAATAACATCAATCAATATACGAAAATACTTACGATATATTTCTTTCATACAAACAATTTACAAGATAATATACTTCGGCTTAAAACAAATTTACCATCAGCTATTGTGTCTAACAAACTAAAAACTCAACAACATTTTGTTGATACGTAACAAATCTGAAACTTGTAAAAAATGGACTGATACTAAAGATGTAAAGATCCTTATTTATACGAAATTAGAAAATACATGAAAATGAAATACTGCTGAAAAAGTTTTTACCTTAAATTTATAAAACTACTTTCCCACCAATATAATACCACAAAAGCACATTTTGATATTTGAAAATATACAAAAATCAATCCAAAATCAATATGCATTAGAACAATAATAAGACACTCAAAGATCATATTCGTTGAGAATTGAACAACATTGCATACAGAAGCAAACAGTTTAAACACCATTTCTTAGGTGTAAAAATTTGCATTACATAAAATATGAGTATATACAAATTTGGATTTACATTGATCGTGAATATTATACAATTTCTGCTTTTTTAAATGAAATATAACATATAGTTGAAGATCTAATGTTTTCCACCAGGTCTTTCATTTTAACCTCAGGAAGCAAATTATACAGGCTAACTGGTCGATGGCGGACTTTTTAGACTATATCAAAAAAGTTAGCACCTTGAAATGGATTTTCTCCTGGAAACATTAAATTTCGCCTGTTACTGATTTAAAAGACAACAATTGTCTTGTAACTAATTTAATTTGGTATCATTTTACATGAATTACCTATTGAGCTGAGAATAAAGTGGTGGTTCTTAATAAGCAGAGTGGGATTTAATTGATTAAGTCAGATTACAACCAATAAAGTCTTTCAAATATACAAATGATAACCCATAAATTTGGATCTTTTCCTTTAGGTGACATTATTATTTCACCAGTTCTATAGTAAAGTGATTTTTGGTATATTTTTTATCGAAATTTTAAACGTTAACATAAATTTGTTGAAACAAGTTTGTGATCTAAGAACATTGTATTTCTCAACTCACGAAGGTATTTTTACATAAATTATACCTGCAAGTCGCACAGAGGGTGAACAGAACAAAAGAAAAACCGCTAGAAGTAAGGCAATGCCTACTCGTGGTGTCGTATATCGTTAAGGCCCCGTAAGGACGATAATTTAAGGGAGAATAAGAGAAAAAAAGTTAGTAACAAATCAAATACATAATCTTGCACGATATAACTATTTCAATTTACAAGATCAAATATACTTCAGCTTAAAGGCTGCATTACAAATCAAACTATTTTCAACAAACTAAAACTCAACAACATTTAGTGATACATAACAAATCATTTAAGTCAAAATGGACTGATGCAAAAGTTAATAACATCAAATCAAATGCATGCAAAATCTTACACGATATAACTATTTCCTTCCTGGAAACAATTTACAAGATCAAAATATACTTCAAGCAAGGCTGCATTACATCAAATTATTGTGTCAAAAACTAAAAAAACTCAACAACATTTAGTGATACGTAACAAATCATTTTCTGCAAGTCAAAAATGGACTGATACTAAGATGTAAGATCATATTTGCCAAGAAATTAAAAATACATGAAAATTAAATACACTGAAGAGTTTTTTAGCCAAATTTATAAAACTACTTTCCGCAATATAATACCACAAAAACACACATTTTGATATTTTAAGAAAATATAAAATCAATCAAGTCAATGTGCATTAAGAACAATATTAAGACACTCAAAAGATCATATTCGTTGAATTCTTGAACAACATTGCATGAAACAGTTTGAAAACACCATTTCTTAACAGGTGTAAAAATTTGCATTACATAAAATATGAAGTATATACCTAAGAATTTGGTTACATTGATCGTGAATATTATACAATTTCCTTTTTTTAAATGAAAGAAATATAACATAGTTGAGCAAAGTCTAATGTTTCTAGGAGTCTTTCATTTTAACCTCGACAAATTACCGAATATAACTGGTCGATAATGAACTTTAGACTATACTCAAGAGATTAGCATGATAGATTTCTCCTCGACATTAGAAATTTCGCTTATATATACGATTTGGAACAACAATTATCACCACTAAACGATACAAAGTGTCATTTTTATATGAATTACCTAATAGCAGGCTGAGAATATTAAGTGGTTTCTTAATAAGCAAGTGGATTTAATTGATTAAGTCAGTTGTAGAAGTCTTTCAAATGTACCAAATGATATTACATAAATTTCGGATCTTTTCCTTTAGTAGCGTATTATTTCTGATTCTGGTAAAAAGTGATTTTTTTGGTACTTATATTTTTATCAATTTAAACGTTAACATAAATTTGAAACAAGTTTGTGATCTAAGAACATTGTATTCTCAACTCACGAGGTATTTTTACATAAATTATGCCTGCAAGTCGCGCAGGGGTGAACAGAAACAAGAAAAAACCGCTAAAGTAGAGCCAATACTTACTACTCGTGGTGTCGTGTCATTCATTTAATAAGAGTAGATGTTTAAGGGGAGAGAGAGAATAAAGAAAGAAAAGTTAGTAACATCAAATCAAGTACATGTAAAAAGTACTTACACACGATATAACTATTTCATACAAACAATTTACAGATCAAATATACTTCAACTTAAAAGGCTGCATTACAAATCAACAAACTATTTTCAACAAACTAAAACTCAACATTTAGTGATACATAATAAATCATTTTTAAGTCAAAAAAATGGACTGATACTAAAGTTAATAACATCAAATCAAATACATGCAAAAATCTTGCGATATAACTTCTTTCATTCAAACAATTTTGCAGATCAATATACTTCAACAAACATTACATCAAACTGTCATCAACAAACTAAAACTCAACAACTGTTCTGGTATTGTAACAAATCATTTTAAGTCAAAAATGGACCCCAGTGCTAAAGATGTAAGATCATATTTGTACAAGAAATTGAAATACGCAAAATGAAAATACACTGAAGGTTTTACACCTTAAATTTATAAAAAACTGCTCACCAATATAATACCACAAAAGCATTTTGATATTTGAAATATACAAAATCAATCAAGAATCATGTCATTAGACCAATAATAAGACATAAAGATCATATTCGTTGAAATTGAACAACATTGCATGAAACAGTTTAGAAAACACCATTTCTTAACAGATTATAAAAATTTACAAATATAAATTATATACTTAGAATTTGAATTGTGATCGTGAATATTAACCACAATTTCTACTTTTTAAACAGAAGAAATATAACATAGTTGAGCAAGTCTAATGTTTCCTAAGGTCTTTCCATTTAACCTCCAGAGCAAATTATGCAAGTACTAACTAGTCGATGGACTTTAGACTATATCAAAAAGTTAGCACCTTGAAATGGTTCTCCTGAAACATTAAATTTCCTTATATTACTGATTAAGAACAACAATTATCTTGTAACAAAGTGTCATTTTATAACAGATTACCTAAATAACTTGGAGCTGAGAATAAAGTGGTTCTTAATAAACAGAGGTAGGATTTAATTGATTGATCAGTTGTATTAGGAAGTCTTTCAAATGTTAAATGATATTACTAAAGTCTGGATCTTTTTCCTTTAGTGACATTATTATTTCTGGTTCTGGTAAAGTGATTTTTTGGTACTTGTATTTTGTCAATTTTAAACGTTAACATAAATTTGGAAACAAGTTTGTGATCTAAGAACATTGTATTTCAACTCACGGTATTTTTTTACATAAATTATGCACCTCTAGTCCCCAGCACAGAAGTGAACAGAAACAAAAGAAAAACCGCTGAAGTAGGCAGTACTTACTATAAATAATTAGTCGTGTATCGTTAGGCCCGTAAGGCAGTGTTTAAGGGAGGAAGAATAAGAAAGAAAGTAGTAACATCAAATCAAATACATGTAAAGAAATCTTACGATATAACTATTTCATACAAACAATTTACAAGATCCATCTTCAGCAAGGAAAACAATACAAATCAAGTACTATTTTCAACAAACTAAAAAGCTCAGCAACGTTTAGTGATACATAACAAAGCATTTGAGGCAAAAAGGGACTGATACTAAAAAGTTAATAACATCAAATCAAATACATGCAAAGAAATCTTCCACGATATAACACTATTTCCTTCCTGAAGCAATTTACGGAATCAAAATACTTCAGCTTGAGCTGCATTACACATCAAACTATTGTCCAACAAACTAAAAACTCAACAACATTTAGTGATGCGTAACAAATCATTTAGAGTCAAAATGAATTTATTTTTAAAGATGTAAGATCATATTTATACAAAAAATTGAATACATGAAAAATAGAAATACACTGAGAAGGATTTTTACCTTAAATTTATAAACTACTTTCCACCAATATAATACCACAAAAACACATTTGATATTTAGAAATATACAAATCAATCAAAAGTTCCAATAATAAATGCGGGCAATAATAAGACATCAAAAATCCATATTCGTTGAGAAATTGAACAACATTGCATGAAACAGTTTAATACCATTTCTTAACAGGTGTAAAAAGAATTGCATTACATAAAATATGAGTATGTCTTGGAATTTGAATTTACATTGATCGGGAATATTATACAATTTCTACTTTTTAAATGAAAGAAATATAACATAGTTGAGCAAAGTCTAATGTTTCTAGGGAGGTCTTTCATTTAACCTCGAGCAAATTATACCGGTACCAACTGGTCCGATAGCGGACTTTGAACTATATCAAAAAGTTAGCACCTTATTCGTTCTCTATGAAACATTAGAATTTCTTATATTACTGATTTAAGAACAACGTTATCTTGTAATTAATTAAAGTGTCATTTTACATAACAGATTACCTAAATAACTTGAGCTGAGAATAAGTGGTTCTTAATAAACAGAGTGGATTTAATTAATTCGTCAGATTATGATAAGTCTTTCAAATGTGCAAAATGATGTTATAAAATTTCGGATCTTTTCGCTAGTGACATTATTATTTCTGATTCTGGTAAAATGAGTTTTTGGTACTTGTATTTTTTGTCAATTTTAAACGTTAACACTAAAGAGATTAAGAACAAGTTTTGGCAGTCTAAGAACATTGTATTTCCTCAACACGTATTTTTACCTGCAAATTATACCTGCAAGTCATACCAGAAGTGAGAACGACAAAAAGAAAAACCACTTTAGAAGTAGGCAATGCCTACTCGTGGTATCGTAACATCGTTAGGCCCGTAAAGGCAGTGTTTAGGAGGAGAATAAAGAGAAAGAAAGTTAGTAACATCAAATCAAATACATGTAAAAATCTTACGATACTAACTATTTCTTTCTGTTAATTACAAGATCAAATATACTTTAGCTTAAGGCTTTAAGTACAAATCAAACCTTTTCAAACTAAAAACTCAACAACATTTAGTGATACGTAACAAATCATTTTAAGTCAAAAATGAGTTGATGCAAAGTTAACTTATCAAATCAAATGCAGCCGCAAAAGAAATCTTTGATACCGCCTAGCTTCATACAAACAATTTACAAGATCAAATATGCTTCGGCTTAAGGCTGCATTACATCAAACTATTGTCAACAAACTAAAAACTCAACAACATTTAAGCCGTGCGTAACCAAATCATTTAGGAAGTCAAAATGGACTGATACTAAGATGTAGAATCATATTTATACAAGGGGTGTATGAAAGTAATACTAGAAAAAGTTTTTGTAAATTTATAAAACTACTTGCAATATAATACTACAAAAGCTTACATTTTTGATATTTGAAAATATACAAAATCAATCAAAGTCAATATGCATTAGAACAATATCATGAACCTCAAGATCATATTCGTTGAAGTTGAACAACATTACTTTGGAAACGGTTTTTGAAACACCATTTCTTAACAGGTGTAAAAAAAAATTTGCATTACATAAAATATAAGTATATACCTAAAATTTGAATTTACATTGATCGTAGATACAATTTTCTCTTTTTTAAATGAAAAGAAATATAACACAGATTGAGGAAATCCTAGTATTTTCTAGGAGTCTTTCATTTAACCTCAGAGCAAATTATACCAAAGTACCAACTGGTCCGATAGCCGGACTTAGACCTATATCAAAGTTAGCACCTTGAAATGGATTTCTCCTGGAAACGTAATTTCGTATATTACTGATTTAAGAACAACAATTGTCTTGTAACTAATTGATACAAAGTGTCATTTTATAACAAGATTACCTAAATAATGAGCTGAGAATAAAGTGGTTCTTAATGAGAGTGGGTTTAATTGATTAAGTCGATTGTATTGAAGTCTTTCAAATGTACAAATGATATTATAAAATTTCGAGATCTTTTTCATTTGGTGACATTATTATTTAGTTCACGGTAAAGTGATTTTTGGTACTTGTATTTTTATCAATTTTAAACGTTAACATAGAATTTGAAACAAGTTTGTGATCTAGAACATTGTATTTCTCAACTCACGTGTTTTATAGAATTATACCCCCTGCACAAGTCCTTGGGGAGTGAACCAAACAAAAAAACCGCTAAGTAGGCAATTTTTACTCGTGGTGTCGTGTATCGTTAGGCCCGTAAGGCAGTGTTTAAGGGAGGAGAGAATAAGAGAAAATTAGTAACGTCAAATCAAATACATGTAAAAAAATCTTACACGATATAACTATTTCATGCAAACAATTTACAAGATCCGATATAACTTCAACAGGCTGCATACAAATCAACTATTTTCAACAAACTAAAACTCGCTTGCTTGTTGGTGATGCAAATCATTTAAGTGTAAAAATGGACTGATACTGAAGTTAATAACATCCAAATAAATACATACAAAAATCTTACACGATATAACTATTTCATACAAACAATTTACAAGATCAAAATATATATACTTCCAGCTTGAATGCATTACATCAAACTATTGTCAACAAACTAAAAAACTCAACAGCATTTTAGTGATACGTAACAAATCATTTAAGTCAAATGGACTGATACTAAGTGTAAGATCATATTTATACAAAAGAATTGAAATACATGAAAATGAAATACACTGAAGAGTTTTACCTTAAATTTATAAAACTACTTTCCTCAATATATTACCACAAAACACATTTTGATATTTAGAAATATACAAATCAATCAAAATCAATATGCATTAGACCAATAATAAAGACACTCAAAGATCATATTCATTAATTGAACAACATTGCATGAAACAGTTTATTACCATTTTCTTAGCACAAATTAAAAAGAATTTGCATTACATATCCTAAGTATATACTTAAATTTGAATTTGATCAGAATATTATACAATTTCTACTTTTTAAATGAAAGAAATATATATAGTTGAGCAAAGTCTAATGTTTCCTAGGAGTCTTTTCATTGCTCGACAAATTATACCAGTACCAACTGAGTCCCAAATGGCCGGACTTTTCAGACTATATCAAAAAGTTAGCACCTTGAAATGGTTCTCCTGGGAAACATTAAATTTCCTTACTCTTCTGATTTAAGAACCAACAATTATCTTGCTAAGGTGATACAAAGTGTGCATTTGCATAACAGATTACTAAATGTGGGCTGATCAAGTGGTTCTTAATAAGCAAGGTGGGATTTAATTGATTAAGTCAATTGTGTCAGAGTCTTTCAAATGTTACCAAATGATATTACATAAGATTTCGGATCTTTTTTCGCTGGTGACATTGTTTGATTCCTAGTAAAAGTGATTTTTTGGTACTTGTATTTTGTCAATTTTAAGCAATTATAAATTTGAAACAAGTTTGGCGATCTAAAACCATTTTCTCAGCTCACGAGGTATTTTTTCATAAGTTATACCTACAGTCGCGCAGAGGGTGAACAAGAGAAACAAAAGAAAAACCTTGTAGAAGTGAAGGCAATGCCTACTCGTGAATTATCGTGTCGTTGAGCCCCGTAGGCAGTGTTTAAGGGAGGAGAATAAGAGAAAGAAAAAGTTAGTAACATCAAATCAAATACGTATGAAAATCTTTACGATATAACTATTTCGTACAAGCAATTTAGAATCAATCATCACTTCAACAGGCTGCATTTCAAATAAACTAACACCAACAAACTAAAAGCTTTCATATTGATACATAACAAATCATTTTAAATCAAATGGACTGATACTAAAAGTTAATAACATCAATCAAATACATTACCAAGAAATCTTACACATTGCAACTATTTCATACAGAAACAATTTACAAGATCAAGTATTACTTTAAACCAAAATTTTAAAATTACACATCAAACTATTGTCAACAAACTAAAAAACTCAACAACATTTGGTGATACGTATTAAATCATTTCAAGTCAAAATAGTTACTAAGAACATAGATCATGTTTATGCAGAATTGAAATACATAGAAAATGAAATACACTGAAAAGTTTTTACTATAAATTTAAAACTACTTACCAATATAATACCACAAAAAACACATTTTTGATATTTGAAATATACAAAATCAATCAAAGAATGTGCCATTAAGAACAATAATAAGACACTCAAAAGATCATATTCGTTGGAGTTGAACAACAACTTCCACTGAAACAGTTTTAAGAAAACACCATTTCTTAACAGGTGTAAGGAATTTGCATTACATAAAATATGGAAGTATATATACCTAAAATTTGAATTTACATTGATCGTGAATATTATACAATTTCTACTTTTAATGAAAAGAAATATATATATAGATTGAGGAGAATCTAATGTTTTCTGGGAAGTCTTTGGTAACCTCGAGCTGGTCGATAAGACTTTAGACTATATCAAAAAGTTATTTTTGTGAAATGGTTCTCCTGCGACATTAAATTCCAACATATTACCCAGTTTAGAACAATTATCTGTAATAGTTGATACAAAGTGTCATTTTGCAACAGATTACCTAAATAACTTGAGCTGAGAATAAAGTGGTTCCTTATTAAGCAGGTGGATTTTAATTGATTAAAGTCAGTTGTATTAAAGAGTCTTTCAAATGTACAAATGATATTACATAAAATTTCGGATCTTTTTCCTTTAGTAGCATTATTATTTCTGATTCTAGTAAAGTGATTTTGTACTTGTATTTTTGTCAATTTTAAGCGATGTAACATAAATTTAGAAACAAGTTTGTGATCTAAGAACATTGTATTTCTCAACTCTATTTTATAAATTATGCCTACAGTCCTTTTGCCAGAGACATTGACAAGAAAAAATATACGCTAGAAGTAGGCAATGCCTGCTCTGGCAAATTATCTCTCGATATCATTAGGCCCCGTAAAAGGCAGTGTTTAAGGAAGAAGAATAAAGAAGAAAAGAAAAAATTAGTAACATCAAAATCAAATACATGTAAAAGAAAATCTTACACGATATAACTTCAACTACATGCAAACAATTTACAAAGATCAAATATACTTCAGCTTAAGGCTGCATTACAAATCAAACTATTTTCCAACAAACTAAAAAACTCATAACATTTAGTGATACATAACAATCATTTAAGTCAAAAATGGACTGATATAAAAGTTAATAACATCCAAATCAAATACCCTTACGAAATCTTGCGAGATACCTGCTTCTTCATACCAAACAATTTTGAATCAAATACCCCAGCTTAAAATTGCATCAAATTGTCGAAGCAAAAAACTCAGCAACATTTATTGATACGTAACAAATCATTTTAAGTCAAAAAATGGACTGATGCTAAAGATGTAAGATCATATTTATACAAGAATTGAAAATACATGAAATTAAATACTGAAGGTTTTACCTTAAATTCCCATAAACTTCTACTTTTACCAATATAAACTACCATACATTTTGATGTTGAAAAATATACAAAATCAATCAAAAGTCAATATACATTAGAACAATAATGGAGCCTCAAGGTCATATTCGTTGAAATTAGACAACATTGCATGAAACAGTTTAACCTGCATTTTAACAGGTGTAAAAAGAATTTGCATTACATAAAATGTAAATTATATACAAATTCGAATTTACATTGATGTGAATATTATACAATTTCTACTTTTTTAAATGAAAAAATCTCTTATAGTTGAGCAAGTCTAATGTTTCCTAAAGGTCTTTCATTTAACCTCCAAGAGCAATTATACCGAATATAACTGGTGGTAACGGACTTTCGATATAAAAGTTAGCGCAGCAAATGGATTTCTCCTGAAACATTAAATTTCATATATTACTGATTTAAAAACAATTGTCTTAACTTCAATTAACAGTACAAAGAGTGTCATTTTACACATTACCTAAAATAACGAGGCCGAAATAAAGTGGTTCTTAATAAGCAGAGTGATTTAAATTTAGAGATTAAGTCAATTGTCTATTAAGTCTTTAAATAACAAATAATACCCATAAAATTTCGGATCTTTTTTCCTTTAGTGACATTATTATTTCTGATTCTGGTAAAGTGATTTTTTTTGGTACTTCATATTTTGTCAATTTTAAACGTTAACATAAATTTGAAACAAGTTTGTGATCTAAGAACATTATATTTCTCGCTCTGATGCTTTTTACATAAAGTTATACTACGTGCTGAAGTAACAAAAAACCGCTAAAGTAGAGCGAAGCGCCTATAGTGTAAATGTATCGTTAGGCCCGTAAGGTAATGTTTGGGGAGGAGAAGAATAAGAAGAAAGAAAAGGTTAGTAACATCGATCAGAAGCCGCATACCGAAAATCTTTCTTCTTTCATACAAACGTTTACAAGATCAAATATCTTCAGCTTAAGGCTGCATTCTAGATCAAACTAACAACAAACTAAAAACTCAACAACATTTAGTGAAAAGTGCAACAAATCATTTAAGTCAAAAATGGACTGTTAAAAAATTGTATAAATTAAATAGCCGCAAATATACGATATATATTTCATACAAACAATTTACAAATCAAATATACTTCAACAAGGCTGCATTACATCAAACTATTGTCCTAACACCAAATTCATAAAACTTCTTTCCACCAATATAATATACTACAAAACACACATTTTTGATATTTAAGAAATAATACAAAATCAGTCAAAATCAATATGCATTAGACCAATAATAAGACACTCAAAGATCATATTCGTTGAATTAAATAACATTTACATAAACAGTTTAGCTATTTCTTAACAGATTAAGGTACATACACCAAAATATGATATATACTTAGAAATTTGGTTACATTGATCGAAGAATATTATGGTACTTTTTAAATAATCTTCCTTTTGTTGAAGCAAAGTCTAATGTTTCCTAAAGGTCTTTCATTAACCTCAAACCAGTATGCCAGTACCAACTGGTCGATAGCGGACTTTAGACCTATATCAAAAAGTTAGCACCTTGAAATGGATTTCTCTGACATTCATTTCAACCTATTTACTGGTTTGGGCTGTATTTATCTTGTAACTAATTGATACAAAATATATTTTTATAACAGATTACCTAAAGCATGGAAGCTGAGAATAGGTTCTTAAGCAACAGAATTAGGATTTAATTAATGATTAAATCCAATTCTTTATTGAGTACTCAAATCTGCAAATGATATTACATAAAATTTCGGATCTTTTTCTTTTGATGACATTATTATTTAGTTCTGGTAAAGTGATTTTTGGTACTTGTATTTTTAATCATTTCTTAATTGAAACAAGTTTGTGATCTAAAAGAACCGGTGTATTTCTCAACTCACGGTATTGTTTTACATAGAATTACTACCTACAAGTGGCGCAGGGGGGTGAACAAACAAAGAAAAACCGCTAGAAAGTGGTGGCAATGCCTACTCGTATTAATTGTCGTGTATCATTAAGCCCCGTAAAACAGTGTTTTAAGGAGAGAGAATAGAGAAAAAGTTAGTAACATCAAATCAAATATAAAAATCTTACACGATATATTCCTTCGCCTGTTACAGATCAATATACTTCAATCATAGACTAAAACTCAACAGTGATGCAACAATCAATTTTGATAAAATAGATGATACTAAAAAGTTAATAACATCAAATCATCTGCAAAAAATCTTTACATTAACTATTTCATACAAACATTTAAGATCAAATATACTTCAGCCAAGGCTGCGTACATCAACTATTATCAACGACCTAAAACTCAACAACATTAGTGATACATATAAATTTAAATTAAATGGATGATACTAAAGATATAGATCATATTTATGCAGAAATTGAAATACATGAAAATGAGGAAATACACTGAAAAGTTTTACCTTAAATTTATATTCTTTCCACCAATACTCATACCCACAAAAGAAACACATGATATTTAGAAACCACAAAAATCAGTCAAAATCAATATGCATTAGACCAATAATACGAATATAAAAGTCTTCGTTGAAATTGACATGAAACAGTTTGAAAACACCATTTTCTTAACAGGTGTAAAAATTATAAAATCTGGAAGTATATACTTAAATTTTGAATTTGATGAAAAGAATATATACAATTTCTACTTTTTTAAATGAAAAGAGAAATATAACATAGTTGAGAGCAAAATCCCTAATGTGTTTCCTAGAGAGTCTTTCATTTTTACCCCTCAGAGCAAATTATGCCAAAGAATACCAACTTTGGTCCGATAACGGACTTTGGAGCTACTCTCAAGTTAAGCACCAAGTGGATTTCTCACCAGGAAACATTTCGCTTATATTACTGATTTGAAATTAATACATTTATCTTGCTATTAATTGTTGAAAATTAAACTTTACACAACAAATTTAATAACAGCTACAAAATAAGTGGTTCTAATAAGCAGTGGTTAATTGATTAAGTCAATTGTATTAAAATCTTTCAAACTATTACTGAAATATTATGCAAATTTCAGATCTTTTACTTCATTATTATTTCTGATTCTGTAGTAAAGTGATTTTGGTACTTATATTTTTGTCGGTACAAACGATTAACATAAATTTGAAACAAGTTTGTGATCTAAGAACATTGTATTTCCCCATCACGGTATTTTACATAAATTATACCCTACCAGTCATGGCTGATGGGTGAACAAACAAGAAAAAACCGCTTCAAGTAGGCATGCTGCCGCAAGCAATTATCTCGTGTATCGTTAAGGCCCCGTAAGGCAGTGTTTAAGGAGAGAATAAGAAGAAAGAAAAATTAGTAACATCAAAATCAAATATACATGCAAAAAATATACACATTATAACGCTATTTCGTACAAACAATCACCAAAGATCAAGCCTACCACTTCAACAGAGCTGCATTACAAATCAAACTATTTTCAACAAACTAAAAACTCGCTTAACATTTGTGATACGCAACAAATCATTTAAGTCAAAAATGGACTGATGCTAAAAATTATTATATCAATCAAATACATGCAAAAAGTACCCACGTTATAACTATTTCATACAAACAATTTACAGTCAATAACCACTTCCAACTTAAGGCTGCATTACACATCAAATTATTGTCAACAAACTAAAAACTCAACAACATTTAGTGATACGTAACCAAGTCATTTCAAAATCCAAAAAATGGACTGATACTAAAGATGTAAGATCATGTTTTATACAAGAGGGGTGAAATACATAACCTTAGGCCAAATACACTGAAGAGTTTTTTACCTTAAATTTACAAACTACTTTCGCAATATAATACCACAAGCTTGCATTTTTGATATTATTTGAAAAATATACCAAAATCAATCAAGAATCAATATGCATTAGAACAATAATAAGACCTCAAGGTCATATTCGTTTGAAATTCGAATAACATTGCATGAAACGGTTTGAAAACACAAATTTTCGTAACAAAGGTGTAAAATTTGATACATAAAATATAGTATACTAAAATTTGAATATACATTGATCGCGAATATTATACAATTTCTGCTTTTAATGCGAAAATATATAACATAAGATTGAGCAAGTCTAATCAATGTTTCCCTAAGGGAGATCTTTCATTTTAACCTCAGAGCAAATTATACCGGAAATACTAGCTATTGGTCCCATTAAGCGGACTTTAGCTATAAAGTTAGCACCTTGAAATGGATTTCTCCTGGAAACATTAAATTTCGCTTATTACTGATTTAAGAACAACAATTATCTTGTAACTTTCATTATTTAAAGTGTTCATTTTACATAACAAATTACTATCTTGAGCTGAGAATAAAGTGGTTCTTAATATGAGTGGGATTTAATTGATTAAGTCGAGATTATGTGGGAGTCTTTCAAATGTACAATGGTATTATATAAAATTTCTTGGATCTTTTTTCATTTAGTGACATTATTATTTCTGATTCTGGTAAAAGTGATTTTTTGGTACCATGTTTTTATCCAATTTAAACATTCTTATAATTTGAAACAAGTTTAGATCTAAGAACATTATTTCCCAACTCAGGTATTTTTACACAAATTATACCTGCAGTGAATGAAACAAAAAACACAAGTAGGCAATGCCTGCTCGTGGGTATCAAATGTATCGTTAGGCCCCGTAAGGCAGTGTTTAAGAGGCCTGAAGAAGAAAAATTAGTAACATCAAATCAAATGCAATAACAAAAGAAATCTTACGATATAACTTTATTTCACTGAAGCAATTTTAAGATCAAATATCACTTCAACTTAAGGCTGCATTACTAAATCAAACTAACACCAACAAACTAAAACTCAACAACATTTAGTAGAAAGTAACAAAATCATTTTAAGTCAAAATGGACTGATACTAAAAAGTTAATAACATCAAATCAAATACATTACCGAAATCACACGATATAACTTCTTTCATGGAAACAATTTACAAGATCAAATCCTTTGGCTTTAAGAGGCTGCATTACACATCCAAACTATTGTCCAACAAACTAAAAATAGCAACATTACGCCAACAAATCTTTACCCAAGTCAAAATGGACTGATACTAAGATCTTGAATCATATTTATACAAAGGGTAGTACATGAAAATGAAATACTATGAAAGTTTTGCATAAATTATAAAACTACTTACCAATATATGCAAAAACACATTTTGATATTTGAAATATACAAAATCAATCAAATCAATATGCGTGGAATAATAATAAGACACTCAAGATCATATTCGTTGAAATTGAACAACGGTATTGCATGGAAACAGTTTGAAAACCACCATTTCTGGTGTAAAAATTTGCATTACATAAAATATGTTATACAAATTTGAATTTACATTGTGATCGTAGATATTATACAATTTTCTTTTTAAATAAAATACATAGTTGAGAAAGTCTAATGTTTCCTAGAGGTCTTTCTGAAATTTTAACCTCAGAATATACCAATTTTCCAACTTCGGTCGATAGCGGACTTTCAGAACTATATCAAAAAAGTTAACACCTTGAAATGGATTTCTCCTGGAAACATTAAATTTCGCTTATATTACTGATTTAAGAACAACAATTATCCCATAACCAGTGATACAAAGTGTCATTTTACGCAACAATTACTAAATAACTTGAGCTGAATAAATTGGTTCTTAATACGCTTAGGATTTAATTGATTAAAACAGTTGTGATGGAAGTCTTTCCGATACCGATGATATTACATAATTTCGGATCTTTTTCCTTTAGTGACATTATTATTTCTGTTCAGGTAAAAGTAGTTTTTTGGTACCCATATTTTTAATTTCAACTGTTGTATAATTTGAAACAAGTTTGTGATCTGAAAACGCTTTCCTGTTCTCAACTCACGGTATTGCATAGAATTATACCTACCAAGTCTCGCGCAGAAATTGAACAAACGAAGAAAAACCTTAGCTGAAGTAAAATGCCTATATTGGTGTCGTGTATATCGTTGGGCCCGTATTTTTAAGGGAGGAAGAGAATAAAGAGAAAGAAAAAGTTAGTAACATCGATGTAAATACATATGAAAATCTTTACGATATATTGCTTCATTACAAACAATTTACAAGATCAAATATACTTCAACAAGGCTGCATTACAAATCAAACTATTTTAACCGACTAAAACTCAACAACGTTTAGTGATACATAACAAATCATTTAAGTCAAAAATGGATACTGATAAAAATTAACGTAACATCAAATCAAATACATACAAAATCTTTACGATATAACTATTTCTAGCCTGGCATTTACAAGATCAAGTTTATTAAAAGCTGGCTTAAGGCTGCGCCCATCAAATTGTTGTCAAGAACTAAAAACTCAACAACATTTTAGTGATGCGTAACAAATCATTTTGGGAAGTCAAAAATGGACTGTTACTAAAGATGTAAAGATCTATTGTAGAAATTGAAATACATGAAAATTAAATACACTGAAGAGTTTACCTTAAATTTACTCTAAAACTACTACTTTCCCATAATATAATACCACAAAAACCACATTTAAATCTTGAAAAATATATACAGTCAATTAAGTCATCTCCATTAGAATATCATAAGACACTCAAAAGATCGTATTCGTTGAGGAATTGAACAACATTGCATGAAACAGTTTAAACACCATTTACCAACAATTGTAAAAATTGCATTATAAAATATAGAAGTATATACCTAAATTTGAATTTGATGTGATGTGCAATTTCTACTTTTTAAATGTAATATATATGAATTGAAGCAAAATCTAATAATATTTCCTAGGAGGTCTTTCATTTAACACTCAGAACAGAATTATACCGAATATAACTGAATCGTCATGGACTTTAGACTATCTCAAAAAGATTAGCACCTTGAAATGGATTTCTCCCTGAAACATTAAATTTCGCTTATATTACTGATTTGGGGTGTAATTATCTTGTAAACTAATTTGAAAATTAAAATGTCATTTTGCCAGATTACCTAAAATAGCAGGCTAAGAATAAGTGGTTCTTGTCAGCAGAATTTAATTGATTAAGTCAGTTAGTATTAAGAGTCTTTAAAATGTACAAATGATATTACATAAAATTTCGAGATCTTTTTCCTTTAGGTGACATTGTTATTTCTGATTCTGAAGTAAAAAGTGATTTTTGGTACTTGCCTATTTTGTCAATTTTAAACATTAACATAAATTTGAAACAAGTTTGTGATCTAAGAACATTGTATTTCTCAACTCACGTATTTTTACATAAATTATACCCTGCACAAGTCGCGCAGGGGGTGAACAAAGCAAAGAAAAAACCTTATACTTCAAAGTAAGGCAGCAGTACCTACTCATTGGTGTCGTCTTCATCGGGTAGACCCCGTAAGGTAGTGTTTAAGGAGGAGAGAATAAGAAAGAAAAAAGTTAGTAACATCAAATCAAATACATATAAAGAATCTGTACACGATATAACTATTTCATACAAACAATTTACAGAGATCAAAATATATAGCTTCAGCTTAAGGCTGCATTATAAATCAAACTATTTTCTATGGAAAGGCTAAAACTTTCAACAACATTTGAAACGATACATAACAAATCATTTTAAGTCAAAAATGGACTGATACTAAAAAGTTAATAACATCAAATCAAATACATGCAAAGAAATCTTTACACGATATAACTATTTCATTACAAACAATTTACAAGATCAAACTATACTTTGGCTTAAAGACTGCATTTACACATCAAACTATTGTCCAACAAACTAAAAAACTCAACAACATTTAGTGATACGTAACAAATCATTTTAATTCAAAATGGACTGATACTAAAAAGATGTAAAGATCATATTTATACAAGAAATTAGAAATACATGAAAATGAAATACACTGAAAAGAGTTTTACTGCAGCAAATTTATAAAACTACTTTCCACCAATATAATACCACAAGAAAAACACATTTTTGATATTTAAGAGAAATATACAAAATCATTCAAAAGTCAATAGCATTAGAATAATAATAAGACACTCAAAAGATCATATTCGTTGAAATTGAACAACATTACATGAAACAGTTTGAAAACACCATTTCTTAACAGGTGTAAAAAGAATTTGCATTATACCAAAATACTGGAAGTATATACTTACAGAATTTGAATTTACATTGATCGTGAATATTATACAATTTCTACTTTTAAATGAAGAAATATAACATAGATTGAGCAAGAGTCCTAATGTGTTTCCCTAGGGAGGTCTTTCATTTTAACCTCCAGAGCAAATTATACCGAAATTACCAACTGTGGTCCGATAGCGGACTTTTTAGACTATATCAAAAGTTAGCACCTTGAAATGGATTTCTCCACCAAACATTAAATTTCGCTTATATTACTGATTTAGAACAACAATTATCTTGTAACAAAGAGTGTCATTTACCGCATAACAGATTACCTAAATAACTTGAGCTGAGAATAAAGTGGTTACTCGAAAAATAAACGAAGTGGAATTTGTTAGTTAAAGTCAAATTGTATTAAGAGTCTTTCAAATAGTACATATGATGTTACTTATTTCGGATACTTCCTTCGCTAGTGACATTATTATTTCTGAAGTTCACCGGTAAAAGTGATTTTTTTAGTACTTATATTTTTTGTCAATTTTAAACGTTAACACATAAATTTGAAACAAGTTTGTGATCTAAGAACACATTAATACAACTTTCTCAACTCACAGTATTTTTACATAAATTCCTACCCCTACAGAGTCTCGCTTTTAGACGAATTGAACAAGACAAAAACCGCTAGAAAGTAGGCAATGCCTACTCATTAATATATCAAATGTATCGTTAGGCCCGTAAATGACAGTGTTTAAGGGGAGGAGAGAATAAAGAGAAAAAGAAAAAGTTAGTAACATCAAATCAAATACATGTGTAAAGAAATCTTTACACGATATAACTGGCTTCATCGCTGAAACAATTTACAAGATCAAATATACTTCAGCTTAAGGCTGCATTACAAATCAGAAGCTATTTTCAACAAACTAAAGAAACTCCAACAACATTTAGTGATACATAACTAAATCATTTAAATCAAAAATGGACTGATACTAAAAAGTTAATAACATCAAATCAAATACATGCAAAAAGAAAATGCTTACACGATACTAACTATTTCATACAAGGCAATTTACAAGATCAAATATACTACTTCAACTTAAGGCTGCATTACACATCAAACTATTATCTAACAAACTAAAAACTCAACAACATTTAGTGATACGTAACAAATCATTTTTAAGTCAAATGGACTGATACTAAAGATATAAGATCATATTTATACAAGAAATTGAAATACATTGAAAATAAAACCACACTAAAGGTTTTTACCTTAAATTTATAAAACTACTTTCCACCAATATAATACCACAAAAACACATTTTGATATTTAGAAATATACAAAATCAATCAAAGTCAATATGCATTAGAACAATAATAAGACACTCAAAAGATCATATTCTGTTGAGAATTGAACAACATTGCATGAAACAGTTTGAAAAACACCATTTCTTAACAGATGTAAAGAATTTGCATTACATAAAATATAAGAGTATATACCTAAGAATTTATGAATTTACATTGATCGTTGAATATTATACAATTTCTACTTTTTAAATGAAAGAAATATAACATAGTTGAGAGAAAGTCTAATGTTTTTTCTAGGAAGGTCTTTCATTTAACCTCAGGGCAACATTACCATACAGTACCAACTGGTCCGATAGCGGACTTTAGACTATATCAAAAGTTAGCACCTTGAAATGAATTTCTCCTGGAAACATTGTTAAATTGTTCGCTTATATTACTGATTTAAGAACAACAATTATCTTGTAACTAGGTGATACAAAGTGTCATTTTACATATAACAGATTACCTAAATAACTTGAGCTGAGAATAAAAAGTGGTTCTTAATAAGCAGAAGTGGGATTTAATTGATTAAGTCAGTTGTATTAAGAGTCTTTCAAATGTACAAATGATATTACATAAAATTTCGGATCTTTTTCCTTTAGTGACATTATTATTTCTGATTCTGGTAAAAGTGGTTTTTGGTACTTGGATTTTTGTCAATTTTAAACGTTAACATAAAATTTGAAACAAGTTTGTGATCTAAGAACATTGTATTTCTCAACTCACGGTATTTTTTACATAAATTATACCCTGCAAGTCGGCGCAGGGTGAACAGAAACAAAAAGAAAAAACCGCTAAGAAGTAGGCAATGCCTACTCGTGAGGTGTCGTATATCGTTAGGCCCCGTAAGGCAGTGTTTAAGGGAGAGAGAGAATAAGAGAAAGAAAAGTTAGTAACATCAAATCAAATACATGTAAAAATCTTACGATATAACTATTTCCATACAAACAATTTTACAAAAGATCAAATATACTTCAGCTTAAGGCTGCATTACAAATCAAACTATTTTCAACAAACTAAAAAACTCAACAACATTTAGTGATACATAACAAATCATTTAAGTCAAAAATGGACTGATACTAAAAAAGTTAATAACATCAAATCAAATACATGCAAAAGAAATCTTACACGATATAACTTTATTTCACTTTGGACAAACAATTTACAAGATCAAATATACTTCAGCTTAAGGCTGCATTACACATCAAACTATTGTCAACAAACTAAAAACTCAACAACATTTAGTGATACGTAACAAATCATTTAAGTCAAAAATGGACTTGATACTAAAGATGTAAGATCATATTTATACAAGAAATTGAAATACATGAAAATGAAATACACTGAAGAGGTTTTACCTTAAATTTATAAAACTACTTTCCACCAATATAATACCACAAAAACACATTTTGATATTTAGAGACATATACAAAATCAATCAAAGTCAATATGCATTAGAGACCAATAATAAGACACTCAAAAAGATCATATTCGTTGAAATTGAACAACATACTGCATGAAACAGTTTGAAAACACCATTTCTTAACAGGTGTAAAAAGAATTTGCATTACACTAAAATATGAAGTATATACTTAAGAATTTGAATTTACATTGATCAGGAATATTATACAATTTCTACTTTTTTAAATGAAAGAGAAATATAACATAGTTGAGCAAAGTCTAATGTTTCTAGGGGAGGTCTTTCATTTAACCTCAGAGCAAATTATAGCGAGTACCAACTGGTCCGATAGCGGACTTTAGACTATATCAAAAAGTTAGCACCTTGAAATGGCTTTCTCCTGGAAACATTAAATTTCGCTTATATTACTGATTTAAGAACAACAATTATCTTGTAACTAATTGATACAAAGTGTCATTTTACATAACAGATTACCTAAATAACTTGAGCTGAGAATAAAGTGGTTCTTAATAAACAGCGTGGGATTTAATTGATTAAGTCAGTTGTATTAAGAGTCTTTCAAATGTACAAATGATATTACATAAAATTTCGGATCTTTTTCCTTTAGTGACATTATTATTTCTGATTCTGGTAAAAGTGATTTTTGGTACTTGTATTTTTGTCAATTTTAAACGTTAACATAAATTTGAAACAAGTTTGTGATCTAAGAACATTGTATTTCTCAACTCACGGTATTTTTATTAAATTATACCCCTGCAAGTCGCGCAGGGGTGTGAACAGAGCAAAGAAAACCGCTAGAAGTAGGCAATGCTACTCGTGGTGTCGTGTATCGTTAGTCCCGTAAGGCAGGTGTTTAAGGGGAGGAGAATAAGAGAAAGAAAAGTTAGTAACATCAAATCAAATACATGTAAAGAAATCTTACACGATATAACTATTTCATACAAACAATTTACAAGATCAAATATATACTTCAGCTTAAGGCTGCATTACAAATCAAACTATTTTCAACAAACTAAAACTCAACAACATTTAGTGATACATAACAAATCATTTAAGTCAAAATGGACTGATACTAAAAAGTTAATAACATCAAATCAAATACATGCAAAGAAATCTTACACGATATAACTATTTCATACAAACAATTTACAAGATCAAATATACTTCAGCTTAAGGCTGCATTACACATCAAACTATTGTCAACAAACTAAAAACTCAACAACATTTAGTGATACGTAACAAATCATTTAAGTCAAAAATGGACTGATACTAAAGATGTAAGATCATATTTATACAAGAAATTGAAATACATGAAAATGAAATACACTGAAAAGTTTTTACCTTAAATTTATAAAAACTACTTTCCACCAATATAATACCATAAAAACACATTTTGATATTTAGAGAAATATACAAAATCAATCAAAGTCAATATGCATTAGAACAATAATAAGACACTCAAAAGATCATATTCGTTGAAATTGAACAACATTGCATGAAACAGTTTGAAAACACCATTTCTTAACAGGTGTAAAAAGAATTTGCATTACATAAAATATGAAGTATATACCTAAGAATTTGAATTTACATTGATCGTGAATATTATACAATTTCTACTTTTTAAATGAAAGAGAAATATAACATAGTTGAGGAAAGTCTAATGTTTTCTAGGGAGGTCTTTCATTTAACCTCAGAGCAAATTATACCGAGTACCAACTGGTCCGATAGCGGACTTTAGACTATATCAAAAAGTTAGCACCTTGAAATGGATTTCTCCTGGAAACATTAAATTTCGCTTATATTACTGATTTAAGAACAACAATTATCTTGTAACTAATTGATACAAAGTGTCATTTTACATAACAGATTACCTAAATAACTTGAGCTGAGAATAAAGTGGTTCTTAATAAGCAGAGTGGGCTTTAATTGATTAAGTCAGTTGTATTAAGAGTCTTTCAAATGTACAAATGATATTACATAAAATTTCGGATCTTTTCCTTTAGTGACATTATTATTTCTGATTCTGGTAAAAGTGATTTTTTTTACTTGTATTTTTGTCAATTTTAAACGTTAACATAAATTTGAAACAAGTTTGTGATCTAAGAACATTGTATTTCTCAACTCACGGTATTTTTACATAAATTATACCCTGCAAGTCGCGCAGGGGGTAAACAGAGCAAAGAAAAACCGCTAGAAGTAGGCAATGCCTACTCGTGGTGCCGTGTATCGTTAGGCCCCGTAAGGCAGTGTTTAAGGAGGAGAGAATAAGAGAAAGAAAAGTTAGTAACATCAAATCAAATACATGTAAAGAAATCTTACACGATATAACTATTTCATACAAACAATTTACAAGATCAAATATACTCAGCTTAAGGCTGCATTACAAATCAAACTATTTTCAACAAACTAAAAAACTCAACAACATTTAGTGATACATAACAAATCATTTAAGTCAAAATGGACTGATACTAAAAGTTAATAACATCAAATCAAATACATGCAAAGAAATCTTACACGATATAACTATTTCATACAAACAATTTACAAGATCAAATATACTTCAGCTTAAGGCTGCATTACACATCAAATTATTGTCAAGAAACTAAAAACTCAACAACATTTAGTGATACGTAACAAATCATTTAAGTCAAAAATGGACTGATACTAAAGATGTAAGATCATATTTATACAAGAAATTGAAATACATGAAAATTAAATACACTGAAGAGTTTTTACCTTAAATTTATAAAACTACTTTCCACCAATATAATACCACAAAAACACATTTTGATATTTAGAAAAATATACAAAATCAATCAAAGTCAATATGCATTAGAACAATAATAAGACACTCAAAAGATCATATTCGTTGAAATTGAACAACATTGCATGAAACAGTTTGAAAACACCATTTCTTAACAGGTGTAAAAAGAATTTGCATTACATAAAATATGAAGTATATACCTAAGAATTTGAATTTACATTGATCGTGAATATTATACAATTTCTACTTTTTAAATGAAAGAGAAATATAACATAGTTGAGGAAATTCTAATTTTTTCTAGGGAGGTTTTTCATTTAACCTCAGAGCAAATTATACCGAATACCAACTGGTCCGATAGCGGACTTTAGACTATATAAAAAAGTTAGCACCTTGAAATGGATTTCTCCTGGAAACATTAAATTTCGCTTATATTACTGATTTAAGAACAACAATTATCTTGTAACTAATTGATACAAAGTGTCATTTTACATAACAGATTACCCAAATAACTTGAGCTGAGAATAAAGTGGTTCTTAATAAGCAGAGTGGGATTTAATTGATTAAGTCAGTTGTATTAAGAGTCTTTCAAATGTACAAATGATATTACATAAAATTTCGGATCTTTTTCCTTTAGTGACATTATTATTTCTGATTCTGGTAAAAGTGATTTTTGGTACTTGTATTTTTGTCAATTTTAAACGTTAACATAAATTTGAAACAAGTTTGTGATCTAAGAACATTGTATTTCTCAACTCACGGTATTTTTTACATAAATTATACCCCTGCAAGTCGCGCAGGGGTGAACAGAGCACAAAGAAAAACCGCTAGAAGTAGGCAATGCCTACTCGTGGTGTCGTGTATCGTTAGGCCCCAAGGCAGTGTTTAAGGGGAGGAGAGAATAAGAGAAAGAAAAGTTAGTAACATCAAATCAAATACATGTAAAAGAAATCTTTACATCGATATAACTATTTCATACAAACAATTTGAAGATCAAATATACTTCAGCTTAAGGCTGCATTACAAATCAAACTATTTTCAAATAAACTAAAAACTCAACAACATTTAGTGATACATAACAAATCATTTAAGTCAAAAATGGACTGATACTAAAAAGTTAATAACATCAAATCAAATACATGCAAAGAAATCTTACACGATATAACTATTTCATACAAACAATTTACAAGATCAAATATACTTCAGCTTAAGGCTGCATTACACATCAAACTATTGTCAACAAACTAAAACTCAACAACATTTAGTGATACGTAACAAATCATTTAAGTCAAAAAATGGACTGATACTAAAGATGTAAGATCATATTTATACAAGAAATTGAAATACATGAAAATGAAATACACTGAAGAGTTTTTACCTTAAATTTATAAAACTACTTTCCACCAATATAATACCACAAAAACACATTTTGATATTTAGAGAAATATACAAAATCAATCAAAGTCAATATGCATTAGACCAATAATAAGACACTCAAAAGATCATATTCGTTGAAATTGAACAACATTGCATGAAACAGTTTGAAAACACCATTTCTTAACAGGTGTAAAAAGAATTTGCATTACATAAAATATGAAGTATATACTTAAGAATTTGAATTTACATTGATCAGGAATATTATACAATTTCTACTTTTAAATGAAAGAGAAATATATATAGTTGAGCAAAGTCTAATGTTTCCTAGGGAGGTCTTTCATTTAACCTCAGAGCAAGTTATACCGAGTACCAACTGGTCCGATAGCGGACTTTAGACTATATCAAAAAGTTAGCACCTTGAAATGGATTTCTCCTGGAAACATTAAATTTCGCTTATATTACTGATTTAAGAACAACAATTATCTTGTAACTAATTGATACAAAGTGTCATTTTTACATAACAGATTACCTAAATAACTTGAGCTGAGAATAAAGTGGTTCTTAATAAGCAGAGTGGGATTTAATTGATTAAGTCAGTTGTATTAAGAGTCTTTCAAATGTACAAATGATATTACATAAAATTTCGGATCTTTTTCCTTTAGTGACATTATTATTTCTGATTCTGGTAAAAGTGATTTTTGTACTTGTATTTTTGTCAATTTTAAACGTTAACATAAATTTGAAACAAGTTTGTGATCTAAGAACATTGTATTTCTCAACTCACGGTATTTTTACATAAATTATACCTCTGCAAGTCGCGCAGGGGGTGAACAGAGCAAAAGAAAACCGCTAGAAGTAGGCAATGCCTACTCGTGGTGTCGTGTATCGTTAGGCCCCGTAAGGCAGTGTTTAAGGGGAGGAGAGAATAAGAGAAAGAAAAGTTAGTAACATCAAATCAAATACATGTAAAGAAATCTTACACGATATAACTATTTCATACAAACAATTTACAAGATCAAATATACTTCAGCTTAAGGCTGCATTACAAATCAAACTATTTTCAACAAACTAAAAACTCAACAACATTTAGTGATACATAACAAATCATTTAAGTCAAAAAATGGACTGATACTAAAAAGTTAATAACATCAAATCAAATACATGCAAAGAAATCTTACACGATATAACTATTTCATACAAACAATTTACAAGATCAAATATACTTCAGCTTAAGGCTGCATTACACATCAAACTATTGTCAACAAACTAAAAACTCAACAACATTTAGTGATACGTAACAAATCATTTAAGTCAAAAATGGACTGATACTAAAGATGTAAGATCATATTTATACAAGAAATTGAAATACATGAAAATGAAATACACTGAAGAGTTTTTACCTTAAATTTATAAAACTACTTTCCACCAATATAATACCAATAAAACACATTTTGATCTTTAAAAAATATACAAAATCAATCAAAGTCAATATGCATTAGACCAATAATAAGACACTCAAAAGATCATATTCGTTGAAATTGAACAACATTGCATGAAACAGTTTGAAAACACCATTTCTTAACAGGTGTAAAAAGAATTTGCATTACATAAAATATGAAGTATATACTTAAGAATTTGAATTTACATTGATCGTGAATATTATACAATTTCTACTTTTTAAATGAAAGAGAAATATAACATAGTTGAGCAAAGTCTAATGTTTCCTAGAGGGGTCTTTCATTTAACCTCAGAGCAAATTATACCGAGTACCAACTGGTCCGATAGCGGACTTTAGACTATATCAAAAAGTTAGCACCTTGAAATGGATTTCTCCTGGAAACATTAAATTTCGCTTATATTACTGATTTAAGAACAACAATTATCTTGTAACTAATTGATACAAAGTGTCATTTTACATAACAGATTACCTAAATAACTTGAGCTGAGAATAAAGTGGTTCTTAATAAGCAGAGTGGGATTTAATTGATTAAGTCAGTTGTATTAAGAGTCTTTCAAATGTACAAATGATATTACATAAAATTTCGGATCTTTTTCCTTTAGTGACATTATTATTTCTGATTCTGGTAAAAGTGATTTTTGGTACTTGTATTTTTGTCAATTTTAAACGTTAACATAAATTTGAAACAAGTTTGTGATCTAAGAACATTGTATTTCTCAACTCACGGTATTTTTACATAAATTATACCCCTGCAGGTCGCGCAGGGGGTGAACAGAGCAAAGAAAAACCGCTAGAAGTAGGCAATGCCTACTCGTGGTGTCGTGTATCGTTAGGCCCCGTAAGGCAGTGTTTAAGGGGAAGGAGAGAATAAGAGAAAGAAAAGTTAGTAACATCAAATCAAATACATGTAAAGAAATCTTACACGATATAACTATTTCATACAAACAATTTACAAGATCAAATATACTTCAGCTTAAGGCTGCATTACAAATCAAACTATTTTCAACAAACTAAAAACTCAACAACATTTAGTGATACATAACAAATCATTTAAGTCAAAAATGGACTGATACTAAAAAGTTAATAACATCAAATCAAATACATGCAAAGAAATCTTACACGATATAACTATTTCATACAAACAATTTACAAGATCAAATATACTTCAGCTTAAGGCTGCATTATACATCAAATTATTGTCAACAAACTAAAAAACTCAACAACATTTAGTGATACGTAACAAATCATTTAAGTCAAAAATGGACTGATACTAAAGATGTAAGATCATATTTATACAAGAAATTGAAATACATGAAAATGAAATACACTGAAGAGTTTTACCTTAAATTTATAAAACTACTTTCCACCAATATAATACCACAAAAACACATTTTGATATTTAGAAAAATATACAAAATCAATCAAAGTCAATATGCATTAGAACAATAATAAGACACTCAAAAGATCATATTCGTTGAAATTGAACAACATTGCATGAAACAGTTTGAAAACACCATTTCTTAACAGGTGTAAAAAGAATTTGCATTACATAAAATATGAAGTATATACCTAAGAATTTGAATTTACATTGATCGTGAATATTATACAATTTCTACTTTTTAAATGAAAGAGAAATATAACATAGTTGAGCAAAGTCTAATGTTTCCTAGGGAGGTCTTTCATTTAACCTCAGAGCAAATTATACCGAATACCAACTGGTCCGATAGCGGACTTTAGACTATATCAAAAAGTTAGCACCTTGAAATGGATTTCTCCTGGAAACATTAAATTTCGCTTATATTACTGATTTAAGAACAACAATTATCTTGTAACTAATTGATACAAAGTGTCATTTTACATAACAGATTACCTAAATAACTTGAGCTGAGAATAAAGTGGTTCTTAATAAGCAGAGTGGGATTTAATTGATTAAGTCAGTTGTATTAAGAGTCTTTCAAATGTACAAATGATATTACATAAAATTTCGGATCTTTTTCCTTTAGTGACATTATTATTTCTGATTCTGGTAAAAGTGATTTTTGGTACTTGTATTTTTGTCAATTTTAAACGTTAACATAAATTTGAAACAAGTTTGTGATCTAAGAACATTGTATTTCTCAACTCACGGTATTTTTACATAAATTATACCCCTGCAAGTCGCGCAGGGGTGAACAGAGCAAAGAAAACCGCTAGAAGTAGGCAATGCCTACTCGTGGTGTCGTGTATCGTTAGGCCCCGTAAGGCAGTGTTTAAGGAGGAGAGAATAAGAGAAAGAAAAGTTAGTAACATCAAATCAAATACATGTAAAGAAATCTTACACGATATAACTATTTCATACAAACAATTTACAAGATCAAATATACTTCAGCTTAAGGCTGCATTACAAATCAAACTATTTTCAACAAACTAAAACTCAACAACATTTAGTGATACATAACAAATCATTTAAGTCAAAATGGACTGATACTAAAAAGTTAATAACATCAAATCAAATACATGTAAAGAAATCTTACACGATATAACTATTTCATACAAACAATTTACAAGATCAAATATACTTCAGCTTAAGGCTGCATTATACATCAAATTATTGTCAACAAACTAAAAACTCAACAACATTTAGTGATACGTAACAAATCATTTAAGTCAAAATGGACTGATACTAAAGATGTAAGATCATATTTATACAAGAAATTGAAATACATGAAAATGAAATACACTGAAGAGTTTTTACCTTAAATTTATAAAACTACTTTCCACCAATATAATACCACAAAAACACATTTTGATATTTAGAAAAATATACAAAATCAATCAAAGTCAATATGCATTAGAACAATAATAAGACACTCAAAAGATCATATTCGTTGAAATTGAACAACATTGCATGAAACAGTTTGAAAACACCATTTCTTAACAGGTGTAAAAAGAATTTGCATTACATAAAATATGAAGTATATACCTAAGAATTTGAATTTACATTGATCGTGAATATTATACAATTTCTACTTTTTAAATGAAAGAGAAATATAACATAGTTGAGCAAAGTCTAATGTTTCCTAGGGAGGTCTTTCATTTAACCTCAGAGCAAATTATACCGAATACCAACTGGTCCGATAGCGGACTTTAGACTATATCAAAAAGTTAGCACCTTGAAATGGATTTCTCCTGGAAACATTAAATTTCGCTTATATTACTGATTTAAGAACAACAATTATCTTGTAACTAATTGATACAAAGTGTCATTTTACATAACAGATTACCTAAATAACTTGAGCTGAGAATAAAGTGGTTCTTAATAAGCAGAGTGGGATTTAATTGATTAAGTCAGTTGTATTAAGAGTCTTTCAAATGTACAAATGATATTAATAAAATTTCGGATCTTTTTCCTTTAGTGACATTATTATTTCTGATTCTGGTAAAAGTGATTTTTGGTACTTGTATTTTTGTCAATTTTAAACGTTAACATAAATTTGAAACAAGTTTGTGATCTAAGAACATTGTATTTCCCAACTCACGGTATTTTTACATAAATTATACCCCTGCAAGTCGCGCAGGGGGTGAACAGAGCAAAGAAAAACCGCTAGAAGTAGGCAATGCCTACTCGTGGTGTCGTGTATCGTTAGGCCCCGTAAGGCAGTGTTTAAGGGAGGAGAGAATAAGAGAAAGAAAAGTTAGTAACATCAAATCAAATACATGTAAAGAAATCTTACACGATATAACTATTTCATACAAACAATTTACAAGATCAAATATACTTCAGCTTAAGGCTGCATTACAAATCAAACTATTTTCAACAAACTAAAAACTCAACAACATTTAGTGATACAAAACAAATCATTTAAGTCAAAAATGGACTGATACTAAAAAGTTAATAACATCAAATCAAATACATGCAAAGAAATCTTACACGATATAACTATTTCATACAAACAATTTACAAGATCAAATATACTTCAGCTTAAGGCTGCATTACACATCAAACTATTGTCAACAAACTAAAAACTCAACAACATTTAGTGATACGTAACAAATCATTTAAGTCAAAAATGGACTGATACTAAAGATGTAAGATCATATTTATACAAGAAATTGAAATACATGAAAATGAAATACACTGAAGAGTTTTTACCTTAAATTTATAAAACTACTTTCCACCAATATAATACCACAAAAACACATTTTGATATTTAGAGAAATATACAAAATCAATCAAAGTCAATATGCATTAGAACAATAATAAGACACTCAAAAGATCATATTCGTTGAAATTGAACAACATTGCATGAAACAGTTTGAAAACACCATTTCTTAACAGGTGTAAAAAGAATTTGCATTACATAAAATATGAAGTATATACCTAAGAATTTGAATTTACATTGATCGTGAATATTATACAATTTCTACTTTTTAAATGAAAGAGAAATATAACATAGTTGAGCAAAGTCTAATGTTTCCTAGGGAGGTCTTTCATTTAACCTCAGAGCAAATTATACCGAATACCAACTGGTCCGATAGCGGACTTTAGACTATATCAAAAAGTTAGCACCTTGAAATGGATTTCTCCTGGAAACATTAAATTTCGCTTATATTACTGATTTAAGAACAACAATTATCTTGTAACTAATTGATACAAAGTGTCATTTTACATAACAGATTACCTAAATAACTTGAGCTGAGAATAAAGTGGTTCTTAATAAGCAGAGTGGGATTTAATTGATTAAGTCAGTTGTATTAAGAGTCTTTCAAATGTACAAATGATATTACATAAAATTTCGGATCTTTTTCCTTTAGTGACATTATTATTTCTGATTCTGGTAAAAGTGATTTTTGGTACTTGTATTTTTGTCAATTTTAAACGTTAACATAAATTTGAAACAAGTTTGTGATCTAAGAACATTGTATTTCTCAACTCACGGTATTTTTACATAAATTATACCCCTGCAGGTCGCGCAGGGGGTGAACAGAGCAAGAAAAACCGCTAGAAGTAGGCAATGCCTACTCGTGGTGTCGTGTATCGTTAGGCCCCGTAAGGCAGTGTTTAAGGGGAGGAGAGAATAAGAGAAAGAAAAGTTAGTAACATCAAATCAAATACATGTAAAGAAATCTTACACGATATAACTATTTCATACAAACAATTTACAAGATCAAATATACTTCAGCTTAAGGCTGCATTACAAATCAAACTATTTTCAACAAACTAAAAACTCAACAACATTTAGTGATACATAACAAATCATTTAAGTCAAAAATGGACTGATACTAAAAAGTTAATAACATCAAATCAAATACATGCAAAGAAATCTTACACGATATAACTATTTCATACAAACAATTTACAAGATCAAATATACTTCAGCTTAAGGCTGCATTATACATCAAATTATTGTCAACAAACTAAAAACTCAACAACATTTAGTGATACGTAACAAATCATTTAAGTCAAAAATGGACTGATACTAAAGATGTAAGATCATATTTATACAAGAAATTGAAATACATGAAAATGAAATACACTGAAGAGTTTTTACCTTAAATTTATAAAACTACTTTCCACCAATATAATACCACAAAAACACATTTTGATATTTAGAAAAATATACAAAATCAATCATAGTCAATATGCATTAGAACAATAATAAGACACTCAAAAGATCATATTCGTTGAAATTGAACAACATTGCATGAAACAGTTTGAAAACACCATTTCTTAACAGGTGTAAAAAGAATTTGCATTACATAAAATATGAAGTATATACCTAAGAATTTGAATTTACATTGATCGTGAATATTATACAATTTCTACTTTTTAAATGAAAGAGAAATATAACATAGTTGAGCAAAGTCTAATGTTTCCTAGGGAGGTCTTTCATTTAACCTCAGAGCAAATTATACCGAATACCAACTGGTCCGATAGCGGACTTTAGACTATATCAAAAAAGTTAGCACCTTGAAATGGATTTCTCCTGGAAACATTAAATTTCGCTTATATTACTGATTTAAGAACAACAAGTATCTTGTAACTAATTGATACAAAGTGTCATTTTACATAACAGATTACCTAAATAACTTGAGCTGAGAATAAAGTGGTTCTTAATAAGCAGAGTGGGATTTAATTGATTAAGTCAGTTGTATTAAGAGTCTTTCAAATGTACAAATGATATTACATAAAATTTCGGATCTTTTTCCTTTAGTGACATTATTATTTCTGATTCTGGTAAAAGTGATTTTTGGTACTCGTATTTTGTCAATTTTAAACGTTAACATAAATTTGAAACAAGTTTGTGATCTAAGAACATTGTATTTCCCAACTCACGGTATTTTTACATAAATTATACCCCTGCAAGTCGCGCAGGGGTGAACAGAGCAAAGAAAAACCGCTAGAAGTAGGCAATGCCTACTCGTGGTGTCGTGTATCGTTAGGCCCCGTAAGGCAGTGTTTAAGGGGAGGAGAGAATAAGAGAAAGAAAAGTTAGTAACATCAAATCAAATACATGTAAAGAAATCTTACACGATATAACTATTTCATACAAACAATTTACAAGATCAAATATACTTCAGCTTAAGGCTGCATTACAAATCAAACTATTTTCAACAAACTAAAAACTCAACAACATTTAGTGATACAAAACAAATCATTTAAGTCAAAAATGGACTGATACTAAAAAGTTAATAACATCAAATCAAATACATGTAAAGAAATCTTACACGATATAACTATTTCATACAAACAATTTACAAGATCAAATATACTTCAGCTTAAGGCTGCATTACACATCAAACTATTGTCAACAAACTAAAAACTCAACAACATTTAGTGATACGTAACAAATCATTTAAGTCAAAAATGGACTGATACTAAAGATGTAAGATCATATTTATACAAGAAATTGAAATACATGAAAATGAAATACACTGAAAAGTTTTTACCTTAAATTTATAAAACTACTTTCCACCAATATAATACCACAAAAACACATTTTGATATTTAGAGAAATATACAAAATCAATCAAAGTCAATATGCATTAGAACAATAATAAGACACTCAAAAGATCATATTCGTTGAAATTGAACAACATTGCATGAAACAGTTTGAAAACACCATTTCTTAACAGGTGTAAAAAGAATTTGCATTACATAAAATATGAAGTATATACCTAAGAATTTGAATTTACATTGATCGTGAATATTATACAATTTCTACTTTTTAAATGAAAGAGAAATATAACATAGTTGAGCAAAGTCTAATGTTTTCTAGGGAGGTCTTTCATTTAACCTCAGAGCAAATTATACCGAATACCAACTGGTCCGATAGCGGACTTTAGACTATAGAAAAAGTTAGCACCTTGAAATGGATTTCTCCTGGAAACATTAAATTTCGCTTATATTACTGATTTAAGAACAACAATTATCTTGTAACTAATTGATACAAAGTGTCATTTTACATAACAGATTACCTAAATAACTTGAGCTAAGAATAAAGTGGTTCTTAATAAGCAGAGTGGGATTTAATTGATTAAGTCAGTTGTATTAAGAGTCTTTCAAATGTACAAATGATATTACATAAAATTTCGGATCTTTTTCCTTTAGTGACATTATTATTTCTGATTCTGGTAAAAGTGATTTTTGGTACTTGTATTTTTGTCAATTTTAAACGTTAACATAAATTTGAAACAAGTTTGTGATCTAAGAACATTGTATTTCCCAACTCACGGTATTTTTACATAAATTATACCCCTGCAAGTCGCGCAGTGGGTGAACAGAGCAAAGAAAAACCGCTAGAAGTAGGCAATGCCTACTCGTGGTGTCGTGTATCGTTAGGCCCCGTAAGGCAGTGTTTAAGGGGAGGAGAGAATAAGAGAAAGAAAAGTTAGTAACATCAAATCAAATACATGTAAAGAAATCTTACACGATATAACTATTTCATACAAACAATTTACAAGATCAAATATACTTCAGCTTAAGGCTGCATTACAAATCAAACTATTTTCAACAAACTAAAAACTCAACAACATTTAGTGATACATAACAAATCATTTAAGTCAAAAATGGACTGATACTAAAAAGTTAATAACATCAAATCAAATACATGCAAAGAAATCTTACACGATATAACTATTTCATACAAACAATTTACAAGATCAAATATACTTCAGCTTAAGGCTGCATTACACATCAAACTATTGTCAACAAACTAAAAACTCAACAACATTTAGTGATACATAACAAATCATTTAAGTCAAAAATGGACTGATACTAAAGATGTAAGATCATACAAGAAATTGAAATACATGAAAATGAAATACACTGAAGAGTTTTTACCTTAAATTTATAAAACTACTTTCCACCAATATAATACCACAAAAACACATTTTGATATTTAGAGAAATAATCAAAGTCAATATGCATTAGAACAATAATGAGACACTCAAAAGATCATATTCGTTGAAATTGAACAACATTGCATGAAAAGTTTGAAAACACCATTTCTTAACAGGTGTAAAAAGAATTCGCATTACATAAAATATGAAGTATATACTTAAGAATTTGAATTGACATTTATCGTGAATATTATACAATTTCTACTTTTTAAATGAAAGAGAAATATAACATAGTTGAGCAAAGTCTAATGTTTCCTAGGGAGGTCTTTCATTTAACCTCAGAGCAAATTATACCGAGTACCAACTGGTCCGAAAGCGGACTTTAGACTATATCAAAAAGTTAGCACCTTGAAATGGATTTCTCCTGGAAACATTAAATCTCGCTTATATTACTGATTTAAGAACAACAATTATCTTGTAACTAATTGATACAAAGTGTCATTTTACATAACAGATTACCTAAATAACTTGAGCTGAGAATAAAATGGTTCTTAATAAGCAGAGTGGGATTTAATTGATTAAGTCAATTGTATTAAGTTCTTTCAAATGTACAAATGCTCAAATGATATTACATAAAATTTCGGATCTTTTTCCTTTAGTGACATTATTATTTCTGATTCTGGTAAAAGTGATTTTTGGTACTTGTATTTTTGTCAATTTTAAACGTTAATATAAATTTGAAACAAGTTTGTGATCTAAGAACATTGCATTTCTCAACTCACGGTATTTTTACATAAATTATACCCCTGCAAGTCGCGCAGGGGGTGAACAGAGCAAAGAAAAACCGCTAGAAGTAGGCAATGCCTACTCGTGGTGTCGTGTATCGTTAGGCCCCGTAAGGCAGTGTTTAAGGGAGGAGAGAATAAGAAAGAAAGAAAAGTTAGTAACATCAAATCAAATACATGCAAAGAAATCTTACACGATATAACTATTTCATACAAACAATTTACAAGATCAAATATACTTCAGCTTAAGGCTGCATTACACATCAAACTATTGTCAACAAACTAAAAACTCAACAACATTTAGTGATACGTAACAAATAATTTAAGTCAAAAATGGACTGATACTAAAGATGTAAGATCATACAAGAAATTGAAATACATGAAAATTAAATACACTGAAGAGTTTTTACCTTAAATTTATAAAACTACTTTCCACCAATATAATACCACAAAAACACATTTTGATATTTAGAGAAATAATCAAAGTCAATATGCATTAGAACAATAATAAGACACTCAAAAGATCATATTCGTTGAAATTGAACAACATTGCATGAAACAGTTTGAAAACACCATTTCTTAACAGGTGTAAAAAGAATTCGCATTACATAAAATATGAAGTATATACTTAAGAATTTGAATTGACATTTATCGTGAATATTATACAATTTCTACTTTTTAAATGAAAGAGAAATATAACATAGTTGAGCAAAGTCTAATGTTTCCTAGGGAGGTCTTTCATTTAACCTCAGAGCAAATTATACCGAGTACCAACTGGTCCGAAAGCGGACTTTAGACTATATCAAAAAGTTAGCACCTTGAAATGGATTTCTCCTGGAAACATTACATTTCGCTTATATTACTGATTTAAGAACAACAATTATCTTGTAACTAATTGATACAAAGTGTCATTTTACATAACAGATTACCTAAATAACTTGAGCTGAGAATAAAATGGTTCTTAATAAGCAGAGTGGGATTTAATTGATTAAGTCAATTGTATTAAGTTCTTTCAAATGTACAAATGCTCAAATGATATTACATAAAATTTCGGATCTTTTTCCTTTAGTGACATTATTATTTCTGATTCTGGTAAAAGTGATTTTTGGTACTTGTATTTTTGTCAATTTTAAACGTTAATATAAATTTGAAACAAGTTTGTGATCTAAGAACATTGCATTTCTCAACTCACGGTATTTTTACATAAATTATACCCCTGCAAGTCGCGCAGGGGGTGAACAGAGCAAAGAAAAACCGCTAGAAGTAGGCAATGCCTACTCGTGGTGTCGTGTATCGTTAGGCCCCGTAAGGCAGTGTTTAAGGGGAGGAGAGAATAAGAGAAAGAAAAGTTAGTAACATCAAATCAAATACATGCAAAGAAATCTTACACGATATAACTATTTCATACAAACAATTTACAAGATCAAATATACTTCAGCTTAAGGCTGCATTACACATCAAACTATTTTCAACAAATTAAAAACTCAACAACATTTTAGTGATACATAACAAATCATTTAAGTCAAAAATGGACTGATACTAAAAAGTTAATAACATCAAATCAAATACATGCAAAGAAATCTTACACGATATAACTATTTCATACAAACAATTTACAAGATCAAATATACTTCAGCTTAAGGCTGCATTACACATCAAACTATTGTCAACAAACTAAAAACTCAACAACATTTAGTGATACATAACAAATCATTTAAGTCAAAAATGGACTGATACTAAAAAGTTAATAACATCAAATCAAATACATGCAAAGAAATCTTACACGATATAACTATTTCATACAAACAATTTACAAGATCAAATATACTTCAGCTTAAGGCTGCATTACACATCAAACTATTGTCAACAAACTAAAAACTCAACAACATTTAGTGATACATAACAAATCATTTAAGTCAAAAATGGACTGATACTAAAGATGTAAGATCATACAAGAAATTGAAATACATGAAAATGAAATACACAACATTGCATGAAAAAGTTTGAAAACACCATTTCTTAACAGGTGTAAAAAGAATTCGCATTACATAAAATATGAAGTATATACTTTGAATTTGAATTGACATTGATCGTGAATATTATACAATTTCTTCTTTTTAAATGAAAGAGAAATATAACATAGTTGAGCAAAGTCTAATGTTTCCTAGGGAGGTCTTTCATTTAACCTCAGAGCAAATTATACCGAGTACCAACTGGTCCGAAAGCGGACTTTAGACTATATCAAAAAGTTAGCACCTTGAAATGGATTTCTCCTGGAAACATTACATTTCGCTTATATTACTGATTTAAGAACAACAATTATCTTGTAACTAATTGATACAAAGTGTCATTTTACATAACAGATTACCTAAATAACTTGAGCTGAGAATAAAATGGTTCTTAATAAGCAGAGTGGGATTTAATTGATTAAGTCAATTGTATTAAGTTCTTTCAAATGTACAAATGCTCAAATGATATTACATAAAATTTCGGATCTTTTTCCTTTAGTGACATTATTATTTCTGATTCTGGTAAAAGTGATTTTTGGTACTTGTATTTTTGTCAATTTTAAACGTTAATATAAATTTGAAACAAGTTTGTGATCTAAGAACATTGCATTTCTCAACTCACAGTATTTTTACATAAATTATACCCCTGCAAGTCGCGCAGGGGGTGAACAGAGCAAAGAAAAACCGCTAGAAGTAGGCAATGCCTACTCGTGGTGTCGTGTATCGTTAGGCCCCGTAAGGCAGTGTTTAAGGGGCGGAGAGAATAAGAGAAAGAAAAGTTAGTAACATCAAATCAAATACATGCAAAGAAATCTTACACGATATAACTATTTCATACAAACAATTTACAAGATCAAATATACTTCAGCTTAAGGCTGCATTACACATCAAACTATTTTCAACAAATTAAAAACTCAACAACATTTAGTGATACATAACAAATCATTTAAGTCAAAAATGGACTGATACTAAAAAGTTAATAACATCAAATCAAATACATGCAAAGAAATCTTACACGATATAACTATTTCATACAAACAATTTACAAGATCAAATATACTTCAGCTTAAGGCTGCATTACACATCAAACTATTTTCAACAAACTAAAAACTCAACAACATTTAGTGATACATAACAAATCATTTAAGTCAAAAATGGACTGATACTAAAGATGTAAGATCATACAAGAAATTGAAATACATGAAAATGAAATACACTGAAGAGTTTTTACCTTAAATTTATAAAACTACTTTCCACCAATATAATACCACAAAAACCCATTTTGATATTTAGAGAAATAATCAAAGTCAATATGCATTAGAACAATAATGAGACACTCAAAAGATCATATTCGTTGAAATTGAACAACAATGCCTGAAACAGTTTGAAAACACCATTTCTTAACAGGTGTAAAAAGAATTCGCATTACATAAAATATGAAGTATACACTTAAGAATTTGAATTGACATTTATCGTGAATATTATACAATTTCTACTTTTTAAATGAAAGAGAAATATAACATAGTTGAGCAAAGTCTAATGTTTCCTAGGGAGGTCTTTCAGTTAACCTCAGAGCAAATTATACCGAGTACCAACTGGTCCGAAAGCGGACTTTAGACTATATCAAAAAGTTAGCACCTTGAAATGGATTTCTCCTGGAAACATTACATTTCGCTTATATTACTGATTTAAGAACAACAATTATCTTGTAACTAATTGATACAAAGTGTCATTTTACATAACAGATTACCTAAATAACTTGAGCTGAGAATAAAATGGTTCTTAATAAGCAGAGTGGGATTTAATTGATTAAGTCAATTGTATTAAGTTCTTTCAAATGTACAAATGCTCAAATGATATTACATAAAATTTCGGATCTTTTTCCTTTAGTGACATTATTATTTCTGATTCTGGTAAAAGTGATTTTTGGTACTTGTATTTTTGTCAATTTTAAACGTTAATATAAATTTGAAACAAGTTTGTGATCTAAGAACATTGCATTTCTCAACTCACGGTATTTTTACATAAATTATACCCCTGCAAGTCGCGCAGGGGGTGAACAGAGCAAAGAAAAACCGCTAGAAGTAGGCAATGCCTACTCGTGGTGTCGTGTATCGTTAGGCCCCGTAAGGCAGTGTTTAAGGGGAGGAGAGAATAAGAGAAAGAAAAGTTAGTAACATCAAATCAAATACATGCAAAGAAATCTTACACGATATAACTATTTCATACAAACAATTTACAAGATCAAATATACTTCAGCTTAAGGCTGCATTACACATCAAACTATTTTCAACAAATTAAAAACTCAACAACATTTAGTGATACATAACAAATCATTTAAGTCAAAAATGGACTGATACTAAAAAGTTAATAACATCAAATCAAATACATGCAAAGAAATCTTACACGATATAACTATTTCATACAAACAATTTACAAGATCAAATATACTTCAGCTTAAGGCTGCATTACACATCAAACTATTGTCAACAAACTAAAAACTCAACAACATTTAGTGATACATAACAAATCATTTAAGTCAAAAATGGACTGATACTAAAAAGTTAATAACATCAAATCAAATACATGCAAAGAAATCTTACACGATATAACTATTTCATACAAACAATTTACAAGATCAAATATACTTCAGCTTAATGCTGCATTACACATCAAACTATTGTCAACAAACTAAAAACTCAACAACATTTAGTGATACATAACAAATCATTTAAGTCAAAAATGGACTGATACTAAAGATGTAAGATCATACAAGAAATTGAAATACATGAAAATGAAATACACTGAAGAGTTTTTACCTTAAATTTATAAAACTACTTTCCACCAATATAATACCACAAAAACACATTTTGATATTTAGAGAAATAATCAAAGTCAATATGCATTAGAACAATAATGAGACACTCAAAAGATCATATTCGTTGAAATTGAACAACATTGCATGAAAAAGTTTGAAAACACCATTTCTTAACAGGTGTAAAAAGAATTCGCATTACATAAAATATGAAGTATATACTTAAGAATTTGAATTGACATTTATCGTGAATATTATACAATTTCTACTTTTTAAATGAAAGAGAAATATAACATAGTTGAGCAAAGTCTAATGTTTCCTAGGGAGGTCTTTCATTTAACCTCAGAGCAAATTATACCGAGTACCAACTGGTCCGAAAGCGGACTTTAGACTATATCAAAAAGTTAGCACCTTGAAATGGATTTCTCCTGGAAACATTACATTTCGCTTATATTACTGATTTAAGAACAACAATTATCTTGTAACTAATTGATACAAAGTGTCATTTTACATAACAGATTACCTAAATAACTTGAGCTGAGAATAAAATGGTTCTTAATAAGCAGAGTGGGATTTAATTGATTAAGTCAATTGTATTAAGTTCTTTCAAATGTACAAATGCTCAAATGATATTACATAAAATTTCGGATCTTTTTCCTTTAGTGACATTATTATTTCTGATTCTGGTAAAAGTGATTTTTGGTACTTGTATTTTTGTCAATTTTAAACGTTAATATAAATTTGAAACAAGTTTGTCATCTAAGAACATTGCATTTCTCAACTCACGGTATTTTTACATAAATTATACCCCTGCAAGTCGCGCAGGGGGTGAACAGAGCAAAGAAAAACCGCTAGAAGTAGGCAATGCCTACTCGTGGTGTCGTGTATCGTTAGGCCCCGTAAGGCAGTATTTAAGGGGAGGAGAGAATAAGAGAAAGAAAAGTTAGTAACATCAAATCAAATACATGCAAAGAAATCTTACACGATATAACTATTTCATACAAACAATTTACAAGATCAAATATACTTCAGCTTAAGGCTGCATTACACATCAAACTATTTTCAACAAATTGAAAACTCAACAACATTTAGTGATACATAACAAATCATTTAAGTCAAAAATGGACTGATACTAAAAAGTTAATAACATCAAATCAAATACATGCAAAGAAATCTTACACGATATAACTATTTCATACAAACAATTTACAAGATCAAATATACTTCAGCTTAAGGCTGCATTACACATCAAACTATTGTCAACAAACTAAAAACTCAACAACATTTAGTGATACATAACAAATCATTTAAGTCAAAAATGGACTGATACTAAAAAGTTAATAACATCAAATCAAATACATGCAAAGAAATCTTACACGATATAACTATTTCATACAAACAATTTACAAGGTCAAATATACTTCAGCTTAAGGCTGCATTACACATCAAACTATTGTCAACAAACTAAAAACTCAACAACATTTAGTGATACGTAACAAATAATTTAAGTCAAAAATGGACTGATACTAAAGATGTAAAATCATACAAGAAATTGAAATACATGAAAATGAAATACACTGAAGAGTTTTTACCTTAAATTTATAAAACTACTTTCCACCAATATAATACCACAAAAACACATTTTGATATTTAGAGAAATAATCAAAGTCAATATGCATTAGAACAATAATAAGACACTCAAAAGATCATATTCGTTGAAATTGAACAACATTGCATGAAACAGTTTGAAAACACCATTTCTTAACAGGTGTAAAAAGAATTCGCATTACATAAAATATGAAGTATATACTTAAGAATTTGAATTGACATTTATCGTGAATATTATACAATTTCTACTTTTTAAATGAAAGAGAAATATAACATAGTTGAGCAAAGTCTAATGTTTCCTAGGGAGGTCTTTCATTTAACCTCAGAGCAAATTATACCGAGTACCAACTGGTCCGAAAGCGGACTTTAGACTATATCAAAAGTTAGCACCTTGAAATGGATTTCTCCTGGAAACATTACATTTCGCTTATATTACTGATTTAAGAACAACAATTATCTTGTAACTAATTGATACAAAGTGTCATTTTACATAACAGATTACCTAAATAACTTGAGCTGAGAATAAAATGGTTCTTAATAAGCAGAGTGGGATTTAATTGATTAAGTCAATTGTATTAAGTTCTTTCAAATGTACAAATGCTCAAATGATATTACATAAAATTTCGGATCTTTTTCCTTTAGTGACATTATTATTTCTGATTCTGGTAAAAGTGATTTTTGGTACTTGTATTTTTGTCAATTTTAAACGTTAATATAAATTTGAAACAAGTTTGTGATCTAAGAACATTGCATTTCTCAACTCACGGTATTTTTACATAAATTATACCCTGCAAGTCGCGCAGGGGGGTAAACAGAGCAAAGAAAAACCGCTAGAAGTAGGCAATGCCTACTCGTGGTGTCGTGTATCGTTAGGCCCCGTAAGGCAGTGTTTAAGGGGAGGAGAGAATAAGAGAAAGAAAAGTTAGTAACATCAAATCAAATACATGCAAAGAAATCTTACACGATATAACTATTTCATACAAACAATTAACAAGATCAAATATACTTCAGCTTAAGGCTGCATTACACATCAAACTATTGTCAACAAACTAAAAAATCAACCACATTTAGTGATACATAACAAATAATTTAAGTCAAAAATGGACTGATACTAAAAAGTTAATAACATCAAATCAAATACATGCAAAGAAATCTTACACGATATAACTATTTCATACAAACAATTTACAAGATCAAATATACTTCAGCTTAAGGCTGCATTACACATCAAACTATTGTCAACAAACTAAAAACTCAACAACATTTAGTGATACATAACAAATCATTTAAGTCAAAAATGGACTGATACTAAAAAGTTAATAACATCAAATCAAATACATGCAAAGAAATCTTACACGATATAACTATTTCATACAAACAATTTACAAGATCAAATATACTTCAGCTTAAGGCTGCATTACACATCAAACTATTGTCAACAAACTAAAAACTCAACAACATTTAGTGATACGTAACAAATCATTTAAGTCAAAAATGGACTGATACTAAAGATGTAAGATCATATTTATACCAGAAATTGAAATACATGAAAATGAAATACACTGAAGAGTTTTTACCTTAAATTTATAAAACTACTTTCCACCAATATAATACTACAAAAACACATTTTGATATTTAGAGAAATATACAAAATCAATCAAAGTTAATATGCATTAGAACAATAATAAGACACTCAAAAGATCATATTCGTTGAAATTGAACAACATTGCATGAAACAGTTTGAAAACACCATATCTTAACAGGTGTAAAAGGAATTTGCATTACATAAAATATGAAGTATATACTTAAGAGGAACTATCTGTTATTTTTTCAAAATGTGTTTTTTTAGTATTATATTGGTGGAAAGTAGTTTTATAAATTTAAGGTAAAAACTTAATTTACATTGATCGTGAATATTATACAATTTCTACTTTTTAAATGAAAGAGAAATATAACATAGTTGAGCAAAGTCTAATGTTTCCTAGGGAGGTCTTTCATTTAAACTCAGAGCAAATTATACCGAGAACCAACTGGTCCGAAAGCGGACTTTAGACTATATCAAAAAGTTAGCACCTTAAAATGGATTTCTCCTGGAAACATTAAATTTCGCTTATATTACTGATTTAAGAACAACAATTATCTTGTAACTAATTGATACAAAGTGTCATTTTACATAACAGATTACCTAAATAACTTCAGCTGAGAATAAAATGGTTCTTAATAAGCAGAGTGGGATTTAATTGATTAAGTCAATTGTATTAAAAGTCTTTCAAATGTACAAAATGCTCAAATGATATTACATAAAATTTCCGATCTTTTTCCTTTAGTGACATTATTATTTCTGATTCTGGTAAAAGTGATTTTTGGTACTTGTATTTTTGTCAATTTTAAACGTTAACATTAATTTGAAACAAGTTTGTGATCTAAGAACATTGTATTTCTCAACTCACGGTATTTTTACATAAATTATACCCCTGCAAGTCGCGCAGGGGGTGAACAGAGCAAAGAAAAACCGCTAGAAGTAGGCAATGACTACTCGTGGTGTCGTGTATCGTTAGGCCCCGTAAGGCAGTGTTTAAGTGGAGAAGAGAATAAGAGAAAGAAAAGTTAGTAACATCAAATCAAATACATGCAAAGAAATCTTACACGATATAACTATTTCATACAAACAATTTAGTTGAGCAAAGTCTAATGTTTCCTAGGGAGGTCTTTCATTTAACCTCAGAGCAAATTATACCGAGTACCAACTGGTCCGAAAGCGGACTTTAGACTGTATCAAAAAGTTAGCACCTTGAAATGGATTTCTCCTGGAAACATTAAATTTCGCTTATATTACTGATTTAAGAACAACAATTATCTTGTAACTAATTGATACAAAGTGTCATTTTACATAACAGATTACCTAAATAACTTGAGCTGAGAATAAAATTGTTCTTAATAAGCAGAGTGGGATTTAATTGATTAAGTCAATTGTATTAAAAGTCTTTCAAATGTACAAATGCTCAAATGATATTACATAAAATTTCCGATCTTTTTCCTTTAGTGACATTATTATTTCTGATTCTGGTATCAAATATACTTCAGCTTAAGGCTCCATTACACATCAAACATTTTGATATTTAGAGAAATATACAAAATCAATCAAAGTCAATATGCATTAGAACAATAATAAGACACTCAAAAGATCATATTCGTTGAAATTGAACAACATTGCATGAAACAGTTTGAAAACACCATTTCTTAACAGGTGTAAAAACAATTTGCATTACATAAAATATGAAGTATATACTTAAGAATTTGAATTTACATTTATCGTGAATATTATACAATTTCTACTTTTTAAATGAAAGAGAAATATAACATAGTTGAGCAAAGTCTAATGTTTGAGGGAGGTCTTTCATTTAACCTCAGAGCAAATTATACCGAGTACCAACTGGTCCGAAAGCGGACTTTAGACTGTATCAAAAAGTTAGCACCTTGAAATGGATTTCTCCTGGAAACATTAAATTTCGCTTATATTACTGATTTAAGAACAACAATTATCTTGTAACTAATTGATACAAAGTGTCATTTTACATAGCAGATTACCTAAATAACTTGAGCTGAGAATAAAATGGTTCTTAATAAGCAGAGTGGGATTTAATTGATTAAGTCAATTGTATTAAAAGTCTTTCAAATGTACAAATGCTCAAATGATATTACATAAAATTTCGGATCTTTTTCCTTTAGTGACATTATTATTTCTGATTCTGGTAAAAGTGATTTTTGGTACTTGAATTTTTGTCAATTTTAAACGTTAACATAAATTTGAAACAAGTTTGTGATCTAAGAACATTGCATTTCTCAACTCACGGTATTTTACATAAATTATACCCTGCAAGTCGCGCAGGGGTGAACAGAGCAAAGAAAAACCGCTAGAAGTAGGCAATGCCTACTCGTGGTGTCGTGTATCGTTAGGCCCGTAAGGCAGTGTTTAAGTGGAGGAGAGAATAAGAGAAAGAAAAGTTAGTAACATCAAATCAAATACATGCAACGAAATTTTACACGATATAACTATTTCATACAAACAATTTACAAGATCAAATATACTTCAGCTTAAGGCTGCATTACACATCAAACTATTTTCAACAAACTAAAAACTCAACAACATTTAGTGATATATAACAAATCATTTAAGTCAAAAATGGACTGATACTAAAAAGTTAATAACATCAAATCAAATACATGCAAAGAAATCTTACACGATATAACTATTTCATACAAACAATTTACAAGATCAAATATACTTCAGCTTAAGGCTACATTACACATCAAACTATTGTCAACAAACTAAAAACCCAACAACATTTATTGATACGTCACAAATCATTTAAGTCAAAAATGGACTGATACTAAAGATGTAAGATCATATTCATACAAGAAATTGAAATACATGAAAATGAAATACACTGAAGAGTTTTTACCTTAAATTTATAAAACTACTTTCCACCAATATAATACCACAAAAACACATTTTGATATTTAGAGAAATATACAAAATCAATCAAAGTCAATATGCATTAGAACAATAATAAGACACTCAAAAGATCATATTCGTTGAAATTGAACAACATTGCATGAAACAGTTTGAAAACACCATTTTTTAACAGGTGTAAAAAGAATTTGCATTCCATAAAATATGAAGTATATACTTAAGAATTTGAATTTACATTTATCGTGAATATTATACAATTTCTACTTTTTAAATGAAAGAGAAATATAACATAGTTGAGCAAAGTCTAATGTTTGAGGGAGGTCTTTCATTTAACCTCAGAGCAAATTATACCGAGTACCAACTGGTCCGAAAGCGGACTTTAGACTGTATCAAAAAGTTAGCACCTTGAAATGGATTTCTCCTGGAAACATTAAATTTCGCTTATATTACTGATTTAAGAACAACAATTATCTTGTAACAAATTGATACAAAGTGTCATTTTACATAACAGATTACCTAAATAACTTGAGCTGAGAATAAAATGGTTCTTTTGTGATAGTACAACAAACCAAATGTAATTATTTAAGATATTAAAGGTGTACTTAAGTTGTGAACATGACATTCACAGGGTACTAGTAAAGAGTAGGCCTATAGGTTATAGATTATGTCATGAGAAGGACATTTATATAACAATAACATCTTGGTCTTTTGTAATCTCAGTCCATTGTAGGCCTGCTAAAATGGATACTTGCAGTTTTTCAGTCGTCCCATTTTAACCGCCGCAAAAAAAAAAGAAGACAAAAAAAAGAAAAAAGAAAAATCCCAAAAATACCACCACCGTAATAATAACAACAAAAAAGCAAACCAAATCCAAAACAACAACATCAACAGCAACAGCACATAATAACAACAACAGCAACAACAATAAGATTAAGAGTAATAAGAAAAGTATTTGTATTTTTGAGAATCTTTTTTTTACAAATGAACGCATACAGTTACAAACAACCAATGATAATGTCTTTCTGTTCATAATGGGATGACCTAATATAGTGTGATACGAAGTAGAGCTATAATGTATTAACGAGAACCAACGCAACGTCCAATTCTGAAACTAAAAACATATCCTACTTGTTAGAAAGAACAATACTTACATAAACTTACCTTGGTGATTACAACAATTGTAATCATGTTTCTTCTGCTGTATAAAGATGTTAACATCCTCGTATTGAGAGTTTCTATCTGGTAGCCATAGCCTAAACTTACCCGATTAACTCTTTTAAAAATAAATATCATTTATTTCAGAAAGTCATGAAAACTTGCATTTGTGTATTTTAAACAGTGGTGGCAGAAGCATTAAAATTAGGGGGGGGGGAGAATATAATTTGTGACGGCTATTGAGCGCAAATTTCTCAGTCAGTTTCAGACTATTTTAGCCCAGAATGAATTGTTGCAATTTTACCGTAGTTTGGCCCAAATAAATAAACAAAGTCTTAGTAACACATAAACAAATTAAAATAAATAAAAAACCTAACTAAATACCGTAAAATTAAAATAACGAAATAAATTAAAAACGAAGTAAATAAATAAATCTTCATAACGCATTTTAAATGCAAATTGTAATAAACAAAACTAAATACATAAATAACGAAATAAATGAAAAAAAAATACATAAATAAGATAATCAATCTTGAAACAGATAACTCATTTTAAAACCGATATTGTAATAAATAAATAAAAAATATAAATAAATAAATAAATAAATAAATAAATAAATAAATAAATAAATAAATAAATAAATAAATAAATAAATAAATAAGTAAATAAATAAATAAATAAATAAATAAATAAATAAATAAATAAATAAATAAATAAATAAATAATAACGAAATAAGTATAAAAAAAACACAACAAAATAAATTAATAAATCGTTATAATACATTGTTTTAAACAGAAATTGTATTTAAATAAGTAAATAAAAAAAATCCCTGGGTTAGTCATGTTAGTTAGGGATCTAAACAATTTATGTTAAACCCAAATTGGAATGGACATCTTTGCAAGAAAGAACCGCGAATTCTAGTGTTTCAATATTTATGGCACGTATAATAGTTACATAATAGAATGTTCAATAAAAAATGATATACACAACAAACAATAGCAAAGGAATTGTCTTGCACTAAACTTCAGTAAAAACAAAGAGCTTTGTATGATGTTAATTTGTGTAAATTTATTCGTGCTATCTACTGAAGATAGCTATACCTGATACAACGTTCTTGAAGTTGTGATTAGTTATAGGCCAATTTGTGAAATGCAAAAAAGACGATTTTTGACGAACTTGCTCACTTACTATCTACAGAAGATAGCATGCTCGTTATATCAGGATGTTCGTCTGAAAATAAAATTACTTCTGACTTGCACTCATAAATGCCCCATTTGTATAGGCTACACTTGGAAGTTGGAGCGCCAAAATTTACATGTTGGCATATTATAGAGCTTTATAGCATTACATTTCTTCTGAAGGCTGGTTATGGTTAACTTATTTTGCAATAAATTCTAAATATAATATTCAAAATCATGCTTGACTCATCATGGGCGTAGTTAATTCATAATGAAAAGGCTTGAAAAGTAAACAGGCCTAGGCGTAATGAAACAAAAAATGGTTTCATAGATTTTAAAGAAAGAAATTTTTCAGGCTTTTCTCTCTGATAAAGTAATATAATTAACTGCACTGGATGAAGCAATGAAGTGAATAATTTTCGGTACTTACCCGGCTTCATTGGCTTGGATGGACGCACAGACATCTGAAAACTGTCATCCATTCGAGAAAAAAAAGAGTGGTCAACATGACACTCCTCCGTCCTCGCAAACCGCCCGAAAAGTTCATGAAGTACAAAATATACTTGCATGGTTGCAGAAACATCTTCCGCAATCATCCGTGGGCATTCAATCTTGTAATTCGATGACGATATAGGCTAGCTGTACAGTGTGTATGATCCACGATTTGGAAACAGAGCAGGATTCTTCCAATAAGCTTGTATGAAAGCTCAAAAAATGATTCAGTAGTAACAGTTATACTTAATCCACGAAGTTGGGCAGATAAAGATCCATGCAAACTTCTTTCACTGTCCTTTCTGAATTGTTTTGCCATATAAAACGAGAGGATCGATCATGAGGCATGTGAAACTTCTCCCGGAAACTCGGGCGGAAACTTCTGTGACAAATTTATTTGTTTATTTACAGTTGTTATGCCTCCTGACACCCAGACAACGATCATTGTAACACGCACGCGTAAATGCGCGTACTGCGTAAATGCGCGTACTGCGTATACCGCGTAGAGGTGGCGTAGTTCGCACATTTCCGCAAGCGTAATTTTGCGCCTTTTTGACTTACGTCGCATCTCGTGCTTGTAATGTAAGAATTGTTACCAAACAGGCACACACACCATATTAATATTTCTAAACGGCGCGGTGCAAAGAAATGTGACCATTTTGTACCATACATTTTGATACATCCTGTACATGATAATAGGCCTATACCAGGATTATGATTATTGGGGGGGGGGGGGTATACATTTTTAACAACCCAATCCACTCATTCTTGACACAAAATGCTAGAACTGCCAGGAATGGTTTCTGCCCGTTTTAAACCGAATTAATAAGTTAAAGTGACAAAACCCCGCTGGATATAAACCAACCGAACGTATTTGGCTGATTCCATTTCCATTCAGGTGTAAGTCGGGACCATTGTAAACATTACAAATAATAATTTCAAAAATCAGGTTAGAAATTTTATTTTATTTATTTTTGGCCTACACTGTTGGCAGGTAATTTTCTAATTTTATGCGTGAATTATGCAAAGTAAAGTTTTTAGATACAATTAGAATATGTATGGTAGGCCTGTTGAAACTTATAGCACATGGGTAGTATACACATAATGCAACAAACCTGCGGTTGCGTTTGGCAACTTTCCATTTGCATAATCAGCGTGTCTAAATGGCCTTCTGGACATCCCCTCCATAATTCGTTTGTTTGATATTGCTTTTGTTTATCTGTTTTTAAAATTTATACTTGTGTGATTTGTTGTGAATTATAATTATCTTGTATCTTATCTTGTATCTTGTAAGTGGCCCTTATTAGTTTAATGCAAATTGAAATTTGCCCAACGCAACCGTGATTTTGTTGCATCTTGTGTGTACTGGCCCATGTACCATGACCATAGCTCTTTTAATTATATCTGAATTGAAAACTTAACTTTGCATATTTAATATTAGACAATTATCTGGCAATTGGACTTATCAAAAATAAAGAAAAGAAAAAGAAAGTTGTTGCCAACTTCTTGGTGTCGTGCAATTTTGACAGGCCGTCATATCTTATAAGAACCGAATGTCCGATTGTAACAAAAAATTCAGTTTTGTAATCTTCAGGGCAAGAGCTTTCACAAAATCTTATAATATTTTGCTTTAACTAGGGCTAACTGCATGATATGGCGAAACTATTTCCATCGGGACATGCATGCACTCGATCGAATGCTTATTCACATTACGTTTTCTCACATAGATGCATAAAGGGGACAATATTTAACATTGTATGAAAATTTGAAGATAATCCATATCCTAAACCAATAAGGTTACCCCCATTTAACAATATTCAGCAAATATGTATTCAATCATCGCATAAACTTAGAGTTTATAACATTAACAAGGACTGCTTTCTTATAGATTTCCCGCATTTTCCCCTGAGATCAGAAAACGATTTACCGAAGATTTTGAATTCAAAATTATGTGTTCAAAGCGAGCCTATGAACACAAAAACATTGTGATTAATTTCAAGAGTTGATCTTTGTAGCATAAGTAGGCACGAGATCGTCTAAGGTATCATACACAGTACTGCAGGATCAGAAGCCTTGAAAAAAATAAAAGGGATCAAATTGGTATCAGTACGATAATTACATTCTTTCTTACGAAATGAATATTTAAATCTTAAAATCTTAGATTTGTCGGAGTCTGTAAATCCTATAATCATAGATTTGCCGGTGATCATTAAAGTTCGTGTCCCAGTTATATTGTTCTAAATTAACAAAACATTCAAAATGTATTACTATATACTGTATTCATAATATATACAATATAATAATAGTTAACAAAACATTCAAAATGTATTACTACATAATACTGTATACATAATATATATAATGTTATAATAGTATCAGCCGTTGGTTGCATTTAGGGGGCCTTGGGGGCCGGGAGTCTGTATATTAAATCATGCCACATCATATCGCTTGAAGTTTGTTAATTGTTTTGTACACCAAACAAATGATACGCATCGTGAGCTGTATACAACATAGCACAGCACAGTAGGCGTAGATCCCGCGAGGGGAGATGACCCCCACCCCCAATATTTTGATAAGGGGGGATGGTCCATACAATCATTTCCCAATGTTGATACATGTGATGTGGGTTTCTGATCAAATTAACCTCATATTTGGTTATTTTAGCTTAAGTGCTAATTTTGTGCTCAATTTGTTCCACTTTATTTTACCATCTTAGCTTCAATATGGCAAAATTGATCGCGATCATTTGTACCATAAACATATTCTGTCACCAAAAACTGCTGGATTCACTAGGCCTATACTTCAAGAAAAATTTTCCAACCTTATGTCAAAAAGAAACCTACGCCCCTGCATGCAGAGCACCCGGGAAGTGGTAAACGCACTTCAATAGCAAACTTGCCCAGAGGTGTAATGATGAATTCTATTACAACTTATCAGAGCAAAGTGTACATCAAAGAGTTGGTTATAACACAAGTTTATTATCAAACACACTGTATATGTTCATAATACATGTAGAATGCATTAAATTAGATTACGCTATGTTACTGTTAAGTTTCGCTAAATACATTAAAGCCTTTATACGATTTCCTTCAAATTTTTAATTTGTTATTCTATACTCGAAATGCTGAAATAATACTAGTAATAATTGTCGCGTAGGGTTTCTGTCCAGTTTGAGCTGAAATAACAAAGTGAAAGAAACCTTACTGGTTATTTTGGCCGTTTAACATACAGTTCTATGGGAGGACATAAAGTCATATGACTTTATGTCGAACTTGTGCTCTGTTGACATACAAACACAACAAGTTTGGCTGAGTCCATTTAGGTTCAAGTTGGGACATGTGTAAGCATTACTAATATGCCAAAATATCAGGTTTGAAAAAAAATTAATCAATTTCATATTATAAGATCGTACTTTAGACTAATGTTACATGAACATTACATTACGTCACGTGTATATTACGTTATTTACGCGCTACGCTATCCAAAATACAACGCAGGTGCACTGTCACAAGAACATTGGGCTATATTCCATTTAAAATCCACACTCCTCCTGTGGAAGATTTAGCTAAAGTCTGCCACAGAGGGGGTATAAGTTTTGAATAGAATAGAGAATTGGGTAACTTCAATTTGAAATACTTACTCCAGTTGTGGAAGATATAGGTAAAGCCATAATACAGAGGGAGTATGGGTTTCAAAATGATTAACCCTGACCAATTACATTTGAAAAACATACTCTCCCTGTGGAATATATTGCCAAAATCTTCCACAGAGGTAGTGTGGATTTCAACTGGAATAGCCCATTCAGTGATCAAATATTTGACGCGACAAACCTGCCACACCGCTCAAAGTTGTAATTGAATAATGCCGCTTGGTTATTAAGTTATCAATGAAGTGCGTGTATAAACACAATAAGGAGAGTATTAATCGTTGCACACCTGTAAAAAATACGATTATTTGCTCAAATAAGTGTACATATGGCTCTCTTTGGTCAAATGAACAAAACAAAACAAAAGACTGCTGATATAACCTGTCTCATTCTGTCAATAATACAATTTCAAAAATTTCTCACCTGCACACAATTTGCAACATCAGTAAATTTGTCTTTGATTCAGAAATGTAGTAATTACAATGTAATACCAAGTTCGTTTGATTTTCGAATTGACTTTAACTGAGCGGATGAGATCGTACTTGTTTATTTTACGATTCAAATTAGGAAACTGTAGAAAAGGATAATAGCGCGACGGCTGCTCGCGTCGGAAATCCAGGCATATACGGGAAAAACATAGAGTCGACCTCACGAAATAGGGTTGGTTTCACGAAAGGTTGCGAAACCTATAGGTTAACACCTACGTTGATAACAGAGCTAGTAAAAGGTTTGATAAACGCGTTTATAAACTTGAGCGCAATTGCATTTATTTTGATGGCCTATTTACATGGCGGTACAATGTTACCCTCATGGCTACGTAAACACACGTTATTAACTTTTAAACGGTTTCTTTTATATAGGCCAGGCTGCAGTCATTTTGTTTCGGGTTTTTTTGTACAGATATAGAACGGGATATTTGCAATGTAAGACAACGATTCCGTGCTATATTTATCTGTCGGAAAATATATTAGAGTCCTAATCACGTTCGTGCAGTGATGTTAAATATGCGTGCAGTGTGAATTAAAAATCCGTGCTTGAAATATTTCTATGCCTTTCGATAAAGTCAATATAAATGTTAGTAAGCGACTCCCGTACGGTTACACTCATAGAAATTGTTCGTTGGCATCACTCAGTAAGTTGATGAAAGTCGTTGCGTCAACTTTCCGAGTAATGCCAACGCGTACTTTATTGAGTTGTTACAACTCAGAAAATGAAACTAGCCTAGGTTAGCATAATTTTCTAGAGGTGTGCTATAGTATACAAAATTGTGCACTGATTACAAAAATAAATATTTGAATACTGCTAATTGTGCAGAAAATGATCCAATGACGTGAATTAAGTAACAAAGTACCAAATTGGAATAACTCAAAACAATAAGTACCAGTAACTTAATATGAACGAGTTACATCAACTTACATGTTGAGTTACAATAACTCAACTAATTGTTTCTTTGAACCTTGTTTATTTTTCTAAGTTCCCTGAACTTGAATTCAGAAGTTGGCATTACTTAAAAGTTGACACAACGACTTACATCAACTTTTAAGTAATGCCAACAAAGTTGATTAGTTGACGGAACTTTTGAGCTTTTTCAGCATTTTTAAGTTCGGATAACTAAAATGAATTTTGTTTTGGCAACTTTTACACTATTTTTGAGTTGTCCAAACTTACTCCTTTTGAATTGCGCCAACAAGGCGAACAAGTCATTTCTATGAGTGTACTTGTCATCATCACCACATTCCTCATGTTTCTCGAAAATCTTATTTTCATATAGAGCTGGATGCATATAGAAATAGTTTGTGAACCGCAGGTATAATAATTGTCAACCCTCCCAACATTTGAACCCCGTTAGGTTGCTCATATAACCTGGGTATGGGTACGGTCCAAGGATATTATGGTTGGCAATCATGGGTGCATTCCCCGGTGCATCCGTTTGCATTATTGTTCGAAATGTTTAGTAAAAGCATGTGATCCATTTCTATATATATATATTTAAAGAATGCACTATGCACTGTTTAGTCATAGTGCACAAATCAAGCACTCTGATTGGTTAAAAGTTTTAAAACACAAATTCAATGTCTTTCAAATGTCACACAACTTAATATGTTGCAGTGCTCAGAGTGTTGACATTTGTATCAAAGACAGCAAAGACATGACAGAAAGAGCCTTTGCAACACGTAATGCTGGACAAGATATTTTAAAAATATTTGGTGCTATTCAGCTATACAGCTGCTTGATTGTTGGACAAGGTGACCCTCAATATCGTTCCAGGAATAAGATGTTGCCAATTAAGTCTTCACAATGTAGTATTGTTACTACTTTATTCATCCATTTATTAATATCTTAGATATCTTAGTGAAAACCACAACTTCTATAATACACACAAATAGCATCAACAATTGTTTGTACTCAATGAATCAGGTTGTTATTTGAAATCGTATCTATAATTCATAATTTGACATGTTTGAGGACAAAACGTTGAATCGAAAAGTCCATCCTATCAAATTTTCACCAAAGTCCACCCCGCTGTCAAAAAGAAAAGAGAGTCGGATTTACCATTGGACCAGATGGGCCCTCCCCCCACCCTCGGGACTAAAATTGTCTGAAATATAAAATTGTTCAAATGTCTTAGTAAAACCGGAACAAAATATGCTCATCTCTGTCACTGTCGATCTTATAGTTAAGTCCCCTATTTGTAAATCAAAACTTGGCTACTTATAAGGGAACTGGTATGAGCGTTTTGAGCGTTTCGACAGTACTTTTTGTGGGACATGAGAGCACATCAGACATATCGAATTGCATTCTGAATACGAAGAATGTCTTCCTGATATCAACTAATTTTCATTTTATGAAATTTACGATATAATACAAATTTTATGACAAATTAATCAAATTTGATATTTTTCACATTTTTGATATTAACAGTCCCCGAAGTAAATTTTATAAATTTAATGATATATTCTTAAAGTGTATGTAGCTGGGAGGAAAAGCCGACGATCAATTGAACATTTTGACCTTTCATATTGAAGATATATTTCCCAAAAATACCTATTTTTTTTGTGTGTTTTGGGGAAAAAAATCCATATCTTAAATACGAAAGGTCAAAATTTTCAATTGATCGTCGGCGTTTCATCCCACCTACATACACTTCAAATATAAATCATCAGATTTATAAAGTTTACTTCGAGTACTGTTAAATATCAAAATGTGTATTACATTGCGAATTTCAAAAAAAATCAAAATTATTTGATATTAGAAGGACATTCTTCGTATTCAGAATGCAATTCGATATGTCTGATGTGCTCTAATGTCCCACAATAAATACTGTCCAAACGTTCATACCCCACCCCTTAAAGCTCCTTAATCTATTCCCATTCCATTTCCAGTGTTTAGGGGTGGGGTATGAAGTATTTTTGTGGGACATGAGAACACATCAGATATACCGAATCGCATTCTGAATACGAAGCATGTCCTTCTGATATCAAATAATTTTGATTTTTTGATCGCGATTTCTACCAGATATTCTACGTGATATATCATCGATTTTACGTCATCAAAGATTAGTTAGAACTTAAAGGGGCATTTCGTGATCCACAGCCTCATCCCCCCACTTTTCCCAAAAAAAGTTGAGATTTTTACACCACTGGATACCTCTGGCTACATAATGTTTATGTACCAAATATTTCTTGCAGATTAATTCGTTTAGCAAAAATATCGCCAAATTTGAATTTCGTTCTGGTGCACCAGAACGAAATTACAACACATTGTCTATGGAGCAGTGTAATACACATAATCATGCATAACTCGCAAACGCAAAATCGGAATCAACTGAAATTTTGGAAATAAGCTTTTTCGTGGATATCTACTGAAAAATGTCATAAAAAGAGGATGCTAGGATCACGAAATCCTCCTTTAAACATTGCTGGAAATAGAACGAGACTAGATTAAATAACGTAGATCTATCTATCTAGGCTATGTCAATCCACTGTTGGATGTAGCCCTCCTCATGATCACTCCATACCTTTGTGTTACATCAAATATTCTAAATATAGGCCTAGGCCCTATTCGTCGAATACTCGGAATTCATACTGAATGCATATAGTCCAATAAATTCCCGTAATAATCGTGCAAATCATGTTAAATTTGCTGCATTTGGCAGAGATACAGTAGGCCTACATATGGTGCTGATCATTACAGGCTATGGAGGCCTTTAAACAGCACCCTTATTTGGTGGGAAAAGGTCATTGAACTGTACACAGAGGTCAAGTTCAAAATTTCTCGGACTTGGCTAAAAATTCAAGCAATGTGTTCCTCTAGTCATAAGGATTTAGAAAAAGTATATTTTGATATTATGTACGATGTACAGTTATGCAGTTACGAGCAAAAATGTAACATCGTGACGTCATAGGTCTAATTGGAAGATGCTCCAGGTGTTTTTTTTAAATGGTCCCAAATTATTGGTCTTTTCATGATAAATCAGAAAAAAAAAATACTTTGCGCTATGTAGGATGTTTTGTTACGTTCGTTAGTTCTTTTGATTCAATTTGACCTTGACAAATTGTTAAGTTACCTGGATAAGAAAGCACCCAAAATGGTTAAAACTATTCCTTTTCTGATTTCTTGCAACAAGAGAAATAATTTGAGACCAGTTTCATCACAATCAGAGCAAATTTCATTTTCGCCCGCGGCCCATGCAGCGGGACAAAATTGAACCTATGACGTCAAATGTTACTTTTTTGCCAATCACTCCATAACCAAACGTCATGTCAAAGTATACTGTTTCTGAATCCTTATTACCTGAGGATCACGATGGTGTGAGTTTTGAACATGCAGGTCTGAGTAATTTTGAACTTGACCTTTTGTGTAAATTTCAAAGACCTTTTTCTACTAAAACGAGGGCATTGTTAAAATGCCTCCATAGCCTATATGCCCTATATTCATCTGCCAAATATTACAACATGATTTGCATGATTGTAGTGCATGCAAACTGCCGGAGACCTCATTTAACCACAACTATTAACCAAATGAAAAAATCATGGTTATCAATTTCAAAGAAAAAAACACACCAAAATATCAGATTCCCCAGGCGAGGCTCGAACTCGCAACCTCCGCATTTCTAAACAGCGAGGAGTGTACTGTTTATAAGTACAGCGCGCTGACCGATTGCGCCACTGGGGAGTCATGAGTATCACTGCGGGAATTTAAATGAAGTCACACAGGCGTATGCCACCTCGATATAATGCCATCCCTCGCAATTCAGTTCAGTTATTGAAAAAGTACCTAAATCATATCATTGATAACGCAATATTGTCCCTGCTTCATCATTGTGAATACATGGAATTAATTATGAAGCGTCGCGCCTCTGTATCAATAAATATATTTTCATACTCTAGTTCAAATCAAAATAGGCCTGTATAAAAACTCTCTAACTTGAATGTCTTTATGAATAAGTATAATCAGCCTGTGTTCCAAACTTTAAAAAAGAAGACTGATCGATTGGTCTTTAGATTGGACCAAAATGTCCTTGGGGACATTTGGATCTTGGGAACCCTGTAAAGGAATCCTAAACGATCGAAGTTTATAATCTGAGCAAAAGTATACTGTCTGCCTCCGTGGCGCAATTGGTTAGCGCGTTCGGCTGTTAACCGAAAGGTTGGTGGTTCAAGCCCACCCGGGGGCGTAACAAATGATGTTACTTTTGCTTTTTGGTGGTTCTTTCTTTCTTTCTTTCCTTCTTTCCTTCTTTCTTTCCTTCCTTTTCCTTTGCACCAGATGTGCACATCAGATGTATAAAGAACAAAAATGCTGATACATTTTAGACAAATGTCTGCAGCTCTATCATTCTTATGCAACATTATAAAACATTATAAACTCATTCCCACAAAACCTAGGACATGTATATTCGCTTATAAGGACAACTGCTTTTGAAATAAATTTAATGTTTAAAAAAATACATGCCAAAATTATTAAATTTCGAAAGTCCTTCGTATTTTTGGATGTGTATTCGTTTGAGACGTTAAGGAGAACGTGCAAGCCCCGCCCCCCACCTTTTTAAGGAGGCATATGAGTTATCATTGAGCATCGTTTTCTAATCTTGTTCTCTACTTCTCCTTCTTTGTAGGTGAATGCAAGACTTTCCTGGTGTATGCAAGATGTACTTTAATTTTCAGATTAATGTCACGAGTCTGCCCTAACACGTTTGTCGCTAAAGGTTAATGTGAAATATAACAGAAGTGTCCAAGAATAGAGGACAAGAATATTAAACAAAAATAGCAACAAACTTTTGTTCATCTGATACAAATGCGCAAATAATTGACAAACAAGTCTTCTGAACAAGTCATGCACAATATTGTTTAAAGGTCGGACTCCAATTTAAATATCCTGTTGACAGCCTCGTGACATTAATCTGAAAATTAAAGTATAATCTGCAAAGATCTTGCATTCACCAGGAAAGATTCACATTTCCGTCTCCGTTAAAACCTGAAACGAAGAAAGAGAGAAAAAGATTAGTAAACAATGCTCAACTGCACAACTCATTATACCTTAAAAAGGTGGGCTTGCACGCATCTTAACGTCGCAAACGAATACACATCCAGGAATAAGAAGTGGCGTACCGTGGCCGCCCCAACCCCGGGGGGCTGAAGAAGAAACAATTTTGCCGCCCCTTCCTTAACAGCCCGAAAAGGTTGACCCAATTTTTTTCACGGTCGTTTGAAAAAGTGAAGAGCAAAAAAAAAAAAAAAAAAAAAAAAAAAAAAAAAAAAGGATTTTAGGCGCTAGCGCCCTAAAAGCAACCTTTTTAAAAATTTTTATGCTTTTTCAATTTTGTAGCCTTTTTTCTTTGCTAATTCATTTTGCCGCCCCTTCGTTTTTGCCGCCCCTGTTTTTGCCGCCCTTCTTCTTCCGCCGCCCTTCGTTTTTGCCGCCCCTACTTTGACCCCGGGGCTGGCGCCCCAAAGCCCCAAAAAAAAAAATACGCGCATGAAGGGCATGTATTTTCTTTCAAGCATTCATTTCAAAAGCAGTTGGTTGTGCTTATATAAGCTCCTATACATATTCTAGGTTTTGTGGGAATGGGTCACTCTGTCTCAGGTGGTGTATGACGTGCAGTTCCTAAATTCAGTAAATTTTCATCGTCAACCGTGTAATTGAATGGGATTATTTTGAAATTTTAAAACGCTTGAAATATCACAAACAAATAGGCCTATGTTGATAAATAATATAAATGCAAGCTAAAACCGATGAACCCCACAAAACTAACCGAGTATATTGGAAAATGCCATACGGCCGGGCGGTTTCACGAGTTGCCGGCTCGATCATGTCATCCGCCGCCTGCTCTGTCTGGTTGGTTTGTTTTATATTTTGTCTAAACTTTTCGGCATTTGAGTTTTTTTTATGGATTGTTGATACATCTGGTTGCACATCTGGCATGTCTGGTGCAACGGAAAACAATGAACAATATTCAATGACCTTGATATCATGATATCGTTGAGAAGAGCATAACAATCAGCAAAAAATTCCCCTAAAAACAAAAAACAACATTTGAAACGCCCCCGGGTGGGCTCGAACCACCAACCTTTCGGTTAACAGCCGAACGCGCTAACCAATTGCGCCACGGAGGCAGTTATTGCTTCGTCATACACTATAAACTTTTTTCGTTTATACAGGGTTCCCAAGATGTAAATCTCCCCATGTAATAGGACATTTTGGTCCAATCTAAAGACCAATCGATCATTTTTCTTATTGTAAAGTTTGGAACACAGACTCATTAGTTTATATACGTCGTACATCAAGTGAGCGGATTTTTACATGGACCTATGTTTGATGCGAATTCCATGAAAATAGAGTATGGAAATACATTTATTGCAAACTATCTGCGCGCATGCGTGACGCTTCATAATTGATGAAGTAGGGACAAGATTTCGTTACGCATCAATGATATGATTATGCTGGTTTTTTTTAATAAAATAATTGAACTGAACTGCGAGGGCATTATTTCGAGTACCGTGGCACGTGCCTGTCTGACTTCATTTAAATTCCCGCTGAAATACTCATGACTCCCCAGTGGCGCAATCGGTCAGCGCGCTGTACTTATAAACAGTACACCCCTCGCTGTTTAGAAATGCGGAGGTTGCGAGTTCGAGCCTCGCCTGGGGAATCTGATTATTTTAAAACAATTAATTAATTACCACGACTGTTTTGTTTATTGAGAGTAAAAATTCATGAGTTCCCAGTGCGATGGCGCAATCGGTTAGCGCGATGGCGATGTACTAATATACCATATATTTCTCTCTATACACTGGTTCTATTTTCTTAACGTCGCAAACGAATTCACATCCAAAAATAAGGACTCAATTTAAGAAATTTGAGAATTTTGGCATGTGTTTTTTTTAAAGCACTGATTTCAAAAGCAGTTGTGCTTATAAGCTCCTATATTCTAGGTTGAATGGGTAACACTGTCTGGTTGGTTTGTTTTTAATATATACATTTGTCTAAACTTTCGGTATTTCAGTTTTCTTTATGGATTGTTGATACATATGGTGCAACGGAAAACGGTAAACAATATTCAATGACCTTGATATCATGATATCGTTGAGAAGAGCATAACAATCAGCAAAAAATTCCCCTAAAAACAAAAAACAACATTTGAAACGCCCCCGGGTGGGCTCGAACCACCAACCTTTCGGTTAACAGCCGAACGCGCTAACCAATTGCGCCACGGAGGCAGTTATTACTTCGTCACATACTATAAACTTTGTTAGTTTATACAGGGTTCCCAAGATGTAAATCTCCCCATGTAATAGGACATTTGGTCCAATCTAAAGACCAATCGATCATTTTTCTTGTTGTAAAGTTTGGAATACAGACTGACTAGTTTATACACCAAGTGAGCGGATTTTTACATAGACCTAGTTTGGTGTGAATTCCATGAAAATAGAGTATGAAAATACATTTATTGCAAACTATCTGCGCGACGCTTCATAATTGATGAAGTAGGGACAAGATTTTGTTATCGCTTCAATGATATGATTATGTTGGCATTTTTTTTTAAATACAAAATAATTGATTTCATCGAGCACAGTGGCACGTGTCTGTCTGACTTCATTCAAATTCCCGCTGAAATACTCATGACTCCCCAGTGGCGCAATCGGTCAGCGCGCTGTACTTATAAACAGTACACTCCTCGCTGTTTAGAAATGCGGAGGTTGCGAGTTCGAGCCTCGCCTGGGGAATCTGATTTTTATTAAGACAATGTTTACCACGCTATTTTGTTTATTGAGAGTAAAAATTCATGAGTCCCCAGTGGTACAATCAGTTAGCACGATGTAGAGCCTACTTTATACATTTCTCGCCAATAGACTGGTTCTATTTAGGAAAAATCGTGTTCTTAGCGGCAAAATTGCGTGAAAGTAAATTTAGGTGTGCTGAACGCGAATCTGCTGTCTGTCAAGCAATATTTTGAGACCATGACCCTCAAAAAGACCCCCAAATGACCCCATAGGATCGAATAGGGGCAGCAATTAATTTGATTACTAGTATAGTAGGCCCTATAACACTTTCAAATTGTGCGTCTGGTCCCGCGGATTCCAGAAATGTAATGTTTGTGCGTATACGACCTATAGTTATATGGGGCACAAAATATCACAGGTCGATTTGCTTGTTACTCCAATTTTCGTAAAAGTTGACGTCAAATTGTTCGCCTCACTTAGATGTTTCAGAAAAGAATAGTTTCGACTATCCCCTGAACTTGATGAACAGTTTGCATCCATTTTTTACAAAAATCAGAGCAACAATTTTCACCCCTGTATAACATGCAAGATGACATTGGACCTGTTGAGCCTCGTAACTTGGTTAGCTATATATCCTGCGCGCAAATGTGTTATATTTTTGTGATCCTTAGACACAGGCGAATAATTTGACATGTTTTTTTTTATAGTGAATTTGGAGTTTTGTCTTTTGGTGTTCCATTTCTTGCAATTTTTGTTTTGCTGAAACAACTGACCCAAAAAGCGCCGTACCCACAATAATGTAGTTTTGTAGACCTAAAAAATATTAATTCGTCAAAAAACATGGTCACATTTGACAAATAGAAAATTTGTCATAATAAATGGAAGGGTTGTCATTCAATTCAGTTTGTAATGCTGAAAGAACAATATAATATAGTATTTCAAATTAATTTCAGCATATAACAAATTATTTTTGGACTAATAAATATTTTACTTCTAATGACAAATTAATGAATGACAAATTAACTGACGAATTAATATATATCAAAATATTATTCTTATTACAGCATAAATAAATAATTCTTGGCTTGAAAGTATAGTACTTGAATGATAAACCTTCCATTTATTATGACATTTTCACAAAGTCAATGTTTTAACCTTTGGAGAAATTTCCTCTATCGATATTTCACCGGATCTTCTGAAGTTCGTCCCAGGCTTGTTTTAACACGTTATTGCGTAGATCGATTTGGAATACATGAATGAGATTCTCTCTATTTAGTTTTACATTTAAATTTTTACATTATTCGAACATACGTACGTTTTTAAATATTATACATGCCTACCCGGCGATGCGTTCATACCCAAAGCAAACAAAATGACCGACCGTTATACTGAAGCATACTGCAGTTACTGTCCGTTTTCCTATACACAATACACAGTGCTCTCACCATTGGCGCGTGACCCTACAAATGATGTATGTTGGGAGAATGGACACTTGCCTAGTTAACATCACTGTGTGAAAAATAACCAGCCAATATTTTATTTATTCTCCAAAACTTCTAGCAAATATATTTCTCTAACATGACCTAAAATTACAGCTAGGTTAGATGTTCAGAAATGGTCGTACTTTTGTAAAATATGAGTGAGGGCAAGGCATAGCTAGCCAACTCCCCGTGTTATTTGAATGGAGATTTGACCGAAAATATTGGTATCGGACCGCTCACTTCTGAAGGATGCCACAAAAAAACCGGTAAAAGCTACATTTAAATTATTCTAAATAGGTTCTAGAAAATAAAGTTTTGTAACATGTCCTAAATTTTTAGCTAATTTAGGTGTTTGGAGAGGGTCGTACTTTTGTGTTTTAGGAAGGACATGTAAACGACAGATAACACCAAAAATATGAAGAAATTATTTCTAAACCGTGTTAAGTCAAAAATCATTATGTTGCTCATTTTCAAGAATGCTGGTTTACAAAAAGCACGACATTGTCTGATTTCGTGAACAAAGCCACACATAACATTGTTTCCTTTCGTTTTCTTTTTATAATCGGTTACCCAACTGAAGCTATGAATACCAGCTTTATTGCGATATCGCACATGAAAACAGTCACTTGTGCACAACCAGAGAAGATCCGATTTAATCAGTTGAGCTGTTTCAATGAGTGTTATCTTGGTTTAATAGCTTTTAATGGGGTTAAGTCCTGCAAAGGTCGAGATGAATATTCTACTGTAGACATGACTGCATCATGGTAAAAATAGTCTAGCTCTCAGCTTCTTTCTCATCTTCTCTGAGAAGCTCTTGAGCCGGGCTTTTAGCTATATATTTTAATGGTGTATACGTTTTCATTTTAAGCATTTTTCTGTTTGTTTGTTTTCAATGAGTTTCATAAATTAAAGCTATAATAGTAAGAGTATTTGAGTATTTTTAATGCGAATCAAAGTAGAGAAAATGAACCAATAGACCTACGAATAATTATAGGTTTTATACTTTACACATGCACTTTCCGCAAACCTGCCAGTATAATGAATTGAATACAATGGTAGATTTCAATCTAGATTTGAAGTATTTCATGATAACGAACTGATAAAGAATACAGCGTTGATTAATTTTCATGTCTTCTTCCTTTCGGTTTTTTTTCAAACCTTGGGGGAAAACCGCGGTTGAATAAACCACAGATCCTGGTAAGTTTCCAAGACCTGAAAGTAAATAAACATGCATGATAGGGAGAACCAGACTCCTTTGTGAGTTACGGCTTTCTGGCTCTCAACCCTCGATATATAGAAATCTGATTCGTTCTAAATCAAATCATCGTCGGAAGTTGTACACCGTGGTTTTAAAAGAAGAAAAACATAAATGGGTCAGTCCATGTCGAAACAGATTGAGTGTACACCCACCCTCTTGGATTTTGCTCTCCTTTGGCTCAGGGGTACCTTTCATGGATCCCTAGGTGAGGTCACAAGAAAAAAATTCAAATTCCATTTCGTTTGCGAATGGCGGGCAATCAAAGTTTGGCGACCTCGACCAAAATTGTGAATTTAAGGGGTCCAAATGACAAAGTGCTCTCTTTGCGGGGCACTTTCTTCTTAATTGAATCAGTTGTGATCCTCTTTTTGAATGTGGTCACTCACTGGCTGTGTCTGAAATACCTAATGCCAAAAAGATAGATTTCGGAATTTCGTTGGGATTTCAGAGGGGTCAAAATCAGCACTTCGTACTGTTCAATCAAATTATCTTGATTTTGAAGGACCCATGATAATGTCACAGTGCACTTATAGGTCCTAATTATGTTCAGAATGGATTAACCATATGCTAATGTCTATGAGCAATTAAAAAAAAAGAGAAATTTCTAGACCCCTACAAAATTTTAGGCCACCCCTAAAGTGGTTCAGCCACAAATGGCACTTAAAGTCGGCAAATTTTGACCCCTAATAACTTTAGGTGTACACCAGATATGAATTTCTAGTCTTTTGCATCTGAAAGAATGTAGTTTAATGTTACTAGGAACATAAGATTTGTTTTGTATTTTTTGTGTTTTAGTATTAAGTTGACGCTTTCAAAAATAGTCATTTTTGCCTAACATACCATGCATACAGGATACGGTACAAAATGCCAATTTTAGTATGATATTTTTTTATATTTTTGATCACTTTATAGCCATTTGTATTATTTATCCTGATATTTCAAGTTGCTCTTGAGTCAAGTAATAAGAAAAACTACTTTCTAATCCTCTGTATGGATTTTATAAGGGGTCAAAAATGCACTTCCTGGCAACGATGCACATGCAAAGTATAGGTTAGGGGGGTCAAATTTCAGAATGCTCCCAATTATGTCAAGTAATATATCAAATTACTCGTATGGTCATGAGGATTCCAAATATGTATAGTTTGTTATGTGTCAGACCTTTCAGGAGGGCGCTATGACGAAAAATGTTCATAGGTCAACGACCTTTTTGAAAGTATCAAAACACAAAAATACAAAACAAATCTTATGTTCCTAGTAACATTAGACTACATTCTTTCAGATGCAAAAGACTAGAAATTCATATCTGGTGTACACCTAAAGTTATTAGGTGTCAAAATTTGCTGATTTTAAGCGCCATTTGTGGCTGAACCACTTTAGGGGGCCTAAAATTCTGTAGGGGGTCTAGAAATTTCTCTTTTTGAATTGCTCATAGACATTGGCACATGGTTAATCCATTCTGAACATAATTAGGACCTATAAGTGCACTGTGGCATTATCATGGGTCCTTCAAAATCAAAGATAATTTGATTGAACAGTACGAAGTGCTGATTTTGACCCCCTCTGAAATCCCAACGAAATTCCGAAATCAATCTTTTTTGGCATTAGGCATTTCAGACACAGCCAGTGAGTGACCACATTCAAAAAGAGGGTCACAACTGATTTAATTAAGAAGAAAATGCCTCTCAAAGAGAGCGCTTTGTCATTTGGACACCTTAAATTCCCAATGTTGGTCAAGGTCGCCAAACTTAGATGGCCCGCCATTCGGAAACGAAATTGAATTTGAATTTTTTTCTTGTGACCTCACCTAGGGGTCCATGAAAGGTACCCCTGAGCCAAAGGAGAGCATAATCCAAGAGGGTGGGTGTACACTCAGTCTGTTTTGACATGGACTGACCCAAATGCATTCAAGGGAGAAAGTATCTCTGCGTTGACAAAAAGATAATTTTGTTGCATCACATTCACTCTTGGCAAAAAGATTAGGACCTATTTTTCGGAGAAGAGCAGGACAACTTTTATTATATTTCTACATGCAGTGCATACTGGGAACATTGCAGGTATAAATGGATAAGGTAATTTTAAAGATTATATTACTAAAATTTAAGGTTATAGCGCCCTAAACTGGCATACTGTACACTCTCCATAGACTAAATTTTTAAATTTAAGTAATGAAAAAACGGCCCTAAAATAATAAAAAAAATTCCTTTAAAAAGGAATAGGGCGAGCATGAAGAACTGTTAAGATAAAGGTGTAATAAAAGTACAGTGTTGCTTCGATTTTCATTTGTCATCATTAGGAGAGGAGTGGAATAATTTTGATTGAACTTGGAAGGTTGGTGTTGGTCCTTGATCGTGAAGTTTATCAGATTTATTTGTGGCATTATTAATTACAAGCATGAGCGTCAATCTGGGGACATGTCCCCTCCATTTTTCATATCAAATATCAATATCAATGTTCTCCATATCAAATGTGACCCCTCCACGCAGTCTGTGTTATACTACACGGTTGAATGCATAGCATCATAAGAGCTGTGTGAGATCTAGTGGAAAATAGACATCTGTGATTGTTTTTTTGCCAAAACCTCAAGTGTTCCCTTCATCCAATTAGAAAATATTTTGTATCGAACGAAAACTAACACTTCCTCCTAAAAACACTTCTTTACATTAGTTAAACAGATAACGCAATTCAATGTTATAGCAAGGCGAATGTGATAAATCTGTTGAAAACTACCTATCCGAGCACATTTTTGACCAAAATGTAGGGTTTAAAAGTCAAAACCTCAAGCATGTCAAGTGTCCCTTACAATATTTTCAAATTTTATGTCATTAAATGAAAGAGAAAACTTATATTTCTGGTTTGACTTACAGAAACTGAAAAAAATAAAAAAAAACACCTTGGAATCTTTTTCCCCCGAGCTTTTTTTTTTCTTTCTGAAAGTGTTGAATCAATCCCACGTGCGCAAACAGCAGAAATTTCGATTTTCAGGTAGCAGTCGTCTTTAGCATTTTAAGAATGAAATCAATCTTGGAATATCGCTAAAATTGGCTTTTGAAAATTGTAATTTGAAAGTAATCATTCTTTAAATCACTACACATCTGAGACTAGTATACCAACTGTTGGTTGCATATAAATGATCATATCAAATTTCAATTTGAAAGTAGTAATCCTTTTCATATATTTATCAAGCTGACGAAAAAATGAGAGGTGGGCGACACAGGAAACCGAATTATGTATTTTTTATTGTCCTCGGAGTTCAGTATTGCTGTTCAATAATAGTTTCCTTTGTGTGTCTATTGTTTTTCCTTTCTTTCTTTCTTTCAGGTCAGTAATAATTTTTATACGGGCAACAACGATCATAACGATTGTTCTTTTCAAATAATAGAGAATCAAGGAAACAAGTTGCAAAATGGAGAGGGAGAGAGAAAATGATAAAATAATGACACGATAGAGTGAATGAAGCTTTAAGAATTTATCGACTCAAAAGTTCGTTAAAAAGATGGAGAAAAACCTTATTCTATAGTTAAAAGGCAACTAATATTGCGTAGTATGATCAGCTTAAGGGATCTAAAATGAGCGTTTATTGCTTTTCGACAGTATTTTTTGTGGGACATGAGAGCACCTCAGACCTATCGAATTGCATTCTGAATACGAAGCAAGCATGTCTTTCTGATATCAAATAATTTTCATTTTTTGAAAATCATAATATAATACAAATTTTATGACAAATTATAAAAAATTGATATTTTTCAAATTTTTGATACATAACAGTTCTCGAAGTAAATTATATAAATCTAATGATATATTCTTAAAGTGTATGTAGCAGGGAGGAAAAGCCGACGGTCAATTGAAAATTTTACCTTTCATATTGAAGATATGGATTTTTTCCCAAAAAGACCTAATTTTTTTGGTGTTTTGGGAAAAAAATCCATATCTTCTATACGAAAGGTCAAAATTTTCAATTGATCGTCGGCTTTTCATCCCACCTACATACACTTAAAGTATAAATCATCAGATTTATAAAGTTTACTTCAAGTACTGATAAATATCAAAAATATCAATTTTTAATGATTTGCCATAAAATGTGTATTAAATTGCAATTTCAAAAATCAAAATTATTTGATATCAGAATGACATTCTTCGTATTCAGAATGCAATTCGATATGTCTGATGTGCTCTAATGTCCCAAAATAAATACTGTCCAAACGTTCATACCCCAGCCCTTAAAGCGCTAAGATAGAGAAACGAGAAAATGAGCAGTAAGAAAACCGAGAGGGAGAAAAGGAAAGAGAGGAGTTATTATAAAGGGTTAAAAGAGTAACAAGAGAGGGGAGAGAGACGTCTTGTAAAGGGGAACGAGAGAGAATGAATTATACTTGGCTCTATATTATCTGAAATTAAGTCCAGTTCAGAGCACATCTTATGACGCAGGAAGTTACAAATTTAATACAATTTTTAAAGCTTTTAGAGTTTGGTTTCTTCTTTAATGAAAAATAAGTCCAATTCAGAGCACAACTTAAGGCTCATTTCAGGTATAGCTATACAATTAAATATCAATTCTGCTATTGTTACGCTACAGATAAAAACTTTTATTAGAAGCTTGGTTCAATATTTAGTGAAAAACGTGCTAAATATCATTATGTGCGAGTGACAATTAGATGCGAACATCCCCATAATGTATCTGCCATAATTATGAAGTCTCCAACTACCCTACGTTGTGAATTCTGTTATAAATAAAGTAGCATTACGTGATGAGGGTTGGAATTAGTGAGGCATGTAAAATACAAAAATCGTGTTTTGTGAAGAAGTGATTCTTACTAAATGAAAATTGGGTTTGTCACTTACAAAAATTGTGTGTTTGTAAGTGTAAGGGCCCGAATGCCATTAAAATTGCCAACACAGTATTATTCTGATTTATCTATCTGGTGTCTACTTTGTTAAACTCTAGTAATTCTCTTAATGGTTTCTTCACTAGGTCAATTATATTCAGGGGTGTGTATTGTAAATGGAATAGCGCTAATGAAGAACCCAGTAAAAAATAATATAAGGTTTCACCGGCCTGGTTTTCCGGGCTGGTTTTGAACCTGGGACCTAAAGAGTGAAAGGTAGCGATTGTGCAAGTGTTGGTTGACTTGTGAGTCAATGCCTGGCAGTATGGGCACGCATCATCACAATTTCCATTGTTTTTGCCTGGCAGTATGTGCACGCATCATATTTTGTTCAGTGCCTGTGCTTTTAAAAATTCCCACCACATCAAAATAAGGCTATTCAATTATTGTAGTGGCTGTATCTAGTTCGCTCAAGTATATCGATATACCAGTCCCTGTCCTTGATAAACATTGAGGTCAACTCATCTATAAAAGTATATGAAAATTAATATTGTGGCTGATAAATTGTTGTAATAATATATCCACCAAAAACAATGTTGCAAATGGAAAGAAAGCAGAAGTTTTAAAAAGCCCTTAAAAACTTGTAAAGAAATACATAACAAACCAGACAGACTAAAACAGATTATTCTTTCTTATGAAATTTATTAGACTTTTAACCAACCTTTGATTATATTGATTTGTTCTTGTTTTAGTGGTTGGATTGGCCAAGGCTATGTAAAGGTTATATGTCTTTCTGTAATGGTTTCTTCAATCCATTTGGAAAAATGTAGGTCCTGGGTTTCTACACTGGAAGTCAATTTGACCAAAATTGCTTCCCACAATACAATTTAAGTGTATTGCATAACCAAGGAGATGGATTAACCTCCGAGTTGTATCTATTATTATGCAATATGGCTATTACCTTCCAGGAAGGAACTAAGTCAGTCTAACCATAATAAGACTATAGTCCCTATCAGGGGCTAACACACTATATGTTACTGTACAGCACGAATGAGCCGTAAATGTCCTAAATTATATTCTGAGTTACAGTGTAAAATGTGCATGAAGGTCATATTCATTGGTACCTCAAGTTGGCGTGACATGTATCTCATTCTAAACCAATCAATAATCCTATTGTTGATGAGGATAATAAGCTTAGATGTCTATAGAATTCTTAATAGCTCTGGTATTTGTTTGCTTTGGCTAAATCCTGTTCAAGTGGTGGGTTACAAATCATTGTATTTTATCTAGGTATGTATAACCACGAATTAACAATGAGAGGAAATTCCTGAACCTCGTTGACTTGGGGATGATTTGAAATGACCACCAATTATGACTGTTTGATATTTATTACCAGCAATGTGGAAAAAGAGACACATGTAGAAACGAAAAAAGCCACCATTTTATTAAAGGAGCAAAGTTAAACAAACCATAACCCCGCTTCTGCATATCGTTTGAAGTCAAATGATATACCAATTTAAAGCTTATGATATATATTTTCTAAACACGAAATAAAACAAAATTGACCGGGGATGAATTTACGGCTCATTCGTCGTGTACGGTCACATATTTGTGATACTTGGTGCCATGAAATAAACAATGTGTGTTGTGTGCATGGTTCACTGCATTGACACACAAATCTATAGTCGTATAATAAAAAGCAATCATTACATGAAGCTCCACAAGTGGAAAGCGGAGTCAAGATCATCTGTATAAAATAAACAGATTATGATGTCTCACACTTTCTTCCTGATGTATTTTAAAATAACATGGTCAATGTTCCAATTTTCCAGTCTTTGAAAATGAACTACTTGGTTTCATGTGATCCTCAACCATCTCAAATAGATAACCCAGTGGTCCGACACGTGTCACAATATCTGAGGCCTTCTCATTAGCCGCATTCAAGATATCTGGGTCTATATTTCTATTCAACAATAACAGCTCTAAAGTCTCCTTGGCTTTTCCATTGGATGCCGCTAGATGTAGAGGTGTCTGTCCACCATTTGTCTGTGAATTGATATCGCTACCATTCTGTAGCAGAAGAGAAGCTACGGCAGGATTGTTCCATTTGCACGCACTGTGTATTGGCTGCCACCCATCTGCAGTTCTAGCATGCACTGATGCATTGTGGGTAAGAAGCAGTTCCACCATCATGAGGTGACCGTTATAGGATGCACGGTGCAGAGGAGTGTACAAATCCTCATCGACACTTTTCACCAATTCAGGGTCTTCTTCCAGCAACTCCTTGGCAATGTCTAACTCATTGTGTTCCGCAGCCCATAAGATCTTCTTGTTAGGATTACCCTCAATCTCGTCAAGTGTTTCTCCAATGTCTTCTTCATCTGAATTGGATTCATAACCTTGCTTGTAAGGGTCTCTGGTATATAACCCAGCCATATTTTTAAGCTTTTATATTTTTTCGGGCTGATATAAACTGAGTGAAAGAGTTCACATTCACAGTTGACTTGAAAACTGTTTATCTTTCAGAGTTGCAGATTGGCAGTTATTGATTTGATGATCATCTACCACACAATTCTACCACTGTCATCTGGTGCATCCTTCTGGAGGTTCTGGAGCTCTCGTAGACCCTGTGCAAATAGACAAAACAAGATTGTATCATTATAATCCTTAAGATACTATAATTTTATTATTTTACACATTTCTTTACAAAAAATAGCAGTATTGCTGATCATTTTCACCAAGTTTCATAACAGAAATTGAATAGGCCTTACACTTCCGACACATCAAAAAATGATCTATCTCATTCTATAGATTACACACATGCCACCATTGGCAAGATATGGAAGAATAAGGAATACCTTACAAACTCCGACTAATATAATACACATAAATTATACACAGAAAGAATACACTATAGCAATATCCTCCTCCTAGGCTAAAAAAAAGCCAGGGGATAAAAAATAATAAACAATTCAAAGAATTTCTAAAAATATCTTTAAGTTAAATAACACAACATCATGCATCTTCTCAGCTCTGGTATTGGGCTATTCCAGTTGAAATCATATACCCCCTATGGAAGACTTAATCTTCCACATAATAGGGAGCGTGAATTTCAAACGGGGTTACTTGAATGGGTGGCTCCATTTGAAATCTATACCTCCTGTGTGGAAGATTAATGTCATGTCTTCCACAGGGGGTGTATGGAGTTCAACTGGAACAGCACAATAGCAGTAATCTTAATTTCATCCACAAAAGATGGTGCATAATTGTTGGGATTGAAAAAGAATTTATAAAAAACAGAATAGAATTGAATACCTGAGTGGAAGAAGGGCCCAACTCCATCAAAACTGTTTTTGAGATATTAAGAAAAAACTTAATATTTGGAAAAGTTTTATAGACAGAATGTTTTCATCTTCAGAGGACCTTTAATACATGAACATACAATACTACATACATTCGAAATTAAATATGATGTTTCCATGGCAACGGTACAGGTCTTAATACGAGCTGGAGTTGGGCCTTCTTCCACTAATATACTGCAAGTGCCCGTTCCGTGAGCAGATATGGTATAAATAGCCACAGAAATTTGATAATTATCCATTAATTGCACAAGTAGAAGCATGTAATATGTTAGCAAGAAAGTTTATTGTAGTGAAAAGCAGATTTCATGGGTGAACAAAATTTCTCTTATATTCCAATATTTGTGGAAGAAGGGCCCAACTCCATGGAGTTGGGCCTTTCTTCCATAAAACCATGATTAAGTGTACATGGAAGACTATTTGGAGAGTGGATTTTGACTCATCTTTCACACACAAGGAAGAACAGTCTGTTGGCAATAGAATGTTGGGTCAAACTCATTTTTGTAAAAAAATGGAGTTGGGCCCTTCTTCCACTCAGGTATTCAATTGAATACCTGAGTGGAAGAAGGGCCCAACTCCCATCAAAACTGTTTTTGAGATATTAAGGGGTGGGGTATGAACGTTGGGACAGTATTTAAAAAAAAAAATACTGTCGAAATGCTCATTCCAGATCCCTTAAGAAAAAACTTAATATTTGGAAATGTTTTATAGACAGAATGTTTTCATCTTCAGGGGACCTTTAATATATGAACATACAATATCACATACATTCGAAATTATATGTGTTTCCATGGCAACTGTACAGGTTTTAATACGAGCTGGAGTTGGGCCCTTCTTCCACTAATATACTGCAAGTGCCAGTTCCGTAAGCAGATGTGTTATAAATAGCTTCAGAAATTTTATAATTATCCATTAATTGCACAAGTAGAAGCATGTAATATGTTAGCAAGAAAGTTTATTGCAGTGAAAAGCAGATTTCATGGATGAAGAAAATTCCTCTTTAACCCAATTGGAAGAACCCAATTGGAAGAAGAGTCCAACTCCATAGAGTTGGGCCTTTCTACCATGAAAACCATGATTAATTGTACGTGGAAGACTATTTAGAGAGTGGATTTTGGCTCATCTTTCATGCACAAGGAAGAACAGCCTGCTGGCAATAAAATGCTGGGCCTAACTCATTTTGTAAAAAATTGGAGTTGGGCCCTTCTTCCACTCAGGTATTCAATTGTAACTTAAGCTACTGAATTTTGATCACAGGTACTAGCTTACATTTACTTGACTGTACATAATGTCTCACATTTCCATCCCATTAGAAACAATAAACTTTTTTAGCCGATGATAATCTGACCTATTGCAATGGGATAGTTATCAAATTGAGTGGAAAAGCATTTCGTCAATTTCACACACAGCTGGACAAACAGCTTAGATAATGGTCCTCTCTCATATAATACATCATGCTCACAAGTTGACCATGACAAATCATTTCTTTATTTCCTTTTTAAGCTTTTGTTGTTCAAAATGGTAGTCATGCAAAGCCTTTTACTCTCTTTGGATGCTTCAACTGATGACGTAGGCTAATATGTGACCATCCATCTCAAAATAATGTACCCTTTTACTGAAGGAGTAAAGTTTAACAAGTTATAACTCCGCTTCTGGATATCGTTTGAAGTCAAATGATATATCATTGTAAAGCTTATGATATATATTTTCTAAACACGGAAGAAAACAAATTTGACCAGGGGCCGACTTTACGAGTGTTTTGACCTGGATGGTCACATATGTTAAACTATATTTTCACAGAGCTATATGTACAAATTACTTTCTTCATAAAATTGGCAGAGCTGAGCCCCAAATTGTTATTTCTGTGATGAATTCCCTGAAACTATTCTCCGCATGTTGTGTGATTAAGGAAAATCTCCTCATTGTGGAACAAACTTTGTTTATATATAAATAGAATGACTGGCACAGATTTCACATTTTCCAAATTTGACATTTCTGAACATGATACCTGTATTAATTTTTTTTTCTGTGTTTCAAGCCCGGGGTTTCAAGTTCTACATTGTATATTTACAAATGTAAATGTCAGCAATTAGTACCCAATTTCAATGCCTTTTTGTCCTTGGTCAAATTAAAAGGTTGAATATAAAATTGCCAAAAAAACAACAACTTAGGTCTTCATTTAAAAAATGGACAATTGACCTTGACACCTAGTTCTTCTTAATTTATACTTATTGATGTTTGATTCAGTGGCGTAGCGACACTGGGGGGGGGACCCTCCAAGCGATGAAAGTCAATTGTTTCAAAAATTCGGAGGGGGTGCCATTATGTATTCCTAGCCTTGGGCGCCACAACCCCTAGCTATGCCACTGGTTTGATCTCTCTTTTTGTGAGTGAGCGTTTGAGTGCAAGCCTTGTTCATAATTTTTTCATATGTTTTGCTTTGTTTTGTCCTTTTTGCTTTGTTTTGGTTGTTTACATTTAAAAGTTGACAAAAAGAACACTTGTGTGATTTATTTAAATGTTTCTATGACAATATAGGTTAATGCTTTCTGCTCACTTTGCATTAATATTTGAATTTGTTTACACATTTCTCTGATGATATAGGTTAATGCATTTGGCTCAAATTGAGTACTTAAATTAAATTTAGATTAAAAAGCTTAGATGTTTCTTTGATGTTATAGGTTAATGCATTTTAATCAGTTTGGCATAATAAATTAAACTTTTAACCATGCGCATATTTGGGGGGCTTTGGCGCCAGCCCCCTCTCGGGTAAAAGCAGGGTGCGCCAAAACGAAGGGGCGGCGGAAGAAGAAGGGGCGGTAAACGAAGGGATGGCGGAAGAAAAGGGGGCGGCAAAAAGAATTAGTAAAGAAAAAAGGGCAAAAAATTTGAAAAGTATAAAAAATTGAAAAAAATTTGTACTATACATCAAAATTTGTTGCTTTTCGGGCGCTAGCTCTTCACTTTTTCAAACCACCACTTTTCGGGCTGTTGAGGAAGGGGCGGCAAAATTGAATTTTCTTCAGCCCCCCCCCGGGATAGGAGCGGCCACGGTACGCCACTGTTAACAATTTACATTACTAAGAATACCCCATGCAAACCATGTTGTGTTTGAACAATGGTATTCACATAACATTTCAATGTATTTTCTTAATCCAAAAAATGTAATTGAATTCTTAACATCACAAAATCTTATAAAATGATCTATTTTTGCTTATTTTTTTCTCACTTTGTGAATTATATGCCACAATCAAGCAAAATTATAGGTCATTTGTTAAGCAAATTCCAAATTTATTGCTTTACCTCACCTGTTCGGCTCAAAATTAAAAGGGTACATATCTGACAGCAAAAGCTGACATTTTATGGAAAATAAATACTAATCTATTTTTATAGAAATGTTACAACATGGCTCTAAGCTACTCTACTGCTGCATTCTTTATATTGCTTTAAAAACTTACCTCGTAAACCAGCTTGATGTGAGCTTTAATTTGAGCTGAATTCTTGGTTAATTTATCAGTGGATCTGAAAAATAATAACAAATGAAGTCAAACTTTTTACATTAAGTATCTAAGGTTATGCATTCTAGTGATCTGTCACAAGTTGATATTTCTCAGAACTTCTGAGAAACGCAATATGTTAGAACTGGAAACCAGACATATTCAATTGGGTATTGCTAGAAGAAAGAAATACAAATGAGTGATATAGCGAGACATACAACATACACAATTACATACATGAAGAGAGAGACAGAGTAGACAGACAGACAGACAGAAACACACCCATACACCCACAGCCCATTCAAAGTTCTCATTATGAACTTATTTGCTGGGGACACTAAACTTCTTTCACAAGTTCAAAAAATATAATGTTTATAGTTTAAAACTTGAAGCAAGCTACTTAGTAATGTGTTGCATCCGAACATCAGAAAACAAAAACATTTGAGCCATTAGGGAACAACCAATAAGATTGATGAAGTCCTATAAACGAAACTAGTTTTGTTTTACAGATGACCGCTTCCTTCCCATTTGTAATAAACATGGAAGTGTGTCAAAATAACATGGATCTGTTTCAAGAGCATAGGAGAAATGTAATAAACATTTGTAATCCTTTCCATCTTTGATGAAACTATACTATTCAGCAAATTACTTCAGTGGTGTCCATCTGCTCTGTATGATTACCATGTAAAAAGAACTAGGTCACGCGATGCTACGCAGCTTGACCAGCAAGTGAGGTGCCGATGCGATGATGACGGGATTCAATTAGCCAATCAGAACCCCACTTCCGTATACGTCATAAACTGCGCCAAATTGGCAGACCGCTGAAGAACTGTGCTGAAAACTACAGTTTAGTTTATAGGATATCAGTAGTCTTTTGGTTTGGTCCCTTACAAATATATTTTGTATATGCTATGATGAGAGAAAGATTGATTTCAGAGCGTACCAGACAATAACAAGATTATGGAGGTGATTATATCAGAATATAGGGCACCACTATGACGAGATGAAGGTAAATTCATAAAAGTCATTTTGTGATACAGTCCAACCTCTCTTATCTGGACCTCTTTTATCCGGATCTCTCTGTTATCCGGCTTTGAAATCTTCACTGGAAAACATGTTTTTGATAATTTGACACCTTAATTCCATGCTCTGAATGACTAAAATGACATATCTATGTTGCATAAAGCATTCAAATGCCATCTATTAGTGTTATTACCCCATGTTGAAACTATCTTTTGTTGTCCCAGTTTCAGTACTTGGCCAGTCAATGCAGAATTACATGCAATTCACTTATCCGGATTTTTCACTTATCCAGACAATGCTTGGTCCCATCATGGCCGGATAAAAGAGGTTGGACTGTATTTGCTGGTCATTTAGTAGCAATCATCATCATCTGTACACATGTCACCCCTTCAGCAAAACCCAAGCTAAACATCAATATTAAACGAACAATTAAACAAACATTTTGAGACGTGTGCAGCACGAACAGGTGTCGTGAAAACAATTAACTTTTGACATTTACTGATTCTACCTGCTGCTTACTTTGCTATTGAAATAAATGACAAAGGCATTGTTCTCTTATTGTCACCATTTGCTGACTGATTACGTTTGGGAGCAATATTAAAAAAATCAAATTGAAACCTTGCAACCTGACATACTTATGAAACACAAATCAATAAAGACTCTGTTTACCCTGGGGTAGGCCTACTCACATGATCATTTTGGAAGGGAAATGCTGCTAGAAAATCTGAAATCGACCTGCCATGGATATATCAGTTTCCCTAGAGAATTTATCAACAATTATATACCTAAATCCCAAATTTTCAGCAAAATCAATCTATTTTTCGAAACAATTGAGAGAAAAAATGACTCATTCATAACAAAATTCATTTGTTCAGATTTATTCAAGATTTGGACATTTTCTTGACTATTTCTTGACATTCCTTAACTATTTCTTTATTTAAATTGTCAAGAAATAGTTTCAATAGTCAAGAAAATGTCCAAATCTGAACTAAATCTGAACTAAATCTGACTAAAAACCAATTTGCCCAAAAATAAGGTGTCATTGATAGATACACCAATTAGTAGATGCGACCAATGTTTGCGACACCTTCCTGTATGGTCATATGTACTGAGCACCCCCTGGGTCTGTTTTTAACAATGCGATGCTGACCCACATGCAGCAATAAGATAAATTGAATTATCTCTTGTTTCAATGTGTCCAGCCTATAGCACTGAATTTAGACACAACCAAATTGAATGCTTCTAGAATGCGCTTTTGTTTCATTTCAACATCAACTAAGTGGAAAGCTTTAAAAAATACAATAATGTTGTTTCACCAGGACATTTCCCTAAAAGCAAACACTATTATATTATAATAGGCCAATGTTATTGTTAACGACAAAACTTCCATGTTATAACGATGGTGGCCATTTTCAAATGCCAAGGACACAAAAATATATATTTTTAATGAGGAACAAAAATTCCACTCCTCATTATCAAACGAATGGTCCAGACATGAGACTGTACTATCTTATAAAAAACTAAAAAACTGAAGATGCCCATGAAATTGGACAAAAAGTACAAAAAACAGGCTGACATTTAAAAAGTTGCGGAAATGCGGAAATTTTGACTAAACAAAAACTGAATTCAGTTTTAAAACTGACAATTCTCATGCCTGATGGTCCCAATCCCTAGTAAAGGAGAAAATGTTTTTTACTGAATGCGTCATCAGTGCATTTTGCTTTATTAAAAATAGCTAAAATAGGACATTGAAAATAAATTTAGTTGTAATAGCAGCCTTGTATTATTGTATTCCTTCAATAATAAACAAAACAATTGTCCACATAACAACAGTATATAGCTACAACTTGTTTGTACACACTTTTCTGGTGTTATTACTCTCTCTCTCTCTTCTTAGCTATATAACAGTTCTTGCTATATTAATGTGGTACTACACCTCTTGATAAATTGGTGACTATTTTGCATTTTTTTCATAAAATAATAACACACTGGTAACAAAAGTTATGTATATTATAGGGGCAAGGAATCCAGTTACTACACTGGCATTTCAGTGACTCAAGACAAGCAGTACATTATTTATGATAAGAAAAGAGGTACTGCTAGAATGTACCTCATTTCTAAAACATATATAATGAACCACTTGTCTTGAATCACTGAAATTTCAGTGAATTGGATCCCTTGCCTCTATAATATACTTAACTTTTGTTACCAGTGTGTAGTTATTTTTGAGAAAATGCAAAATTAGTCACAAAATTTATCAGGGGTGTAGTAGCTCATAAGTAGCAGGTATTTGATCTTAATGTTTATAGAGTAACCTATAGTTTCATTAGATTCAGCAGTGACAACATCTTTATAATTGGAAAGCAAACATTCTGATATTGTTACAGAAATTGTTTTTGATAATAATATAGTCACTGCCTTCCACTCATTCATATAGACCTAATCATTTTCCCTTGCAAAAACATTTACAATTCACTTTAATAAGTTTCAACACAATGGAGCTGTTTGTATGAAGGTGTTCCTTATTATGAAGAAATTCTTGTAAATCAATTCACACATTTCAAAGAATACAGGAATCACAACAGGAAGTCAAGGAAAAGGATGTGTAAAACGTGACTGCTGTGTAATAAGCTATAATTGTTTTTGTAGTTACAGTGGGCTATGCCAGTTGAAATCCACACCCCTATGGAAGACATGACCTTAATCTCCCATACAGGGGGTGTAGATATCAAATGGAATTGCCCATTTAGGCAACCTCATCAATAGGGGGTGTATGGATTTCAACTGGAATAGCCCTTTGTGAGTGCAATAACATATTAGGTGAATTAGAGTTGAAGACCTGCTTTTGCGTCAAAAACCGTGACATTTTTAGTTTATCCATAGTTCTGTACAGGCGGCGAATGGCATGATCGAGCCGGCAACTTGTGAAACCGCCCGGCCGTATGGCATTTTCCATATACTGTTAGTTTTGTGGGGTTCATTATCTAACCCCAACGGTTTTAGCTTGTATTTATATTATTTATTAACATAGGCCTATGTGTTTGTGATATTTCAAGCGTTTTAAAATTTCAAAATAATCCCATTCAATTACACGGTTGACGATGAAAATTTACTGAATTTAGAGAATGCACGGCGACCACCACCTGGTTCTGTTGGCCTGGTCATATGCGTAAGAATTATATTTCTGCCAAAGGTTTACGCTATAGACAAGTTGCTTATCACTTTTGTTTTCCACTCTATAATTTTATGACTTTTGCTGGTAACTCTTTTCAGTGGGTTTTCGATTCTAATACACTTGTGTATACAGTAAACAAAATAATGAAACAGAAACAAAGGGTTGCAGTCTAATACCCTTGAACATACTAAACCCCATGGGTTGGCAATATTACTTTAAATCTGCAACATTCATGTTGTTATTTGCTTGCTAAGTTAATCTTTCCAATTTCGCTTGTTTACCATGCCAACTGGCCTTGTAATCTTAAAGAGCATTAGTGTGACATTTTAAAATCTTTTAATCTTCCTTGGTTTTTTTTGCACGTACACAGATGTTCATTGTCTTTTAAAAAACTTTTTTTTTGCTGTGATAATGAAAATATTGTTGTTGTTGCTTTTTTGTTTTGTGTATTCTTTGAACCATAAACTTGCTTATTTTACCTAACTAGTATGAGCTTGAACTGATGTTTTTTTAATTTTAAATATGTTGTACCTTGTTATTTAATACCACTGTATATTTGGCTCTATTGTGCCTGGCCATGGCAAGAACATCTGCTATTGCTCTTACCTACATTTGGAAAGACAGAGGAGTTTCTAGAGCAACCAAAATTAAGCATCATGAATGCCCTGGTCTTTCCAATTGCTATATATGGCTCTGAAACATGGGCTGCCGGAGACAGATCCAGGAGTCAAGCCTTTGAAATGTGGTGCTGGCGAAAGATGCTGAGAATTTCATAGAAAGATCACAAAACAAATGAATTTGTCATAAGTCAACTTGGTGAGCACGTCAAATGTTCAGTGTGCCAGAAGATTGATCGCAACAAATTGCAGTACTTTGGTAACATCTCAAGAAGAAATGGTGACAACTTGGAGAAGATAATAATTCAGGGTTAAGTTGAAGGACTGCAGAAGAGGCAGACCGAAGATCCGTTGGACAGATGGGATCAAAGAATGCACTGGATTATCCTTTACAAATGCTTCCTGTCTTGCATTGGACAGGCAGTTGGAGTTGGAACAACATCATCAAAAGGGTCACAACAGATCAGTCATGACCCATAGGACAACAATGATATTTGGCTAAAAAGTGCTATTTTTATGCTTTTAAATTCAGTTTTTACCATAGCTTAAAGGTTTATTGTAATTTTAGAGTTGTATTTTATATTTTTGCAAAAGTAAATCCAACCATGCCAACTCACTCGTGATTGGTTAGTATTTTCATTAAGTATCCAAGATCATATATTGAAATATATCGCGTCCAGTTGTTGGTAGCTGTATTCATTAAAATGAAGAACAACTTCCCTGAAGATGATTTTACATGTAAATTTACAGATAGTGTAAACACATGCCGACTCAAATTAATAGTTTACAACACAATTGCAATCAGCAAAATTGAAGTTCAATCTTTTAATGTACAGTTTAGAAGTCTTACACAAACTGAAAGTGGTAATTTGATTACTGATTGGATCATTACAAATTTAGTCAAATATAAAAGTTCTTGGCAGTGTTCGCAGGAGGAGTACCCATCTCTCCCTATACCATTTTTCACCCTGATGTGGCAGTAATGTCTGCACGTTGAGGCAGCTGTTTCGTTCCACATTCATGTGGCATCTTTAAGTGTGTGCATGTGTACGCCAGTGTTTGATCAAATGCCAGCTAGTTGAAGCTGCGCCCAATGAAATGCGTAGTGCCACTGCCACATCAGGGTGAAATGCAATGTATGGTACAGAAGCAATTATGGATTATAACTCTGAGTATAATGTTGCTAGGAGATCCCTACTCTTCCCTAATATAATAAGACTGTTGCCTTTCCAGCATAGGCCATATAAGCCATAAGCAATATACCCCAGAGGACACCCATTTACACCTGGGTGAAGTGATGCAAAGAGGGTTAAGTGCCTTGCCCAGGACACAACATGTTGGCTGTGATGTGACTCGAACCCACAACCTTGTGACCATGGGTCTGATCACTTAACATTGAGTCCAATAAAAGGTATAAAAGGTAAAAGTCCAACTGCATGCAAGAATCAAAGCTCAATTAATTACCAATACCACAACTTACATTAAAGATGTCAGCTGTAAACATTCATTGAAGCAGAAGTTTTGAGGTGAATTCAGACCATGATCAAGCATATATATAATAGACCCTTTTTATCAGATCAGGAATCCTACAATTGGAGCCTAAATTCGTTAAAGTCTTAATTTTATCGCATAAATTGAAGCCTGCACACATTGGTCATGTTCAGACGCCCGCAGACGGTGCCTTATCATTGATTAAATTTTTTTTTTATGTCAAGCATATCTAGGCATTAACAGCTGAAATCTAGGAGATAACGCTGACGAATCGTCGGCCAGGTACAAGTGACCTGGTGAACGAAGGGGTCGCAGTAGATAGCTGGTCGGGGCAATTTTTACAGGAGAGTCAAGTGTAGCCAACATTCGGGCTTGTTACCCTGATCAGAACCGACTGTAACCAGGTCTTTATGAGTTTTCTTGCATTTTACCTTGGACTTTGGCTTAAAATGACCAGAAAACTCTCCTGACATTTGTTATTAATAATATTTTATAATATTTGACAAAGAGGAGCCGAATTCAAATTTGACTGAAATCGTATAATAAGGCTTTTTAAACTACAACTTCGAAGATAAGCTTGTCCACACGGGCACTATCAATGACAACCACTGGTAGTTTATGTCTTACCATAAGAAATCTTATGTTTAGTAACTTGAAGTTAACTTGTTAACCCTAACTGAACACAAGGTTTTTTTGCTATTGGAAGGGAAAGAAGAAACGAAAAAGGAGAGAAGATGAAGAAAGTCACTTGGCACCCCCGGGATTCGAACCTCGGACCCCTCGCATGCCACACAGAAGATCCCCAGCATGTAGCCACACAGGTGACATTGGCCCGGCCAACGATTCCCTGGGTATATATGACTTAGGCTGATTGCGTCATCAAGTCACGTGCAATGCATGCACGAGCAGTGGTTTTAATCTGGTTCAATAAGGGTTATTAAGGCCTAAATCTAGGAAAAACATGCTACATAACCCTAACTGAACACAAGGTTTTTTTGCTATCGGAAGGGAAAGAAGAAACGAAAATGGAGAGAAGATGAAGAAAGAAATCACTTGGCACCCCCAGGATTCGAACCTCGGACCCCTCGCATGCCACGCAGAAGACCCAAGCATGTAGCCACACAGGTGACGTTGACGATTCCCTGGGTATATATGACTTAGGCGGATTGCGTCATCAAGTCACATGCAATGTGTGCACGAGCAGTGGTTTTAATAGTGAGATTTAGTGAGATCTGGTTCAGTAAGGGTTATTAACACAGGCACTAACTATAAGCTAATCATAAAATTGAAGTTTATTACTACCATATGTATTCAACATGTTATCATTGAACGTCTGAACATGACTAAGATGTGCATGTAGGCCTTTTTTATCAGATCAGGAATCCTATAGCATATTCAACCCATCGCTGGACGTTTTTAAAACAAATTCAGCCTACCAGGCGATCATGCAGCCTGGATTTGTTGGGAAAACGTCCAACGATGGGTTGAATATGCTATACAATTTGAGCCTAATTACATTAAAGTCTTGATTTTGTTGCATAATTCGAAGCCTGCACACAGTATGTGGTACCTTAAGTAGTGTTACCTGTTAGTACCTATTTCACTCTTGAAATTTTGCTATAACATAGCACTGCTTTGTGGAACCACTCAGTCAAATTAAATTGAACTTTATTGATTTGCTGTTTTTGTTATAAATGGTCAATCAAATTAAGGGATCTAAAATGAGCGTTTATTATGCGTTTTGACAGTATTTTTGTGGGACATGAGAGCACCTCAGACCTATCGAATTGCATTCTGAATACTGAAGCATGTCTTTCTGATATCAAATAATTTTCATTTTTTGAAAATCACAATATAATACAAATTTTATGACAAATTATAAAAATTTGATATTTTTCAAATTTTTGATATATAACAGTCCTCGAAGTAAATTATATAAATCTAATGACATATTCTTAAAGTGTATGTAGCAGGAGGAAAAACCGACGGTCAATTGAAAATTTTGACGTTTCGTATTGAAGATATGGATTTTTTTCCCAAAAAGACCTAATTTTTTTTGGTGTTTTGGGAAAAAAAATCGATATCTTCAATACGAAAAGGTCAAAATTTTCAATTGATCGTCGGCTTTTCATCCCACCTACATACACTTTAAGTATAAATCATCAGATTTATAAAGTTTACTTCAAGTACTGTTAAATATCAAAAATATCAATTTTAATGATTTGCCATAAAATGCGTATTAAATTGCGAATTTCACAAAATCAAAATTATTTGATATCAGAATGACATTCTTCGTATTCAGAATGCGATTCGATATGTCTGATGTGCTCTAATGTCCCACAATAAATACTGTCCAAACGTTCATACCCCAGCCCTTAATGTATGTGATGGCTGACCTGTCACATATATACAAACATAATAAAGGGCTGTGTCATAAGGGGCTGTACAATAAATAATTATGTGCCCAGGGGAGGGTAAAACTGGGGGGCAAGAAATTTTGGCGAGCCAACAGGGGGGAGCAATTTTTGGCCACCCGAGAGGGGGGAAGCAATTTTTGGCACACATTCATGGGGCGCCTTTTAAATAAAACGCTCTAAAAAGGCTTAGGATCGCATCATATATGTAGACCATAAGGCTTGCAAATTGGAATCCAAAAAATTTGGCATGTGGAAAAGGGGGGGCAAAGATTTGTTGGTGGGCCGAGTGGGGTAAGCGATTTTGGCAGGCTGAGAGGGGGGCAAGTGATTTTTGGCGGGCTGTTCGGAAATTCTACCCAGGGGGGGGGGCGCTAATTATTGCACAGCCCCTAAGTATGCACCAAAGAGAGGGTCAAATTGAAGGCAAGTCATTTTTGTGCAAGCTGATGGGGGGGGCAACAGATTTGGTAGGTTGAGGGGGGGCAGAAATTTTGCTGCATATTTTATCATGTACTAGAACTGGTTCCACCTCCTCAAGCGGCATTTGAGCAGGCTTGCATGCCTCTGGTGGATTTTGTAATGTCAGAGAGGGCCTGTCACATTCCCCTCCACTCTGAACAAGTGTTATCTTGTACCTTTACAATAATATGCTCTCAAAGTCATTTCATCGTTATGTACACCAAAAAGGGTTTGCAAAGGAAAGAGGGGGCATCTCAGGCAAGGATGTTTGGTGGGACTAGAAATTTTTGTTAAAATGTGGGGAAAAGCAATTTCTGGCATACCAAGGGGTGCAGACAAGCAATATTTTGGCACACCGCACGGAAATGATACCCTCTTCTAAGGCTCATAATTATTGCACAGCCCCTAAAATACAGGAAGCTATAATCAAATTCCATGAGAATAACTTCAATTTACACCCGGATCTGAAATATTCCAATGTGTCTGGTGAAAGTTATGAAACCCCAATGTGTTTTGAATGACATGCTTTGTATTAGGTACAAAAACTCATACCCAAAAAGCATGAGGTCAATTTTTTTGAATGAAATATACTGAACTGTGTCATTGGAAATGATAGTATTTTGGTTAATAGTGTTACGGTGCAGTAATCTTCTGTTGCAATCAAAAACAGGGTTAACGTTGAATTGCCGAAGCTCTCCTAAAAGATATAATATGAATACAAGCATAGATTTGAGGATTTTCAAGCAAATATCTACTTAGTAGTCATGGTAACAAATCAGTCATCAGTCAGGTAAGATGATAATTTGGGAAAACACATTAATTTTTAACTGAATTCACAATCATCTTGGCCAAAACACAATGGGCTATTTTCAGTTGAAATCCATCCATGAATCCATTGAAGATTATGGCCTTGATCTTCCACACATGTGAATTTCAAATGGGGTTAAATAAATGGGTGACTCCATTTAAAATCTACATCCCCTATGTGGGATGTCTTCCATAGGAAGTGTGTTCAACTGGAATAGCCCAATGCACAATGAGTAAGGTTATTGTTGTGATCTCATGCTATGATAGGATACATCGGCAAATTCATTTCTGCATAAATTTTCATTCAAAATTTACGAAGAAAATAATGTTTTTGAAGAGATCATCAAATTACTTTATTAAGCAAAAAACCCCCCCAAAACAACGTTTTGTCTCAAAGCTCACAGGTGGTTTGAAAACAAATGCGAAATGCGATTTTTTTTTTTTTGTCGTTTATTCCCGACTTGGTATTTTCACCGAATTTTTCCGGAAAAAATTTAAAACTTTTTTTTTTGTTGAAATAAAAAAAAATTTGTTGAAATAAAAAAAATTCTGCATTTTGTTTTCAAATTGCGCGATTTTACAAATGCGCGCACGAGCTTTGAGACAAACCTATCTTTTTTTGCCTTATAATATATTTTTTTCATTTGGACAGTAGCTTTACCACGCTTTATATTGCTCCCATAGATTTTAGAAACCCACCCTTTATACCACAAAATTGTAACCCCACCCTTTTTACTGATTTTCAGAATTCCAAAAGCCCCATGGTGTAGAAAGTGTGTTGGACAAACAGTGATAAAGGAGTTTATCAAAAGCAGATAATATTTGATCATTATACCTACATGTAATAAATAAATGGACATTTGACATTTCTCTCTGTAAGAAAAACGGTAAAGCCTTAGATTATGTTTTCTGCATCTTGGTTGATCAAACAAAAAAAGCATCTAATCATCCAATTAAATTTCCAAGTATCATATTTCTAAAAGTACATGTTTACAATTACATTTCTATTGATAGAACTTCAATTACTACCGTAGATATCCCCTGTCATTTCCAAAGATGAACAGACACTGTTACTAAGGAAAACATCTTATGCATTAGGAGCTAAAATAGCCTCATCCCCAGCAGCATAACACCCATGTAACAACCATGAGGGAGTGTTCATAAATACTTTGGTGGGGAGGGGGGGGGTGGAGCTCAAACATTTGACCTCAAGTTGCAGAGTATGAGCATTTAATACTCAACATTTTCAAAAGTCAATAACCTGGCATATTGGATATGAACTGTGTCTTCACAGACCCTAAACTATGAGCCAATAATGGGGTCATTTCAATGCCATAGTTAAATTACCCTACCCTTCTCACTAAAGAACTTGTTATGGTACACAAAACATAAAATACAAATCGTCGGTCGCAACACATAGTGGCGTACGTGAAGGACAAAATACGTTTCTGATCAAAACAATTTTGAAGGATATGCTACTAATAACGGAGTCGATACTCCTCCACTGTTATCTCTCAGTGACCCGATTCCATTTGTAATTGAAGTTTAAGGTTCAAACTATTAAACTATATATATCTTTAATAGTTAACAAGGAATAAATATTATAGGATAATAGCTAGCTCTAAACCTATACGCCACTATGTGAAACGGAAAATTTTGAAAATCACTCTACGCCACTATGTGTTGCGACCGACGAAATAATCAAGAACCGTGACAACTGGCCATGTCTTGTCTGTGATTTCTTGTCAAATAAGAAAGATAACTGGGCAAAACACCGTATGATACTGGATTGTATACACCAAATGAAAAATAAACTAATGACCTGATATCCCAAATTATCGTCTCTTTTCTCGTTCTTTCCAATTTATTTTTATATTGAAGTGTCTGTCAAACACATAAAGTCAGTGAAATGTGGAATTGCAATTTTGCACCACACTTTAAAAGTTGTATAATAGCAACAGGGGAATTTTGAGGTTCAAATTGCACTACGATAGGGCTTATTTAGGACACTGTTCCATGAGTGCAGCAGGGCTGTCAACTCTCACGCATTGGCCGTGAGTCTCACACATTGGGTCACTTTCTCACGGTCTCACGCCAAGGTAGTAATCTCACGCCAAGGTAGTAAATCTCACGCAAAAAGCTGGAAAATGAGTAAAATCTCACGCACCCTCAAAATAATTTGTCCCCCCGCTTTTCAGATTCTCGAGGGCCGTGGCTCAAATAATCACGGGTCAAAATGAACATTGTAGTCAGCAAATCCCGGTACGCACCTGTCTCAAACAAAGCAATTCCAAAAAGTTGACAGCCCTGAGTGCAGAAGTATAAAAAATGGGCTGCAAGAACCATATCAAATAGCTACTGTCATAGTCATTCTGGACCATTTTCATAAATATGATTTTCTAAATAAACCTACAAATTAGAACTAGGTGTATGTACAAATATTGTCTTAATCAATAACATTTTGTACCAAACTTGTTTAATAACTTCTTTACAAAACGCTCTGATATCCATAGCTATCACACAAGATACAGCAACAATTACAATAAAAAAAGAAATAAAAAGGCTCCATTGCAAGCAGTCAGAACCACAGGCCCAATCTTGTAGAACTCCCTAAACGAAAATGTCAAAGAAGCTGAATCATTGGAAAACATTTGAAAAAATACAAATTGCATCTTTTCTCATCTTTTTATGTGTCTTGTGTGATCTAGTCTTTTATTCAGGCTTTGAGTTTTGAGGAGTGCGAGTGTGGTCACACTCGTCCGCTCTCATTAAATAATCACAAGGAGTGCGATTTATCATACTCCTTAATCTTACATCTCATTTAAGCATAATCACACTCCTCATTCACAAAATAGCACTTTGAGGAGTGTTATTTATCACACTCCTCAACCTTTTAAAACTCAAAGACTGTTTATTTTGCTTTTCTGTCTTATAAAGGGGGTGGTCAATGCTGGCCTTCTTGACCTTTCGATCATTCCGTCCAATCCATAATCGTTTTATTTAATCTTTACTTGTAGTAATGTATCTAATAAGTATTTGTCTGTTTTTTTGATTGCGTAAAATAAAAGTTGAAAACTGCAAACCTCTTAAGTGTTTCTATTCATGTTTTGATCACAATTTGTCCTTGTTTGACCATTGAAAAAAATAAAAACTCAAAAGATGCAGGTATCAATTCCCCCAAGATTCTGCTCCATAATGTCAACTTCTATTCAACATCACATTGAATTCAAAATACTCTCTTGAGAGGATTTCTAGTGAATGTGATGTTTTGATCATAATTTTATTTGATACATCAGTCCATTGATAAAGATAAAAGCTTCCATTCAACATCACATTGAATTCAAATTATCTCTGTTGCACACCACCACTGTGATTCCACAATATAATTCCCAGAATCAATTTAAATATAAATCTATTATAGTGTAACCACTCGAGATTTTCTCTTTTTTTTGCTCCTTTTAGTTGTTTGTTATGCTTATATTTCAAATTTCATTAAATTGTCAACTTTGGTCTGACAGGATCAGATTGTGTCTCATATAGAGATGTTGAACACATTGCAAACACCCAGCGCATTAAAAATTATAACCCCTTACACTAATTGTGCTGTTATCATTTTTCTATCGGTTTCAGTTTGCGTTGGTGTAACAAATTGCAAGTTCGTAATTATCCAATATTACAACACAACACCTGCTATAAGGCAAAAAAAAAAAAGTATGTTTCCTGTAGCGCAAGCATTTCATTTTTGACGACTTTTTTGAGCATTTAGATTTTTTTTTCACTTTTGAAAAAAAACCGTTAAAAAAATCACAAAAAACAATATAACACACTACTGGAGTAAACATTTACACATCACACAAACAAACGTGAAAAACTACTGGAGAAAACATCACACATTTTTTAAATATTTTTTTAATCTGCAGGTTGAAAGGGGATCATAAATATTCTTGAATATGAAGAAATATGATTTCTTTTTTGTGTCGGAGAGACCTACTGTAAATTTCCATTCCAATTTGCAGCAAAAAAGGTATTTTTTTTTTTAATTTGAAGACATGGATTATAAAAAAAATAGATATAAAGGCCGCATTTCGCATTTGCCTTTTTTGACCTACTACAGGAAACAAACATGTTTTTTTTTTGGCCTAAGGTGATATGAATAAAGGTTGTATCTTGTCAGTGCTATATTGATTGACAGCATAATCAATAAAATCAGATAAGTGCCTTGTCTTGCAATTAATAGTGACCAGTTTAATAACAGACATTGATGGAACAACGAAGACATACTAAGGTAAGATAAGGCAAGGTAAGGTTAATGAAAAGGTCATTGTGGAGTAATGCTCAAAGGCCCATTGGTATGATGATACTCGCGATAGATCAATTCATCCCATTGGTTGTTTTTGCTGGTATTCGGTTGTTCCATCTGGTGCCCTCAGACATGAAGGGGACACTTATACACAAAACATGTCATTAAATAAATACCTCTTGGTGACACAATTCAAAAAGTTTGATTTTCTTATCAGGGGAATAAACTCCCAATAATTACAAAAGGAAAAGCAAATTGGTTTCTCCATTGGTTTTTCTATGCAGAGAAAATTGACTGGAACTGGAAGACTCTGTACAAACCAATAGGGATTTTGCAAGGGTGTCCCCTTTGACAGACATGAGAAATGGGTAGGTAAACTGGATGGAAAAAACCCAACCGAGAGAATAAAACAAACCAAGACAAAACAGAATGGATCAATGCACAAAAAGCTACTTGCTGTTGACTATCCTTCGAAATTCCCCTTAGGCAGTGTACAGCAGGGTTGCCAAAACTTTTTAGCCCAAGTCGCGGGTATACGCCGTGAAATGTCGCCCAAATAGCCAAAAAATCGCCCAAAACTTTAAAGTCGATTTAGGGGGGTTCTACACCCCCACTTTATTTTGAAATTTTTGGAAAATGCTGAAATAAATTCTAAAAAACAACAAAAACTGAAAAACTGAAAAAAAAAATAAAATAAAAAAAAAGTGGAAGAAAAATTTAAAATCGATTTGAGGGGGTTCTACACCCCATTTATGTTGGAATTTTAGGAAAAGCTGAAATAAATTATAAAAAACTAACAAAAAATTTTAAAAAAGAAAAAGAAAAGAAAAATTAAAAGATGGCGGGGGGTCTACGGTTCTACACCACTTTCTTCCTATTTGTTTTAATGCTGAAATAAATTACCCAACAAATAAACTAACAAAACCTGATTTTTTTGTTTCAGCCTAGGCCTACTGTAAAAAAAAAAAAATATTTGTGAATTTTTGTGGAAATATTGAAATAAATTATAAACTAACGAAACTGAAAAAAAAATTAAACTGCAAGAAAACACACCCTTTTGTGACATTTTGGGGAAATGCTGAAATAATGAAAAACTAACAAACATCTTGAAAAATTAAAGAAAAAAATAAACTGCAAGGAAAATAAAAAGTTGACTTTTGACAGGGTTCTGCACTACCTTTTTAATTTTTGGGAAATGCTGAAACAAATTATAAACAAACTAACAAATTTTTTTTTTTTAATGCTATTTTTAATCAAACCCAAAACGGCCTGGTCCGACTGTCCGTGGATAATGACTGGTATACTTATTTTAATTTTTGACATGTTCGGCATGATTTGTAGGCCTACAGTTATATTGTCTTCGCTTTTGATCATCATGCCGTTTCAAAAGAAAATGTGCGGTAGGTGTTTGTACATTTTTATTTCAAAAGAACTGACAACGGAAAAAAAACAAAAACTTACGTTGAAGTAGAAACTTGGCACCCCGCGGACCGTAGAAGCTACTAAAGTCATCTTAAGCCACTTGTGAGTATTTAGATGGGAATATTTTAAGGATAATCCTCTATCTCAAGTGCTCTTTAGCAACAACATGAGACGCGATTAACCAGCCCCCTCCCTGTGCGTGCCATTGTCATCGGGGAAGCACACTTATCACAGAGTGTTTTGTAACTTTTGTTTATTGAATTAGTTGTTTGGTGCTTTTGTTGAATGTCATTTTGTTGAATGGCAATCATGATCAAAAATTAGTTTTGAAGTCGGCTTGGTCACAAATCGCCCAACATTTAATACATTTCGCGGATGAGATTTTCAAAGTAGCCCAAATGTCGCGAAATCGCGGGAGCACTTTCTTTGTCGCGGGACGGAAGTCGAAAATCGCCCAATTGGGCGACACAATCGCGGGTTTGGCAACCCTGGTGTACAGCTGTACACATGTCAGTTCAAATTGACTACAGGGTTGCCAAAAGATTTCAGCCCGAATCGCGGGTCAAATAATCGAAAAGTCACCCAATTTTTCACTTTACCATTGGTTTCTATGGGGCAGGAAACGAGCGGAAGTCGCAGGAGCCAATGTTGAAAAGTCGCCCAATTTTTTTCTTAACCATTGGTTTCTATGGGATCCGGAAATTGTCAAATGTCGCGGGAAAAATCTTCAAAAGTCGCCCAATTGGGCTACCAAATCGCGGGTTTGGCAACCCTGATTATAGAATGACAATTGACATATGTGAGGTGATCAAGCTAAATGAGTGCTTTGTCACTTATATTGATTTTGAGATATAGCCAATAATAGTATTCCAGTGTAAGAAATGTGAATACATTTGCAAGGGCAAAACTTTGACTTTAATGTGATTTTGGTCAATATTTTAAAAGATATTTAGTTACAAACCCCTGGATAATTTTATACCCCTTATATTTTGTGAAATAAAATTATAATCCCCCCTATTTGATAATGGAAAAAGAATTAGTAACCCCCACATTTGAAGGTTGACCTTCCAAATAAAATGACCCCTTTGGTCTTAAAATCTACAATCCCTATGTAATGAAATTATATCGAGAAATTGCCAAGGGATCCAGTCCCCATGAAATACAGTTTGCCCCCTTCCCCCATGAAAAAATTCCTGGTGCCAATATGGTTGTGTGGCTACTGCATGTCCCTTGTGCTAGAAATTAGGTCGTCATAATAAGGTTAAAAAAATTACAAGGTGCTGAAATGAGATTAGTGGTACGATGCACAGCACATATTTTATACATATAAACATATTTTAAGCAACACAAACAATGGTAACCAAAATATAGTCAACACAGAGGAGATGTAATATTGACAGAATTAGTTCTGAGATATAGTCCATTGAACTTTGCAAAGAACAATAGAAATCTGAAATAGTTATCTTTCTAGTAAGCAACATGGACATACAATATCAATATTATCATTATTTAGAAGGAAATATAACTGTCTAATATCACAAAAAGTGAAGATGCTGACTTTACAGCCCATTTGTGGTGAACAGTCATAGAAGGGTATAGAAAAAACACAAGTAAAAAGCCAGATATATTGTGCTGTCCTCAATGAAACATTAACATTGTCACAGACCAAACACAAGATGGCTCACTACACAGGTAAAGAAGTCAATTTTATATCACTTTAAAACATTGAGGGCTCTTGTCACTTAAACCATTGCTGTGACGTCAGTCTATTCAATAAACTGTAGATTATTTTCTACGAATCAACACTTTTCTGCACGAATCTACAGTTAAGTGTGGATTCGTACAGAGAAGTGTGGATTCGTACAAAACATGTAATCTACAGTTTATTGAATAGAATTATGACTGTTTCTAAATTAGGCCTAAATGATAGAAATCAGAACATTATCATGAACAAATAAAAAAAGGACGACATTTGAAAATTATAAAACCATTTTACACAGTAAAAAATATAATGAATACAATATTTGATATGTATAAAGCGCTGAGCTTATACGTTTTTCCAAAATTATATAATACAGAGCTATTTGTATGTAAAATAACAAAGCAAATTTGGCATTTTGAGTGCAACTCGCCATTGTACTTTCATTTGTGTCATAAATCTATTATTCCACCAAGATTTATAGGTAGGCCTATGTACTTTTTTTTCTTTTAATTACAAATATTTGATCTTTTGTCTGGTTTTTTTTTTCTATTTTTTTTTTTTTGTTTTTTATCGTCACAAATTTTGCATTTTGCCTGCAATTCGGCCATTATACTTTTATTTGTGTCATAAATATGTTATTCTGGTACGATTTGCTAGTATATTGTTCTTTCCTTTTTCTATTATTTTTAATAAAAAATATTTATCTTTTGTCATTTCTTTTCCTTTATGTTTTTTTTTTCTTTTTCTTTTCTTTGTATCTGCTTTATATTTTTTTTATGTTTTTTTTTATTTGGGAAATATTGCTGCATAGTATATGCCTACATTTTGAATTAATACATTTTGAATTAATGCATTTAGGCCTTTGTATTTGTTTATTTCATTGTTTGTTTTTGAGCATGTTTGATTATGATAAAATTCACAGTTGGTCTATTTTCAGTTTAATTTGTATTTGTTTTTCGTACAAGCTGTATTTTTTCATCAGATGGTATTTTGGCATGCTTGAATATTTACTTGGATCCTTCAGTAGGCCTAGTTCGATAATTAAATGTTATAATGTTACCGTTCTGGGTATAGCCTACATTGATCGGATTTCAAGTTCAGGGATATAGGTAAAATAGTTCATAGGGTCAACAAAATAAAACGAAGTCTTCCTTTACACTGTTTACAAATTTGAAAAGGACTTCCCTGTGTTCGGCTAAAATTAGAATCCTATTTTAGATCCTTTTTCAAACACAATTAACAATATATCCTCTGAATGATTCCATCGCAAAATTATCCAAATTATCGTGATTTACGGGATGCATTTCAATGGTTGTTCCTAAACCAAACTCTCGATTCACTCGATTCACGGAGTAGAGCATCATCATTATACTGATATCCTCATTTCTTCTGAATATGTTTGATCCACTATTATATAATTTCCGTATGGCAAATATAATAATTCATTATAAAGATAGGACATCCATCATCTCTAATAAAATGGTGTGTATAGCACACATAATGCAAAACAGGTTTAGCTTCCTTTAGGTGCAACACTGCAATGCCAATGATCTGCTATGACCAGAGATGAACCCGTGACCATTTTGGCAATTGTTATGCAAATAGAGACCTATTACACGCATCTTATGCAGTACTACATACATTAGAAGTGGGTATAAACAGCTATTGATTGTCTAATCACTTTGAGAGGTTTTACGAATCCACGTTTATTCAATTTGTGTAACAAACATTTTAAATCAATCCTAACATTTGTAGATTGGTGTTTGTAAGAATCCACAGTTATAGAGAGTAATAATAGGCCTATTGTTAGTATAAAGCAATGGTTTAAGTCAGAGAATACACTCGAAACTGTTGATTCTTGATATTAATCCACTCGGCTCCGCCTCGTGGATTATTATTCAAGAATCAACAGTTTCTCGTGTATTCTCCTTAAAACATATCAGTTTGAGGATTTATTCCAATGGGTGTTGTATGCCGTTACACATAAAATGTTTGTATAACTGTGTATTTTCTTTCCAATGAAATAACTAACCAAATTAGGAAAGCATATCAAAATGTGTGGTGTCACATTCAATATGATATATCATTACAAAGTAATGCATGAATTTCAACATTTCATTTATGTGTGATGTTGCATTCCATGTGATATATCCTTACAAAGTAATGCATAAATTTCAACATTTCATTTATGTGTGATGTTGCATTCCATGTGATATATCCTTACAAAGTAATGCATAAATTTCAACATTTCATTTATGTGTGGTTGTTGTATTCCATGTGATATATCATTTGTGGGCACATTGGTGCAGTGGTACAGGCTCTGCCTTGTAATCAGTGGATTGCGAGTTCGAGCCACAGCGGTGCCATTGTGTTCGACATGTTGTGCTCTTGGGCAAGGTGCTTTACCTCACTTGCCTCTCTCTACTCAGGGGTGAAATGAGGAGCTGTTAGGAATATTGTCCATTGAGTGCCGCCCAAAGGTACGAGCATGCCTTGGGCATTGCATGGTAGCAGACATATTCTAAAGACAGCTGAATAAATTTAGCGCTTTGCTACATGCTGCACATGAAAGGCGCTGTATATATATACCACCATTTAACATTTTTATTTGTTACAAATTAATGAATTAATTTCAGCATGTTGCTTTTTATTTCCATGTAAATTTTTTTCCAACCTTTCATTTTGTGGTCGTTTGTGTTAATTTGCAGGCCGGTTAATTTGTCAGTAGTCTTTAAAAATAGGGTTTGAATTTATATGTACCTACAAAGTAAAGGTTTATAAAGTCTGGTGATGTTTCTTAACACATGCATTGCTGCACCAATAAAAAGTTTAAAAAAGTTAAATCCTTCCGAAGCCTTTCGGCCCATTGGGCGGTGCCTATCTCCGTTTCATAACCCTAGCCTAGGCCACATGTCTGCAAGCAGAAAAGCTACAGCAGGGGGTTAGTCCACTGGTAGCCATGTCTTTAACTTTCCCCACTTCATTCTTTCAATGCCGAACGCCTGGCAAGAAGGCAGTAGGTACCATTTTTAAAGCCTTTGGTATGGCCCGGCCGGGATTTGAACTCGCGACCTCCCGATCGTGAGGCGGACGCTCTAACCACTAGGCCACCACGCCGGTATTGCTGCACCAATAAAGTGCTATTAAAAAAATATATATCTAAAGTACTACCTCACATGTGAGGAGGCATTGGTCCATTCCAAATGAAATCCATACAGCCCCTGTGGAAAACATGAGAGTGCAGATTTCAAATGGAGTCACCCATTCATGTTAACCCCATTTGAAATTTACACTCCCTAAGCAGGAGATTAAGGTCATGTCTTCCATAGGAGGTGTATGCATTTCAACTGGAATAGCCTGTTGTTCCTGATCCCCATGTCCATGAGGGACTCTGTTCCTTCAAATTCAGTATAGCTGTTGGTTTCCCCCAAGTCCCCAGCCATACTATGCCCTTCATGTTATGTTCTTGTTTCAAATAAAATATTACTTAGCACTTACTCTGTCAGATGTTTCACTTTCTTGTCAATGAACTTGAGAGCTTCTGCTAGAGTAAACTCCACAAAGAAACCAAAACCAACTTGTACAAAGATCTTGGATGCATCAGGGCTACAGAAACAATGTAAAACACCTGATATTAAAACAGGCTGCATCAAAATCATTGTTTTCAACACAGGTGTCATTTTCAAGAAATATTAAAAATAAAAAATCAATACTATTTTGAATGCAAATTATATCATTTGAAATAGTAAATAAGTAGTACATGTGCTTGATCTGATGATTTTGTTGGAATTTGCTGTTGGAGTTTGGAGAAATTGTCCTTGTATTGAAGGAGGAGGATTCCTGTTCATGTTCACTGACAACACACAATAATTTCTTCCCACTGATATATGGAAATTTATCGTTAATTTTTGAGGTTTTGATTACCATTGTCTTATGTTATTACAATACCATCCTATTTTCTGGAAAAAATAACAAGAAACGGAATCTTGTTGTACATAACGTAACATGTCAACAGAGATTCTTAGGAAACTGGGGAAATTAGCCGATAACAAATCCCTGAAATCAAGAAAAGTCACATCACTGTATAATTGCACCCATTTTTATGCAAAAACCAGTAGTTCATCACTATTTTTGGCAGCATCTGGTTTCACTTTTCACAGTGACAGTAAAAATATCATCCCACAATCAAACACAAATTTTATATCTTGGTTTCCATGTTACACACCAGTATACATATCTAATAATAATCAACAAAAATAAATCAAGATTTGATTACTGTTAACTTACACTTTAGCCTGCACATAAAAGTTGCAACCCAAGTCTATTTTAGTTTTCAGCTCACCACTGCCCAGTTCAGAATCCTTGGTAGAAAAACAACAACAAACAATTAAAAAGGTCAACAAACGTCTGAATCAATATTATTTTGTTTCAATATTGTATACACTTTACAGATTTGGTCTTACCAAAGACAGGCCTTAGTTTAAAAAAATTAAGGAGTGTGATAAATAGCACTCCTCAAACTTGTGAGGAGTGCTATTTTGTAAATGAGGAGTGTGATTATGCTTAAATGTGATGTTAGCTTAAAGATTGAGGAGTGTGATAGTGTGATAAATCGCACTCCTTATGATCATTTCAGGAGTGCTGAGGAGTGTGATTGCACTCGCACTCCTCAAAACTCAAAGCCTGCAAAGAGAACATTTGATCACTGCATCAATGCATTACATAGACATGACTAAGATGACTTGGATCAAGTCAGTTGATACATAAGTTTCCTTTTGTCACGGCATAACCAGGACTGGGTACTTTCATGTACACCAGTTCAAATGGCATCTTACATAGCTACCAATCCACCTGCCATTTACCATTTGCTTCTCTGACTGGAAACTTACATACAGTGCACACAAGAATTAAGGTACCAGTTATGTTCACCCCTGTATATCCTAAATATAGACAGATGTATTTTATCATAAAGAGTCGACCCTTACCTGTATTTTTTCAATCACTGTTTTTAATTCCAAGTATTCAGCTATCTTGCCATAAATCTCATCACGTGTATCTAGAACATTCCTGGTGGTAAATAAGTGGTATTAAAGCAAGAACATGAATACAGATTATTGAATGAAAATGTTTTTTGATATTTTAAATGTACATGTATGTCATTATCATGCAATTTTGTTCGTTGTTTTTATTAATTGTAATTGACATCAATTCAGCTTTTAGCTGTGAGCTACCATTCACTGAACTGAAGCAAAACTTATTGAATGACCCTCGTATATTATGGCTTTAAAGGATGAGTGTTTGCACCTCATTTGAGAAGAGTAGTCATGGGCTGAAAGATCATCTTGTTATTCAAAGTTTTAAAGAGTTATCCATATAATAATTCTTTGGTGACTATGAATAAGTTTTGTAACAGTTTTACTTTGATTCATATATCTTGTGGATGCTAATTTTAATATATCATGTCTCAGCCTCTATGCATCGATTTGTTTCATTCTTGGAGCAACATTTTGTTTAATCTTTAAACAAAGAAATCCTTAAACAAAGAAATTCACACAAAAAACATGTCTATTTGTCACATTATGATTGATGTGAATAAGGTATTCTAAAATTTTTATTTGGTTATTCTTTGCCAAATATTGTAACATAATTATTATAAACAACTGTCATGAAAGTTTTCTGGTCATTTTAAACCACTTTGACTAATGAGGTAAGATGATAGAAAACTTACTCCTCTTAACCCCCTGAGCACTACCCGACGATCTAACAGCACCTCTGATTGGTCAATTACATAATATCTTCATTTTAATCACCAATCAGAATGGAGTTTTTCAAATAATTCATCCCAATTTTTTCAGCATGGTAAAATTATTGTAACAATGTTGCTGATTGGTCCAATTAATAATGAAAACTTCTTTTTGACCAATAGGCAGGTAGTTCTCATGGAGTTAACTGTGGTGTTCTATTACTTTTATGGAAGATTAATTATGACTTTAATTCAAACTTGCTCTGTTGTCCTAAAAATACAATGAACTGAATCCAATCAGGTGCAAGTTGGAACATGAGTAAACATTACAAATATGCCAAAAAATCAGGTTTGAAAAAAATTAACCAAACTTCAAAAAGATTGTACATTGTAGCTTTAATACCTGCTTGCTGTAAAGAAAGGAACTTACTTTAAATCTCTGCGAAGAACTTCATTGACAAATTTTTCATATTCTGTAACCTTGGCACTGACATCTTTGGCCATTCTGGTAAGGTTACATTCTTCTGATGACGACCCTATGCGCAGGTGTTGGGAGTATATTGCTAGTTCAGATTATGCTGAAAATAAGGATAATTAGAAGGACTATTATGCCTACTTTAGCTCAGTGTTGGAATAAATTTACATTACATTTTGTGTAATTACAAAAACGTTATACCTCCTATAATAGATTCCATATCACATTGGAGCGATGGGAAAATAAGATTATTAAAGCTCTCAAAGAAACTTGGCATGAAAGAAAAAAGCGCTTTATTGTTGCCTTGACTCACTAAATGCTTTGATTTGCATGATAGTAACACAAATACACTGATTTGATCTATCCTGAGAATCTGTTGTACATGCTAGTCGAAACTTCTACCACAGAAAACATGTCTTTGGAAAGTATGGTGCCATTATAGTCCTTTATAACCCAAAAATCTCATTTGAAGTCTATTGTGGTACTTTATTCTAGTTATAAAAGGTGAAGTCAAATTTGCCATCAAACCACATCATTGTATATATATATGCCCTTGAGTAATGAAAGCCAAAACTGAAAACCGTTTTGTCATAGTTGGATCTTTCATTCTCAAGTACAAAAAGGTGACTATATCTCATTAACCAATGATCCTATGCGACCACAGACTTTTTTGTTCCTTATGACCTGAGGAGACGGCGCGCCGTAGGCCTATATAGTTAAAAAAATTCCGTGCAGATCTCAGTGGGCTAAATGGCTCAATTGGTTAGCGCATTATGTTTTTACCCGAGGGGTATCCAGTTCAAAATCCGGTGGTGGAAGGGTTTTTTTTCCTCTCTTAACCCAAACTTTTTTATATTCATTTGAAATGTACATGTTGCAAGGGGAAATATGTTTTGTTTCCTTTTTTTCTGAAACGGTACGAAAAAGAGTTAAAAACAAATATTTTCCGTTCAATACGGGCCGGGCATACATTGTCGTCATGTCTTGTTGCTTGTCTGCCCAGAATGCAATTCACGCATATCAAGGTATTGGATTGCAAATTTGGCTATTTATTCACATTTACGCTGAAAATGCTCTCGTTTTTTCAAAAAGCAGCATAAAGAAGGCAATATTTGATATTATTATGTAATTTTAAAGACAATCCATATCCAAAACCAATAGGGTTACCCCCCTTTAAGGAACAAAAAAGTCAGTGGTTGCATATATCTGTAGGACATTGGTTAATGAGATATAGTCACTTTATTCTACTTTATGCACTTACATGTAATCCTAGCTATCTTTTTAACCAAATATCATAGAGAGTCATGGGATATATGTCAAACTTTTCCTCTGGTCATAAGGAACAAAAAAGTCAGTGGTCGCATATATCTGTATAGGATCATTGGTTAATGAAACATATTGTTTTCGCACTGACCATGCTGACGTCACTACCGAACTTGAGGCAATGCATAGTAAGATCCCCGAGGTGGTGTCAAATGAATGAGAAAAAAAATAAAGAATACAATAAAAAAAATTGGGAAAAATCATAAAATGTGGGTCCCTATTTTCAGGGTTACCTATTTTTCCAAGCAATAAAATATACGTTGAACACGGATCGATTGGTGCGAGGTTCATATTGCCATTTTGGTGCGCAACTGCACATGCAGTATGGCAAATATGTAGTCCGAATAATCAGACCCAGAACAAAATATTAATTTCTGACATGATCGTGTACTGGGTCTGAACTGTTTCCATATGAAATCTTGATGGCAAATTGGACAAAGCACATGGTTCTACGTGACAGCTTTTTAATCCCTATTCAGGTTACGTGAATCACGCTATTGTGGACCATCCTTCTGATACTTGAGTGTTTGGACAAGTGGAGCGGTTTTTTGTCTACCTCTCTGTTTGTAAACAAACCAGGAGGTCGAAATCGCCTCCTCGCCGAATCGAAAGTCAGCGTAATAATACGGCACTGGCAAATATGTATCTTGTAAGAACTCAGTCTCCAAATGATAGTCATAAATGATGGTCAATTGATAAATGACTACCATTGGAGACTGAGTTCCGCTATCTAGATTGAGACAAATCATGTCTTCATGTCTCATGAAGAAAGCTTAAATTTAAACAATGTACAATAAATGGAATGCATGAATGTTGAAATTGAATGTTCATCATGCATCCATACACAACAGTGAACTTTAAACACAAGAACGAAGTAAATGTAAATATTGACAATTGCATCTCAGTATAAAATATTATTAATCAGCAATACCAGAAACAAGGTATTACTTTCTGCTTTTTACCTGATTCAAATGTGTGGTTTCATCACTGATATTTTTCTGCTCTAAATGACGAGCTGTTTCTGCGACGGGAGCAGGGCTGTCTGTAAAACACGTTGGTTGCAGAATTCAGCAGAGTGGTAGTTTTTGTTTTTTGTACGAATTAGATCACTACAGTTCAAATAGTATCAGTGTTATGGCAGAAACGAACTACACAAACACACAGACACATTCTAAGGATCTGTTAGATGTGGGGAAAACATCGGCAAGTTTAGGTAGGCTATGTTTAATTTAGAACTTTGGTATGGTAGTAATATAAACTAGTTAAGCTTAAAGTTATAATACATGTACATGAGCATGACTAACATGTACATGGACATTGTATTTTTGTAAACATTGTAAACCCTGAACTCTTAATCTTCTCTCATGAACTTGAGTAAGGGATGTTCATAAATACTTGGGGGGGGCTTGCATTGTCGGGGGGGTCAAAAGTTTTAGGTCTTCAAAGGGGGCCCAAAAAGTTATAGAAGGGGTGGGGGGGGGGCCAAAAAGTTGTGCATGTCTATGATAGGTATGCCCACATTGCTTTATCATGGAGAGCCTCCTTCAACCATGCTGGTTTCATACTACCCTGCCGCTGAGTGGCGTGGCGCACGCACATTGCAGACAAACTAACACAATAAAGGCTTGTCATTGGTTGAAACGCCCTGCCGCTTGTCGCAGCGGCAAGCGGCAGGAAAGTATGCTGGAGGCTTAATCCCCAGGAATAGGAAAATACAACCATCGAGCTATTTTTAAGGAGAATCCACGAACCCAGTTCCCTTTGTACTATGTCTATAGTATATGATCGTTATGAGTCGATACTGAGCAATCAGGTATGAATGGTGCACTATCGATTTGCTAATCTTCTTATCTATGAGCTTGGCCAGTTATGAACCACCGTTATCATGACTTCTAAGCAAAATGACGTCATTTTTACCCACGAAGCATTGGCCATGACCATAAACAAAGGAAAACAATTTACTTCCGGTAATTTTATAACGCCAATATTTATTATGGCCAAGCTTGGCGGATCGTAGAAACAACATTGCCAGTCTTGGAAACCCTTTCCAAATCATTTCCACTGGTTTAAAAGTCCCGCAGACACCCGCCAGTATTACTAATCACAATCAGAAAAAATACATATAAAATTCACCATAACTTTGGAAGGAAATGAGGGAATTCGATCAGGTTTTCGCTAGTAAATCAACTTGAACTCGGAAACACAATGACGCAATCGAAGATCATGTGACCGATGCAAAAGGGCACTAATACCATCCATTTCCGGTACCGGTCACCTGGGGGGTCGGTTTAAATTAAGTTTTGAAATAGATGATCGATATTGTCGCATAACGATCATAAACATCAAAGGCCGTGTTTGAGGGACTGCACTGATTAAATCCATTCAAGTGATGACTCTCGTTGAATAGCGTAATCGGCTTAAGGGGGTACTACACCCCTGCCAAATTTTGTGCCTATTTTTGCATTTTTCTCAAAAATTATACGGCATTGGTGACAAGATATGTATATTATAGGGGCAAGGACTACAACTACTGCACTGGAAATTTAATTTCAGCACAGACAACAGTTGTGGAGTTACAGTCAAAAATGAGGGAAAACCAATATTTGATCAATAAATCAATAACTACTTGCCTTGACTTGCTGAATTTTCAGTGCAGTAGTTGTGGTCCTTGCCCCTATAATATACATATCTTACTTGTCACCAATATGCTATAATTTTTGAGAAAAATGCAAAAAATAGGCACAAAATTGGCCAGGGGTGTAGTACCCCTTAACCCTATTGAGTGGATTAGGATTTTTCTGTGGAATCTCCTTCTATTTATAGTAGCTCGATGATACAACAATTTGAAATTTGGACACCAGAAACTTTACGATGAAAGGCAAAAAGTGTCGTTTGGTATACTTTGATAGGTATGAGCTATGCGTGGCTCACGCATGTAATTAATACGAAGTATTGCTGCGTGGTAAAGCGATTTAAGCGAGTCTCTCTCGCAACTACATGTATTAAGTAATGGTCGTTTTTTACTCTGTTCAAAACGTGACATGTACATGTACACCAAATACAGCCCCCAAAATGGTCTACTTTTTGCGACCCTTAACTCCGAAACAGTTTAGTCTATAAAAGTTTAAAATGCGATCCCCAACCCTTTGCTTACCGGTACCTTTGAACGAATTTGTGAATCTCCGTGTCGAAAAATGCCCGGTTCTTGCCCGGTACAAACATAGAAATGGCCACATTGCTTCAGTCCCGTTAATGAATATTTCTTCTGTACTGGGTTCCAACGTGGGTGTCACGATGAAAGTCTCCTACACAACCAGATTGTGTCGGCCTGACGCTCGTCAATCCTAACAAACCCATGATAGCCACATACAGTCTGGCGGCTGACCCGAGACTAATTTTATACACATGCAATGACGTATCAGCCAATCGTAAGCCTTGGTTTATGTCCGTTTAGCTGCACTACTCATGCGTCATGCCGATCAGCGGCAAGCGACATGATAGTACGAAACCAGCATTAGAGCCGCCATTTTGCACATGTGTGTTCTGCTCGTGAGAAAAATTACCTTTTGTTGACGTTTATCAAACAAAATTTTCGATAACGGGTCATACTAGGATTTCAATTTTTTATTAATGAAGTTTACATGTTTTTTTGAGGAATAACACAGGAAGTTTTGAGTTTTATATCAACTGGTGATGTACATTAGCTCGAGATACTCTAGCTAAAATACAGGTTTACATTTACTATCTTACATGATCTTGCTGTTTTTCAGCTAGAGCTCCAAACGACAAGCTTCCGGTTTTTTTGAGAACAATACTGTTACGTAAGATGAAGAAGAAACCCGCCTCGAGCCCGCCCTACTCATTATTTCATTGTACTTATTGCAATTTGCCTCCACACATTACGTAATCAACACAAAGCTTTTGTGAGGATTAGTGAGTGGATAAGAAATTGACAGTGGAGGATCTGAAGGACACGCCGATTGTTAGTTGTCAATCATGAATTGCCGCATAGCGTATTAATATTTTACTGCATGGCATTCCGCAAACACCAAGACAAATTATGCCGTATTTTTCCAAAGATCATCTCATATGAAGTAAGCTGAATGCGATCTGTACTTTTGTAACATTCCGATCGCTTTTGATCACCTATTATCGGCGAATTTGCTTGAAAACACGTGAGTTCATGTTGTGTAAACATAATTAGCATAGACACAAATGAAATTACGATGCAATACAGTGCAATTTGAATGCGCAGCAGATCTATAGAAATAACGTTGCCCGGTTTTATGCAGAATTAGACCCTGTCTGATGTACATGTAGGAAGGTGAGTGAATTTGTGATAAGGTTTCTTGTTTCAACGATCCGATAGTAGGACATGAGACGTAGGCTAAAAAGGTCTTACACATGCGCGGTGGTGTTCTTGAAATCATCTAGAAACGTCTCATTCGCTGGTATCGTTTCAGGCGGTCTTGGTACGAAATAATTTCCTTTCTGGGAACATGAACTGCTGTTTGGAATATTTTCTGCGAGCACGGAGCCGGAGCACGAGTAAGAACGGGTGGGGTCAGGGTCTTAGGCAGGATATTGGAAAAAAGTTACCAAAAAATTACAAGTTTGTATCCAAATGGGACCAATTTGTAACTTGTGTTCACTTCAAAATCTATATAAGATATAGACTTGTGTACAAAACCATTTTTATATCTTCAATAGACTATGGAGTGAACACAAGTTACAAATCGGTCCCATTTGGATACAAACTTGTAATTTTTGGGTAACTTTTTTCCAATTTTTTAAAAATCAACCACAAATGATTGCAGTACTTCACTCTAGGTCAAGGGACTCTCTAAATCCGCAAAAATATTTTTTAAAAACACAATTTTTTATTTTTTTTTTATTTTTTTATTTTTTAATTTTCTTTATTTTTTTTAAATTATTTTTTTTAATGATGGTAGCGCTTGATGTTAGGTCCAGGGACTCTCCAAATCCATGCTAAAAAAAATTGCCAAAAAAATAATTTTTATTTTTAGATTTTGTGTTTTTGGCGGAAAATCACGGATATTTGCGTTTTTTTGAAAATCGGGGTGCGTTTTTGGCCTCCAAAATCACGTATTCTTAGCAGGCCTACTGTTAACACTTATTTGTACCAGGATGACTTTGTGTATACATTTCAGGGGTAGACATATAGGAGCAGTACAGTAATCAGCTGGCCAAGGCCAGTAAAGGCCAGCTGCTAAGGTTTCCAGCTGACCAGGGCAAATCCACTGGCCCAGATTCTACTTCATTGTGTTTCTAATATTGTAACATGTCATTCATAATTATGCCAAAATCCCAATTTCCAAACTGGCTCACTGGGCCATCCAGATGGAAAATCTCCTGGCCCAACGAGAAAACTACTGACCAGGGCCAGCGAGCCAGTGGCTATGTTAACCCCTTACATTTACTCACTTAGCAAGGCTCTGCAAAACAGAAGTTAGGGATCAATTTTCTTCAATGTTAATTTATATTTTGTTTGGTATTATCCAATTCCAAAAGTTAGGACAATTAATTTGCTTACAACTGGTGTAGAAAGTCATGTTCTGAAATGTAAACAAGAGAGACTCTGTTCATATCAAGTCAACTTGATGCTATTTGCTGCATACTCTATACTCTAGGGTATAGAGTATGCAGAGCTGGGATAAAGTACCATATGTTCTGCAGAAATTCAAATTTTTTGACTGTCAATGAAGGTGGCATTTCATTGTTTCGTAGCCAACATGCATCATTAAGACAGTCATTTTCAAGGAATCACCACTAACCCTATACATGTATACATTACTTTATTTATGTGAGCACTTTTTTGTTATTAAACCTTCAGATACCTTGTTAGTCACAAGAACCAAACCTAAAAGACTTCCACCATCATCAGGTAAGCACTATTCTAATTCCATGTACACACTACACGGTTCTTGAGTGTAGATACTCTGGTATATTGATTACACTCACTATGTTGAACTTTGTTCACTGGCATTAATGTGTAGAGATAGAGAAGTAATGTACGAGGGTCATTTCATAAGTTCTGCAAAATGTACCTCCCTGCTTATAACTTTGGGTTTTGTAAATGGTAGCATCCAGATAGCCCTTTTTTCTAATGTCTATTGGTCATAATTTAGGAAAAATTAAATTTGATTACATTTCTTATCTGCTCTAATCTTTTCTTTGCTACCTACAAATCAGTGTTTTTTGTTGGAGTGGTCATTTGGTCGAGTGTTTTTTTGTTGGAGTGGTCTTTTAGTTGTTTTTGTCATTTTACATAATTATCAATATGTTTCCTTAAATGTCAGCGTCAATTTAAGCCATCTGAAGTGACCAAATCATATTTTATAGTAACTTCAATTTGCAGCTTTTTTTGTAGATATACATGTACAATTTTTCTCAATTTCTGCGGTCCTGAATCCTGGTTTCATCTTTACTTCGTTTACAACAAACAGAAAAAGATATTAAAACAAAATTTTCTCACAGGCTAGATAAGACCATTGGTTATAATCATGGAAAATATGAATGGGCTGCTACTTGCAGAAGCTGAGATATTAGGGTATACATGTATGATGGTGGAGGCAGAACTTTTTTAATGACCCTCATGTGATTGATTGCTTAGATTCATTTTCAAAGCTAAAAAGTTTTGCTTTCAATCTTACATGTATGTTAATTATAACGTTTTTTTAGATTGTTTATTTTAATTATCTTTTGTAGCTATAGAGAAATATTGCAGTCTGCTTGAAAACTCTTGGGTTTGAAAACTGTCACATTGTAAATCCTACAAACATAAACATAGAAATTAGATTTTCTTTAAAAGTGTCTGTGTCAAACAAACAAATTGGTAAAATAATCAGATATGCACACATATCTTCTTTTTCAGTTCTGAGCAAGGTGAAAAATTTCCTTCCCAAACTCCAGGAGGCTAATCAGTGTCTGCAAGAAAGACTGTCGACAGAACCTACTGAAAATCTAGACATTGAGAATGTAGATGGATGTGATGGACCAGTTATTGAAATGGTTAGTAAATTAAATGAACCCCAATACTACAAAACCATACAGCAGGAAGGACTGCAAGTACAAGTATCCCATGTGATTTGATTGCGCAATCATCTGAGCCTTGTATACATGTACACACAAAAACGTTGGGCAAGTCTGGGTCACACTTGTGGCTTGCTATGCCTTGTCTTGCTCTCTATACCTGAGGGTTCAGTGGTTCTTAGCCAGACTGAAGCAAACAACTTTTCTGTTCATCTTCTTCTTCATTCCTTCTTTCCCTTCCCTTCAACAAAAGCAGAAAGAGAGTTAGAGTTAAGAGATGCGCAGTTGAAAGGCACATGTACAGGAAAGTGTGGTCATCATAACAGGATGGAACAAGTATCCACTCTTCTCTGCACTTGGGCAAAGGTGTCAGGTGACCAAGACAAGTGATAACAGTCAATACAGTATACAAATATTAACTGTCTATGAGTGTGATGGTCGAAATATAATCACGAGGTGAAAGATGGATTGTTCCATTTCACGAGCCGGAACGGCGAGTGGAATGGAACAATACATCTTTCACCGAGTGATTATATTTCGACCATTACACAAATTTAAGACAGTTAATATTTGTTTTATATCACTCATGCATAAATTCTATTACTAAAATACTATTTCATGTAGGAAATACATTTTTTCATCAACATAACACCATGTTTTGCCGTGATATACTTCACATTTTGGGGACCACTCCCATAACTAAATCGGCGAGTCCAAGAGTCAGCGCACGGCTTAGCGCAGGCGCACTACGGCAGAGCACTATGATAGTAAAGACTATCACACAGAGAGGGTGATAGTAAAAATGGCAAATGGTAATCAACCAATGAACTGTCTAGAATTTATGTATGAGTGATATAATAGTGCAAATACAATAGTTTACTTGTCATCAACTGACAGCGATTAGCCAACCAACCCAACAGGTGCACAGACATTACAATACTGCATTTTACATGTGTGACGGAGGATCACTGTAGAAAGGAGACCGTACTTAATTATACTTATAAATGACTTATAACAGACTTAAGTATATTAAAATTCATCATTTGGTAGGGTAATCTTCTCTGTACTAAATAGATAGAGATTAGTAAACTTCAAATAATAATCAAATAAAGAAATACCTTGATTTCCCTCATGTGTCGAGCATGCTTTGAGCAGCTCACCCATTTTGACATGTTTCAGTAATTTCACCATGAAACTATCATTTAACTAATTTTGTACTTTTCTTACCATTTGTTCACAGAATATTGCCATCCAAGAACAAAGTGGTAGCTCATCAGAAAGTGAAGCAGAAGATTTACTCTCCTCATCAAAAGAGGACAGTTCTGACGAAGAAGACACAGGTGCAGGCTTATTAGATGAACTGAACACAGATAACATTAAACTGCCATATAAAACCACTACATCTAACAAAAAGAAAAGACCTGTGATTGAAGTTATTCCAGCAGAGCAGAACAGTGAAGAAAAGTGATCAGTACAACTACACATACCTATTCAAGTACATTCATGTATTGTTGCATATAGAAATGTAAGCTAATGTACATGTAGATGACATACATTCCACATTGTGATCTTTGTTCTTTGCCATTATTTTATTTGATGATTTCTTGCATGTGTCTTTCCTGATAATAAGATGGCAAGAATGGTAGAAGACCAGTGTTTAAAACAAATGGGAGACTCATCCCACTTGTCTCATCTCTCATCAGGACTTAACCAGTTAAGGCATCAGGCTGCCTTCTGTGATGTCACCATCATTGTTGGAGACCAGAGATTTCCTGCTCACAAAGCAGTTCTAAGCTGTGCAAGTGATTACTTTCAAGGAATGTTCTCATCAGGGTTTCAAGAGAGTACAATGAGTGAAGTAAATGTTCCTGGAACTGGAGAAAGCTTTGCCCAAATCTTGGACTTTGCTTATACAGGGCACTTCACTCTTTCAGTAAGAACAGTCCTAGGTATTCTCAAAATGGCTTGTTACATGGTTTTGACAAAAGCTATAGAGTTATGTGCTGAGTACCTGAAAGATGTCAAAGATTTGCTTACAATAGAAGACTGTTTTGAGATCTGGTCAATTACTATCAATCATAACAGTCTTTCAGATGTTGCACAAATGTACAGAAGTCATGTTATCCAGAACTTCCTGAATTGTGTTAAATCAAAGGACTTTCTGGAGAATTCCTCTTCAAGTGCCATGATGGAGATCTTAAGTGATGAAGAAATAGAGACAGACACCCTGACAGAGGAACAGATTCTGCAAGGAACAGTGATGTGGCTGAAGTATGATTGGGAGCAGCGTAAGGCCCATGCTGTTGATCTCCTGAAGAAGATACGTCTTGGTTTGGTGCCAGTTGACAGACTCCAGCATATCCTTGGTGATGAGTTAATGGCCATACCAGAGTGTAAGGAAATGGTGGATGAGGTTGTCAAATTAAGTGTTGCCAAGGAAACTGCATCATTAATCAAGAATCATCTAGATTTGTTTGGTACTAGAAATACTATTACAGCCAAATTATATGTAGATGACGAAGATCCGGCATTCTTCTCTGTAGCATGCAGTACTGAAAGAGCATGTTACAAACTTACTAAGTTTGCTGATATTCCAAATAAAATTCCTTATTTGGAATCAGATGATACTGAAAGACTTAGTGGTATTGCCTTACTAGTATGTGATGAAGGTCATCTATATGCTGCCGGTGGCTCAAGTGATACGTTTATTATTGATGATGATACTCCTGAAGAAGAAGAACACCACCGGAAGTGGGTTGCTGAAAACAATTTCTTCAGGTACAATTCTGAGAAAAATGAATGGTTTTTGCTTCCTCCAATGCCCAAAGTATTGTTCTACCCAATCATGTATGACTTGGATGACTATATATATGTAATTGGTTCATCTAGTTGTTGTAGTACTGACAAAAGCATGATTGAAAGGTATCATATACCCAGCAACACATGGGAACTTACTGTAGATAACTTGTCACTTTATGCCACATATGCAGCTGCCATAAATGGAGATACATGCACATGTATATTGATCAGTGGTTACAATGACGAAGAAGAAGACCCCAATATGGTGCCAGTTTTCAAAGTTGGTATTTATAAGCAAGCAAACAATAAATGGTTAGATGTTTCTGTTAATGGAAATATGGGTAGAGGTTCATATTTTAATGTGCATAATAATGTATGCTATCTAATCACCAATGGCAGAGATCAAGATCAAGATCAAATACACAGATGTATCTGTGACTTTGACAGTGATAGTCCAGCAATAGTCATTGCTGAGGCAGTACATGTAGAAAATGACATTTATAAGAATATCCAAAGGGAACTGGGCCACAAAAGAGATCTGGTAGACCAATATTCAGCTGAATTTACATTTGACAAACGCAAACTAGGGATGATGGAAATGCCATGCAAGTGTGACTCTCACGTGAAGGGAAACAACCCAAAATAAGGTTGATGTAGACAGCAGTATGTGAGATTTCTCTGAAGGTTTCCCATTGTATGACTTTCACACAGAAATTTTTGGTTAGATTTTACTTGTAGTTACTTGCCGCAAGTATTTCTGGGGGTGGGGTGAAACAATGTAGGGTCGGTGTTACCCACAAATTTCATTGCCAAGACGCTGCGAATTAACTCGCCAGACCGCAGTGAATGATTCCCAAGTAGCCCAATTTTTAGGATTTAAAAAAAAGTGCCCAATACTAAATATTTGGGTGATTTTACCTGAATTTAGAACATAAATAACCCAATTGGGTGGAAAAGCATGTGACTAAATACTTCAGGTACTTAATTGGGAAGGAAATGTGCTAGGAATAATGGGTTAATATTTGTTAGGAAATCTTGTAAAATGGATATCTGGTAATGCAACAAGGGCTGTAAATTAACACAGATAATAATGTACTTCCTAGTGCTAGTACTAGTGTGAACTTTCAGATGTGTTAACTTTCTTTAGGGTATAAAAATACGAAAAACAAAGTATTTCTGGGGGTGGGGTGAAACAATGTAGGGTCGGTGTTACCCAAAAATTTCATTGCCAAGACGCTGCGAATTAACTCGCCAGACCGCAGTGAATGATTCCCAAGTAGCCCAATTTTTAGGATTTAAAAAAAAGTGCCCAATACTAAATATTTGGGTGCTTTTACCTGAATTTAGAACATAAATAACCCAATTGGGTGGAAAAGCATGTGACTAAATACTTCAGGTACTTAATTGGGAAGGAAATGTGCTAGGAATAATGGGTTAATATTTGTTAGGAAATCTTGTAAAATGGATATCTGGTAATGCAACAAGGGCTGTAAATTAACACAGATAATAATGTACTTACTAGTGCTAGTACTAGTGTGAACTTTCAGATGTGTAAACTTTCTTTAGGGTATAAAAATATGAAAAACAACATAATGCTTTGCTTTATAAGTATTATCATTTTGATATTAAGGATCTGCATTCATGCTGGTGTACATTGCGCAGTGTATGAAAAAAAAAAAATATTACGCTATATCAGGCTGTGTTCATTCAATTGAAAGTTCTAGTGTAGTAGTGACACTTCTTTTCACTAGTAGTCACATGTATTTTACAAAACTTAAACCAAATTATAACATACAATTTCATACAAACAGATATTTTTGAGACTGCATATATACAATGTATATACATACTCTCTTACTGAACAATTTAGGTGCGACTGCATGCGTAACGTGGAAGTGAATCCAACCATGCCAACGCACTCATGATTGGTTAGTATTTTATCAAAGTTTGTGCATTCGCATTGTAGTTTGAAATACGCAATATATGATTGTGGTTGGGTCATGTATAGTTGTTGAAAGCTGTGTTCATTCAATGAAATTCCTAGTAGAACAATGAGAGTCGTCACATGCCCTGGTTTTGGGGCATGATCTTGGTGATCAAATCATTGTTGGTTTGAAATCAAACAAGACAACATCTAAAAAAAAATTCCCACCCACCACTCCCATTGGGGGGCAATTGGGCAGGGTTACAAAATAAATAGATAAATCAGAATTATGTGTTGTATAAAAATTCTGATGTCAACTGACAATAGCTTAAGTTATTTATTCAGTACAGTCAGTTCTGCAAGGCACAAAAAATGTGCCTTAAAAGAGCACTCAACTGCCTTCAAAAATTAAAATATTTAAAATGGTTGTCTTGTTTGATTGCCAATGTGAATTGCAATTTTTGCATCTTTGTGCTTCTTTGGTTTCTCGGTCTTAGGGTAATAAGTTTGTTAAACAGTTTTCTTCACACTTCTAAACTGTTTTAGAACACACATGAAGTGATACAGTAGAGAAATATCTCAATTCACACCTCTTTGGGCAATTTATTAAGCTAATTAGGTCCATACATGTACATGTTTTGGCTATGAACTTTAAAATAGTATTAAAAAAAACAACACCCTGTTGGGTGGATCTCTTGACAATCAAACAATTTGTTTGTTGGTCCAAGGGGCTGTGGAATAATTATGAGTAGGTGGGGGTGGTTAAGTCCCAAATGACATGCCAAACAAAACAAAAATTTCTTGCTGCTTGCCCCCCCCTCAGCTTGCCAAAAATTATTTGCCCACCCCTGCCTGCCAAAAAAATCATTGCCCGCCCCCATTCCCTTTGCACATGCTAAATTTTTGGGTTCCCAATTTGCAAACTTTTAATATGACATGTGTCATGTCAAAAGGAGACACTTTTGGGCAGGATCGTAAATGGAGAAATAGCCAAAAGTCTGCCCGGGGGTGATTTTTTCACAATTTGGGTTTGTTGCAAATTTGTGATGTTATTAATGTTAAAAATAATGTCTGATAGTTTCAGTCCGGAATATAACTTTCATCTTGGACATTTTTCAAGGCAATTGGGTATATCGAATATGCCTATTGTTTTGTCACAGTTGGTTTTGGGACTGCAGCACAAATGAAAGGGATGTCTAGTAGATCATATACAAGATCCCTGGTATTGTGATGTGTAGAAATGTTTGCAATATGTGATTCCAAATTTGATTGTGAGCTCTGCAAAAAAGATATGGGGATGGGGTTCTGGAATGCTGTATAAGATGTAATTATAACTTGTAAGATCTGACATTTGCTTTAAGTTAGGAAAAGAATGTGTTAGGTTATTGAATAGATTCATGAGGAAATGCAGAAGTTAGATTAAAATGTTTTCATAGTAAAATTCCAAGACAAAACTCACTTGTTTTCCAGACAGTTCAGCAATCCAAACTGTTACATGTACCTTTGCCAATCGATCCTTTGTTGGATAGTTATGATGTCATTGGAAGATAGTAACGCCCTCTGGATTAATATGCCAAATATGAGTGAGAGTCTCATGAACAGTGATGCGGGAGCATTCGACCTTAGTCACATTTATGACAATTAATCCAAAGGGTGTCATTATCTTCTGATGATGTTATATAGATGAATCAAACAAGCCAAGTGATGGTCAGAATTCAGTCGGCCAATACTGGGTCCGGTCTGGACAAAACTGGTGTTGTTACTGCCCAATTAGGTGGATTAAATCAGCTTAAAATTGATGTTGAATTGTATTGTGTTGTAAACTTTCATCATTCTTTTGTCTATGTGTAACACGGATGATGGAATACAGTTTAATATCCCCGCCAAGGCCACATCGTTTCACATTTTAGGTGGAATAGACCTAAGGGGGGGACCCAGCTATGGCTGCCATTGAAGTTTAGGAATGCGTGAAATTGGATTCGTCTATAACATCCAACAAAGGATTGATTGGCATTCACCATTGAGAAAGGTAACAGATCGGATCGTCGCAGTTGGATGGAAAACAAGTGAGGTTTTTTTTAAAATTTTACAATGAAAACTTTTTGATTTAAAATGTCATGGGCTCTTGTCATGAATGAGAATATGTTTTTGTACAGTAGATGGATGCATCATTATAATTAAATTGTTGTTATAAACCCCAAACATATTTGTTAATTTGTTAATTCTTTTAGAAACTTGTTACTGTAGCTAAAAAAAGTTGAAGAATATTGAAAACTCTGTTAGGGGTCTGCAGTTGTTTGGCTTTTTTTTAAAGGTTTTATTTTGACATTGTTTGTCTTCTTTTTGAGGACTAATAAAAAAGGAAGAAAACAAAATGTATTAAAAGGTGTGTTTTATCCGACTGAGCTATCAAATCCACAAATGGTAGTGAGGAAGTAGAGTATATATTTATAACATATCCATTCTGAACTCCCGGGTCTTGATGTATATGTACCACAGAGGTCGGTATACACAAGAGTCGCATTAGTTACATGTTCACGTAACCGCCTGAACTCTTGTTTGCATAAGTTTGGAGGTGGGCTGATCGTATTTTGATTCGTCGAACACCTAATTTGCATAGGTTTGGAGGTTTCCATATTTGGGTTTACCTAATGACCCGGACGTTGTTTACATCATGACGCCATTAGAGCTGGTCACTTAAATCAAACATCCGACGAACGAACGTTTGCAGTTTTCTTTTTATTACTGTTATATCGTGAAATACCATGTAGCTGACGTGTTAGTCCAATATGATAGGAAAATATTATAACCGATGACCCCATGTTCACATTGGCTAAATAAGCTGTCTCTTCGCTGGCATGGGGCCGGGACGACTCGGCCATTTTATTTGCAAAAGGCATGTTCTTCTCCCGTTACCGGAAGTGGCAGCACCAGAACAAATGACATCATTTCTGGATTTCAGCCGGAACGGTTACGTTCACTGTTGTGCATCAGTATAGGCATCAGCGTATCTAGGTTTTACTAAAGTAAAACATCTTTGATATGTACCCACAATTCCCATTTTGGTAACACAAATGGATTGTTTTCTCACTGTTTCATCAGAAATACATGGTTGCATGTCATAAGTTGGGTACAATTTCCATTACATGGTCAAAAATGACAAAAAAATGTATTTTTTGATATGTTGTATATATTGGAAACCTCTAATAATTAACACCATTTATAACCTTATCACATGCTTAATTTTTGAGATAATGCTTAATTACTAATTATTTAATACACAGGTGTCTATGTAAATCTCAATTTTCAAATGCATTTTTCTCAAATCGGACCTCAATTACAAAAATGACCGTAAATTTTTCATTTTATGCAAGAATGTTATCAGATTTAGAGGATTATGGTCTCAATACAAAAATGCTTCAAATGAACTATTTCAATAATTATACGTATGTTAATTACATAATTGTGAAGGTCAATGACCTTTTTACAAGTAATTAGCGAGACGGTTATTCTATTATTATGGAAATGAATATCAAGAAGAGAAATGTACATAGCATGTTGCTAAAAATACTGAAATTCAACTAGGATCTCATTAAAAATGAAAACGATGGGACATATTTCCATTTAAGGTGGTACTACACCCCTTGATAAATTTGTGACTATTTTTGCATTTTTCTCAGAAAATAATAACACATCATTGGTAACAAAAGTTATGTAAATTTAGGGGTATTACATGTAAGAATCAAGTTACTACACTGGAATTTCAGTGACTCAAGACAAGCGGTATACTTTATTTATGATAAAAGAGGTACCGCTAGAATGTACCTCATTTCTTTTATATAATGAACCCCTTGTCTTGAATCACTGAAATTTCTGTAAAGTATATTGGATTCCTTGCCCCAATACATAACTTTTGTTACCAGTGTGTACACAAAATGTAGTAATTTTGTAGTTACTTTTTGAGAAAAATGCAAAATTAGTCACAAAATTTATCAGGGGGTGTAGTACCACCTTAAGTAGGCAGTAATTGTTTTAGTTGTACAAATTCAATATTCAAAGCTGTCAGTACATCATACCCTCACTAGATTTGAAAAAGTAACCAGTAGTTTTGACATGCTGACATGTGAGTTTTCACATAGGCCCTATTGCACACTCCCGCATCCGCCTGCTCCACATCCGCCTGCTCCTCCACCCCTGGTATTTTTCATTTCAACTGCTGTGATTTTTTTACTGAATAATTTATTATTATATGCTTCAGTAGATTGAAAGAGTATAAAATTAGGCTTAAAATGAGGTATGAACCACTGCTGTAGGATATATGGGGTTGCAGGAAGCCAATCAAATTTGTATCACAATTTTCAGAAAAGTGTAATCCCTCCTCCCTTTTTGCATACCCAACTTATGACATGTGACCACATAGACTTAGAGCGTCAAATTTCAGGATGATATTGAGAAAAATATGATACAAAAAACTCATCAACAATGAGAAAAATCATTTTCATTTCCTTAACTTAAGTTAAGCTTAGAACTTTTTATTTTCAATTGCTTTGATATGAGTTTCACACAACTCACTGACAACTGCTATTAACAACAGGTCTATTTTCATATATTTTCACAATGTACAGGTTTATAAGTTTGTGAGTATTAAAGCACAGACCCTGATTAAAGTATATAAAGAACTTTTAGCCATCTACTCACATGTCTCCAATTGTTATTTACCAATTTTGTAACTGCAACAAAACAATGGCCCACACAGTTGTTATGGAACTTAAAAACAAAACACTGCATAGTAAACAAGAACCTCCGCAACATGTAAATGTAAGGAGGGTCATTCTATCAGAATTTTCACAAGGCAAACACATTCTGAAGTTATAATTTATATAGCAACCTAAAGGTGCATCTTGAATGAAATAATACGGTCTCCGTCATTGGTGAGGATAAACTTATCTGTACTATAAAATATGTGACATGATCAAGGGGAATGAATCACATGTCGGCAATTTTCAATTAGAAGTTTTTTTGCTCCATCAAAATCGGACATCTGATTACCGAGTTATGAGCTATTTATCAATGGGTGAAAACAATATAAAACAAAAGAATTTGAACGCTGTTTTTGCCAATATCTCAAAAACAATATTAGCGACGTGCGACTCCTTCCTCTTGATCATGTCACATATATCAATAATAATCAAATACAAATGATTTTCCCTGGTGTCTCCAATGTTTGATATGAGTGAGTATTTTGACCATAAAACTATCATTTAACTAATTTTGTACTTTTCTCTCTATTTCACAGAATATTGCCATCCAAGAACAAAGTGATAGCTCATTAGGAAGTGAAAGATTCGCTCTCCTCGTCAAAAGATGATCAGATGAAGAAGACACAGATGCAGGCTTATTAGATGAACTAAACACAGATAACATCAAACTGCCGTGTAAAACCACTACATCTAACAAAAAGAAAAGACCTGTGATTGAACTTATTCTAGCAGAGCAGAACAGTGAAGAAAAGTGATCAGTACAACTACATACCTATTCAAGTACATTTATGTATTGTTGCATATAGAAATGTAAGCTACAATGTAATGTACATGTAGATGACATACATTCCACATTGTGATCTTTGTTCATTGCCACTTTATTTTTATTTAATGATTTCTTGCATGGGTCTTTGCTGATAATAAGATGGCAAGAATAGTAAAAGACCAGTGTGTAAAACAAATGGGAGACCCATCCCACTTGTCTTATCTCTCATCGGGACTTAACCAGTTAAGGCATCAGGCTGCCTTCTGTGATGTCACCATCATTGTTGGACACCAAAGATTTCCTGCTCACAAAGCAGTTCTAAGCTGTGCAAGTGACTACTTTCAAGGAATGTTCTCATCAGGGTTTCAAGAGAGTACAAAGAGTGAAGTAAATGTTCCTGGAACTGAAGAAAGCTTTGCCCAAATCTTGGACTTTGCTTATACAGGGCACTTCAATCTCTCAGTAAGAACAGTCATAGGTATTCTCAAAATGGCTTGTTACATGGTTTTGACAAAAGCTATAGAGTTATGTGCAGAGTACCTGAAAGATATCAAAGATTTGCTTACAATAGAAGACTGTTTTGAGATCTGGTCAATTACTATCAATCATAACAGTCTTTCAGATGTTGCACAAATGTACAAAAGCCATGTTATCCAGAACTTTCTGAATTTTGTTAAATCAAAGGACTTTCTGGAGAATTCCTCTGCAAGTGCCATGATGGAGATCTTAAGTGATGAAGAAATAGAGACAGATGCCCTTACAGAGGAACAGATTCTGCAAGGAACAGTCATGTGGCTGAAATATGATTGGGAGCAGCGTAAGGCCCATGCTGTTGATCTTCTGAAGAAGATACGCCTTGGTTTGGTGCCAGTTGACAGACTCCAGCATATCCTTGGTGATGAGTTAATGGCCATGCCAGATTGTAAGGAAATGGTGGAGGAGGTTGTCAAGTTGAGTGTTGCCAAGGATACTGCATCATTAATCAAGAATCATCTAGATTTGTTTGGTACTAGAAATACTATTGCAGCTGAATTATATGTAGATGACGAAGATCCGGCATTCTTCTCTGTAGCATGCAGTACTGAAAGAGCATGTTACAAACTTACTAAGTTTGCTGATATTCCTAATAAAATTCCTTATTTGGAATCAACTGACAGATTTAGTGGTATTGCCTTACTGGTATGTGATGAAGGTCATCTATATGCTGCCGGTGGCTCAAGTAATACGTATATTATTGATGATGATACTCCTGAAGAAGAAGAACACCACCGGAAGTGGGTTGCTGAAAACAATTTCTTCAGGTACAATTCTGAGAAAAATGAATGGATTTTGCTTCCTCCAATGCCCAAAGTATTGTTCTACCCAATCATGTATGACTTGGATGACTATATATATGTAATTGACACAAGCATGATTGAAAGGTATCATATACCCAGCAACACATGGGAACTTACTGTAGATAACTTGTCACTTTATGCCTCCTATGCAGCTGCCATAAATGGAGATACATGCACATGTATATTGATCAGTGGTTACGACGAAGTAGAAGACCCCAATCATCAAGTGTTTGATACGGTGCCAGTTTTCAAAGTTGGTATTTATAAGCCAGCAAACAATAAATGGTTAGATGTTTCTGTCAATGGAAATATGGATAGAGATTCATCTTTTAGTGTGCATAATAATGTATGCTATATAATCAACGAAGGCAAAGATCAAAAACCAGATCAAATCCGCAGGTGTATCTGTGACTTTGACAGTGATAGTCCGGCAATAGACATTGCCGAGGCAGTACATGTAGAAAATGACATTTATAAGAATATCCAAAGGGAACTGGGCCACAAAAGAGATAAAAGAGACCAATATTCAGTTGAATTTACATTTGACAAACGCAAACTAGGGATGATGGAAATACCATGCAAGTGTGACTCCCATGTGAAGGAAAAAAACCAAAATAATGTTGATGTAGATAGCAGTATGTGAGATTTCTCTGAAGGTTTCCTATTGTCTTTCACACAGAAATTTTTGGTCAGATTTTACTTGTAGTTACTTGCCGCAAGTATTTCTGGGGGTGGGGTGAAACAATGTAGGGTCGGTGTTACCCAAAAATTTCATTGCCAAGACGCTGCGAATTAACTCACCAGACCACGGTGAATGACTCCCAAGTAGCCCAATTTTTAGGATTTAAAAAAAAAAGCCCAATACTAGATATTTGGGTGCTTTTACCTGAATTTAGAACATAGTGCTGTCGTCGGCACTATAAATAACCCAATTGGGTGGAAAAGCATGTGACTCAATACTTCCGGTACTTAATTGGGAAGGACATTTGCTAGGAAAATGGGTTAATATTTGTAAGGCAAAAAAAAAAAAAGGTTTGTCTCAAAGCTGACGAGTGATCTGAAAACAAATGCGAAATGCGATTTTTTTTTTTTTCCAACTTGATATTTTTATGGTGTGTCAAAATTGAAAATTAGTGTGGTGGCTGTCGAATTCAGCAGTGCCAGTGTTGTCTATACCCATCATTTCCAACACACAAGCTATCGGAGCACATGGATTCTCGCCGTTAAGTATTTCTAAAGCAACATCTTTTAGTGTGTTCGTAGTTTTGGTTTTGTGTAAAAACCATCCTTTCTCTTTATTTTTCCCGGATAATTTGATTTTCAAGATCACAAACTCGGATGATGCTGCCGCTGAATCCATGATGACTTCGGGTGGGAGGATTGATACTCGCCATGTATTTAATATTTAAATTAAACAAACGTCATCGTGCGTCATAGTCATTCATATTGCCTCAAGACGTAAAATGACAACATTAAAAATGTTGATGAATATTCAGCGAGTACTCGAGTACATGGTGTACAATTAAGATTTTTATTGTAGGATCGGTCTTAAAAATAGTATGATTTAAATACGCATGCAGGTGTGTCGTTCAGACTACAACAGTGTCATCGTAGGTGACTTTTTAGTTAGGCTGTTTTAAATTCTTGATCCAGGAGATGCACTGTGCGATGTTCGATGTTTTTTGATATTTTTATTTTGAGAAAAAAAATCTGATTTTCGCCGAATTTTTCGGGAAAAAAAAAAAAAAGTTTTGAAATAAAAAAAATTTCCGCATTTCTTTTTTTTTTTTTTGAATCGCGCGATTTTACAAATGCGCGCCAGCTTTGAGACGAACCTTTTTTTGGGGGGGCCTAAGGAAATCTTGTAAAATGGATAACTGTTTAAAATGCAACAAGGGCTGTAAATTAACACTCATAATAATGTTCTTACTGGTGCTAGTACTGCATGTAGTGTGAACTTTCAGGTGTGTAAACTTTCTTCAGGTTATAGAAATATGAAAAATAACAAAGCTTTGCTTTATAAGTATTATCATTTCGATATTAACGATCTGCATTCATGCTGGCGTACATTGCGCAGTGTATGCAAAAAAAAATAATCACACTATGTCAGGCTGTGTTCATTCAATTGAAATTTCTAGTGTAGTAGTGACACTTTTTTTCACTAGTAGTCACATGTACAAAACTTAAACCAAATTATAACATACAATTTCATACAAACAGATATTTTTGAGACTGCATAGTCTCTTACTGAACAATTTAGGTGCGACTGCATGCGTAACATGGAAGTGAATCCAACCATGCCAACACACTCATGATTAGATTGCATTTTATCCAAATTTGTGCATTCGCGTTTTAGTTTAAAATATGCGATATGTGGTTGGGTCGTGTATAGCTGTTGAAAGCTGTGTTCATTCAATTGAAATTCCTAGTAGAGTGAACTCAAACTTGGTGTTGGAGATATGTTAGAAAACAACCAAGTGCTCCAACTTCAAAAGTCATCAAATTGTTAATTGCTACGATTTGACTTAACTTGGTGGAAATAAACAGGAGGATGAAGCAAGGCATTAGCCAGAGGGGTGTCTTTAGGGTGTTCAAAATGGTCAACAATACCTTATTCTACAAAATCAGGGTGTCCACTTCCTATTCACTCCATTATAAAAATCAGAATTTTAGGGTGTCCAAATTGAAAACAGGGCGTCCAAATGACACCTGGATACCCCTCTGGCTAATTATGCCTTGGGATGAAGAGAATTGTCAGTGACTGATGTTAACTTGCACAATACAAAAGTGGTTTTAAATTGCACAAGTATGCTGCAGTATTTATAAACATGATAAAGCACAACATACAGACAAAACTGAGATAGTTTAAGGTTAGATGTTACAGCTCTGTTTAGAGCAAATATTATAAATTTTTACCTGTGAATGCTTAATTCAGGCACGGCTTAGCACCATACTGTATATTTAAGTGCCCTTGTTATTTGCTGATCGCACAGTCATCTCAAAACGTGGTCCTACCCGCAAAGTGTGTGCTGTGTGTATAATACGCCTGTCAAAAGCATGCTTTAATAAGTTTAATTACAGCGTACGCTTTGCAAAAACCTTCTGGCGCATTGCTAGTAAAGCGTGTGAAATGCACATTTTGCGCATAGCAAGATGACGGATCTGTGCAATGGGCCAATAACATTTGGTGATATGTGCAGTTAGGCAAAATAATAGTTTGATTGTTCTCATCTGACTGACCCTATTCTGGAAAATCAGGAAAAAAGTTTATACTGTACAAAATAATATGACCCTAATGTTGGGAATTTTCTAGAATTATTTTCCCTTTCAAAATTGTTGACATCCAAATAAAGTTTAATGATGTGCTAACTTGTTACAATACAATAAATTCTGTTCATACATACTCACGATATAACGACGTTTCTGATTGGATTTGCCCCCTTTTTTGCTGGTCATAAATACCGTTTATGACCAGTAGGCAGGCATAAACAAGCTGCGCCACGCAGCGTTGGAACCCAATTAACGCGATCCACGATTTGCTAGTGTTGCATACACGCGCATGTCACCGCGCCCATCACACGCGGAGCGCAAGAGATGAACGCGTTGACTCCCGGCCGTTGACCTCACGAGCTGCTTCCTGCAAGTAGGCCTACTCATTTTCTCCCAATTTTTGAAGGAAAACGGTATGAAAATGTTATTTAAACTTGTAAACCTTATTTTTTTCATTTGTTTTGGATTGCTAACAATGTTCAGAATGTTGGGTATGTATGAACGGGGTGCATTCATAGGATTTCGGGCATGATTGTTGATTTATGCCCTCGGCTCACGCCTCGGGCATAAACAACGATCATGCCCTCAATCCTATGAATGAACCCCTAATTTATTGTATTGTAACAAGTTAAACTCAATTTGCCCTTGCTGAGAAATTGACGATTCCAATTGCTTACCGGGTCAGAGGTCATTCGTTGTCATGCCAGCGTTGTGGCGATTGACCCAGGAACCAATGAGAGTCGCTGCATGTCACAGGTTTTGGGGCATCGAAATCTAACAAGACAACATCTAAAAGATTTTCCCACCCACCGCTCCCATTGGGGGCAATTGGGCAGGGTTACAAAATAAATAGATAAATCAGAATCATGTGTTGTATAAAAATTTCTCATGTCAATTGACAATAGCTAAAGTTATTTATTCAGGTACAGTCAGTTCTGCAAGGTAGTGCCTTAAAAGTCAAAGCACTCAACTGCCTTCAAAAGTTAAAATATTTTAATATTTTAACTTTTGAAGGCAGTTTTGTCTTGTTTGATTGCCAACATGAATTGCAATTTTTGCGTCTTTGTGCTTCTTCGGTTTCTCGGTCTTAGGGTAATAAGTTTGTTAAACAGTTTCTTCACACTTCTACTGTTTTAAAACACATAATGTGTACTAATATTATTGTCTAGTTAAAGCCATATTATAACATTGGCTGAGCAGGAGTCAGGACGCCCTCAATATTTTTCAAAATTCTGTTTTTTACACGATTGTATTATACTTTATTAAACTAACATGCCCTGCAAGATCAAGACTTTAGGTGCTTTAGTTTTGTCAATATTTGCGATTTTGAATAAAACGCCAGAACCGTCGTTTTATTATTACAGTGGAAATACTAGTCGAACTTGCGCACACGATGTTCACATCACAGTACTTACACAGCGTGCGGGGTGGTACACACACATCAAAGGCCCGTGCAGTAGCACAACCGAAGGAGTTACATGCTTTGGTGACATCTGCGCTGGTAGTAAATTTCAGTTTTCTTTGCTTTACCTCAGTTGTCCGACTCAAAATTAAAAGGAGTTATATCTGACAGTAAAAGCTAACATTTTCTGTAAAAGCTAACATTTTCCATTTTCATGGAAATGTTATAACATGGCTTTAAGGCCCCCAAAACTTATGTATCAAAGCTACTACAGCTTGTTTTGTGGTATGTATAATTTCTTGAAAGAATTGTATGATCAACACTTGGAAGTATTTCATTATGTGTATGGTATGTATATAAATGTTTATGAGCATCTCAAGCTTATTTTGACCGACTTTTAGTTGCAGACAAAATAACATATGGGACAAACTGCATTCTGCATTGGAATTTAAAATGTTCACTTTTGTAAGATTTGAGACACTATTTTTGGCCTAATGTTACTACTAGTATTTAGAGGTTTAGACAGAGTTTTCTATGTTTTTGTTTAAAATGTGTATATACGTGTATAAAATGTATAAAATCAGCCATGCAATCGGACCAGTTATACAGTGTGTCCTAGAAGGTCCACAACTAGATCACAAGATGAGTGGTTCAATGCAATCATAAATGTAGACATTAAATGTAGACATTTATATAGCGCTTTATGCCGTAAACAGCCTCTAAGCGCTTTACATTTATTCCGCCGTCATTAGAATATGTCGGAACCACGTTTGCAGCCTACAAGTGGCGCAGGGTCCATCAGTACAACGACTGTGACTACCCCTAACAGCTTCCCATTGCACCTGGGTGGGGTGAGGCAAGCGAGGCAAAGCGCCTTGCCCAAGGGCGCAACACGGTGGTGGGACGGGAATCGAACCCACGCATACGTCGAGCAAGCTCTCAGATTATGAGTCCAAGGCCGTAACCACTGAGCCACCGTGCCCTCACAGCCACCGTGCCCTCATCATGATTAACGGTACTTTACCTTGGCATGGTTTTCAAACGAAGCCATGCTTGCACTTGAAATTAAAAGAGATATTTTGTTTAAGGGATTGCCCGTATCGGACAGCAACCTTTGCAAAATATTTTTATAGGACCTGAGAGCACATTAGACACACCAAATTGCATTCCAAATAATTATGAGGAATGTCCTGGTGATATCAATTTTGTTTTTAAATTCGTAATATAATACAAATTTTATGGCAAATTATTAAAATTGGATATTTCTTATTTTTTTAATATTTAACAGCCCTTAAACTTTATAAATCTAGCAATTTTAGGTCTTTTTCAAATGATGGATGGCTTTACATCCCTACAATATATACTTTAAGTACATTTCATTAGATTTATCAAGTTTACTTTTAAGGGATTTAGAATGAGCGTTTATGACGTTTCGACAGTATTTTTTGTGGGACATGAGAGCACCTCAGGCGTGTCGAATTGCATTCTGAATACTGAAGCATGTCTTTCTGATATCAAATAATTTTCATTTTTTGAAATTCACGATATAATACAAATTTTATGACAAATTATTAAAATTTGATATTTTTCAAATTTTTGATATATAACAGTCCTCGAAATAAATTTTATAAATCTAATGATATATTCTTAAAGTGTATGTAGCTGGGAGGAAAAACCGACGATCAATTGAAAATTTTGACCTTTTTTAACTTGTTGCACTGTGTTAAACTTTAATATTGAAGATATGGATTTTTTTCCCAAAAAGACCTATTTTTTTTTGTGTTTTGGGAAAATCTTCAATACGAAAGGTCAAAATTTTCAATTGATCAGTCGGCTTTTCATCCCAACTTCATACACTTTAAGTATAAATCATCAGATTTATAAAGTTTACTTCAAGTACTGTTAAATACCAAAAATATCAATTTTTAATTATTTGCCATAAAATGTGTATTACATTGCGAATTTCAAAAAATCAAAATTATTTGATATCAGAAGGACATTCTTCGTATTCAGAATGCAATTCGATATGTCTGATGTCTCTAATGTCCCACAATAAATACTGTCCAAACGTTCATACCCCTTCCCTTAAAGGACTGTTAAATATTTAAAATATACAAAAATATCAAGTTTTAATAATTTGTTTGCAATAAAATTTGTATTATATCGCAAATTAAAAAAATTATTTGATATTAAAAGGACATTCCTAGTATGCAGAATGCAATTTGATATGTCTGATGTGCTCTCAGGGCCCAGAAAAATATTGTGCAAACATTGATAACCCATTCCCTAAATGTGTTTTCAGGATTTTTTGTTTTACCTGTGTGGGGGCAAAGCTCAAGTTTTTTAACATTTTTAATCCAAACCCCATGCCTCTCGACTCGTGTTGTGTTAATCTGTTTGCAGTAAATCATCAGTTTGATTGATTGGGGTGGGTCCCAACATATTTTTGTTCTGTCACAGGTGGCTTTGGCACTGCAGCACAAATGAAAGGGATGTCCAGTGGATCATATAGAAGATCCCTGGTATTTAGCTGTGTAGAAAGTTGTAGAAATGTTTGCAATATGTGATTCCAAATTTGATTGCGAAAAAGATTTGAAGGAGTGGGAGGGGGGTTCTGGAAGATGTAACTTGTAAGATCTGACATTTGCTTAAGTTAGGAAAAGAATGTACATGTATTAGGTTATTCAAGAGATATCATCAAGAATTCCGAAGTTAGATTAAATACTTTTCATAGAAAAATTCCAAAAAAAAACTCACTTATTTTCTGGACAATTCGGCAATCCAATCTGATGCATTTCTCAATGGTGAATACCAATTGATATTTGTTGGATGGTATGATGTCATTGGAAGATAGTAACACCCTCTGGTTTAATATGCAGAAGGAGAGTCTCATGAACGGTGATGAGGGAGCATTCCAACTTAGTCACATTTATGACCAATTAATCCAGAGAGCATCATCCTCTTCCGATGACATCATACCATCCAGCATGCCCAAAGGATCAATTGGCATTCACCATTCTGAAAGGCAACAGATTGGATTGCTGAAATTGGATGGAAAACAAGCAAGTTTTTCTTGGAATTTTGCATTGAGAACTTTTTGATCTAAAATGTCATGGGCTCTTGTCATGAATGAGAATAAGTTAAGTGCTCAGTAGATGGTGCATCATTATAATTAAATTGTTGTTATAAACCCCAAAATATTTGTTAATTTGTTAATTCTTTTAGAAACTTGTTACTTTAGCTAAAAAAAGTTGAAGAATATTAAAAACTCTGTTAGGGGTCTGCAGTTGTTTGGCTTTTTTTTTAGTTGAAAACGTTATGTGAAATATGGACAATTTGTTTTAAAGGTTTTATTTTGACATTGTTTCTTTTTGAGGACTAATAAAAAAGGAAGAAAACAAAATTTGTTAAAAGGTGTATTTTATCCTACTGAGCTATCAAATCCACGAATGGTAGTGAGGAAGTAGAGTATATATTTATAACATATCCATTCTGAACTTCCGGTTCTTGGTGTATATGTACCCACAATTCCCATTTTGGTAACACAAATGGATTGTTTTCTCACTGTTTCATCAGAAATACATACACTTAGAGCGTCAAATTTCATTTCATTTTTCATTTCATTTCATTTTATTAGAAAAAGCATCGTGGCCCTAAGGCCAAATTGAGCAATTTTTACAAAATTCAAAGACATCAAAATATTACTAAATTACAAATACAAAATATATAAACAACAAATTTAAATTCAAATAATGCAAGATAAAAGATGAAAAAATATTGCACATATAAAGCAAAAATGGATATTGCCACATATTAAAACATCAGCATGCAGGTGTGAATCGGCTCCGGGAGTCAGTGTGGGTGGAAAAGGGGTACACAGGTGAAGGGTGCATGAGCGCACGCACCCGGTACCCAATGCACACACAACGGCATGCCAGCACACATGGTCCCTTCATCTCTGAACCCATACAACACCCAACCACCACAGAAAACAGCCACTCACACCTGCACAATATATACTCACACACACACTCGCATACCTAATTCACACCACACATATCACTGGGCTCAAACAAACTCCAAAAACACCAGGATGATATTGAGAAAAATATGATACAAAAAACTCATAAACAATGAGAAAAATCATGTCGAGTATTTCCTTAACTTTGAAGTTAAGCTTAGAACCTTTATACTTTCAATTGCTTTGATATGAGTTTCACACAACTCACTGACAACTGCTATTAACAACAGGTCTATTTTCATATATTTTCAAAACATGCAGGTTTATAAGTTTGCGAGTATTAAAGCACAGACCCTGATTAAAGTATATAAAGAACTTTGAGCCATCTACTCACATGTCTCCAATTGTTATTTACCAATTTTGTAACTGTGCAACAAAACAATGGTCCACAAGGTTGTATGGGAACAAGATACCCCTTTGCAAACAAGAACCTCTGCTACATGTAAATGTAAGGCGGGTCATTCAGCGTTCGAAATAGGGCCGGTCAGCCGGCCATTGGCCTGTAACTTTTTGGCCTGGCTGGTAACTTTTCTGACTGGCATCTAGTTGCCGGCCCAGCTGGCCGATAACTTTTTAAGGTCAAGCCTGGCTGGCCTGTAACTTTTTGAGGCATATTTCGAACACTGGGGTCATTCCATCAGACTTATTACAAGGCAAACACATTCTGAAGTTATAATTAATATAGCAACCTAAAGGTGTATCTTGAATGAAATAATATGGTCTGTTGGTCTCCATCATTGGATAAACTTCTCTGTACTATAAAATATATCAATATTAATCAAATACAAATGATTTTCCCCTGGTGCCGCCAATGTTATGAGTACACATTTTGATATGCGTGAGTATTTTGACCATGAAACTATCATTTAACTAATTTTGTACTTTTCTCTCTATTTGTTTACAGAATATTGCCATCCAAGAACAAAGTGATAGCTCATCAGAAAGTGAAACAGAAGATTCACTCTCCTCATCAAAAGAAGATAGTTCAGATGAAGAAGACACAGATGCAGGCTTATTAGATGAACTAAACACAGATAACGTTAAACTGCCGTGTAAAACCACTACATCTAACAAAAAGAAAAGGCCTTTGAAATTATTCCACCAGAGCAGAACATTGAAGTAGTTGAAACAAAATCATCGTAAGAAAAGTGATTAGTACAACTACACATACCTATTCAAGTACATTCATGTATTGTTGCATATAAATGTAAGCTAATGTACATGTAGATGACATACATTCTACATTGTGATCTTTCTTTGCCATATTTTTATTTGATAATTTCTTGCATGTGTCTTCGCTGATAATAAGATGGCAAGAATGGAGCAAGGTCATTGTGTAAAACAAATGGGAGACCCATCCCACTTGTCTCATCTCTCATCAGGACTTAACCAGTTAAGGCAACAGGCTGCCTTCTGTGATGTCACCATCATTGTTGGACACCAAAAATTTCCTGCTCATAAAGCAGTTCTAACCTGTGCAAGTGACTACTTTCAAGGAATGTTCTCATCAGGGTTTCAAGAGAGTACAATGAGTGAAGTAAATGTTCCTGGAACTAAAGAAAGCTTTGCCCAAATCTTGGAATTTGCTTATACAGGGCACTTCACTCTCTCAGTAAGAACAGTGCTAGGTATTTTCAAAATGGCTTGTTACATGGTTTTGACGAAAGCTATAGAGTTATGTGCTGAGTACCTGAAAGATGTCAAAGATTTGCTTACAATAGAAGACTGTTTTGAGATCTGGTCAATTTCTAGCAACTATAACAGTCTTTCAGATGTTGCACAAATGTACAGAAGCCATGTTATCCAGAACTTCCTGAATTGTGTTAAATCAAAGGACTTTTTGGAGATTTCCTCTGCAAGTGTCATGATGGAAATCTTAAGTGATGAAGAAATAGAGACAGATGTCCTGGCAGAGGAACAGATTCTGCAAGGAACAGTGGTGTGGCTGAAGTATGATTGGGAGCAGCGTAAGGCCCATGCTGTTGATCTCCTGAAGAAGATACGTCTTGGTTTGGTGCCAGTTGACAGACTCCAGCATATCCTTGGTGATGAGTTAATGGCCATACCAGAGTGTAAGGAAATGGTGGATGAGGTTGTCAAATTAAGTGTTGCCAAGGAAACTGCATCATTAATCAAGAATCATCTAGATTTGTTTGGTACTAGAAATACTATTACAGCCAACAACTTATATGTAGATGACGATGATCAGCCAGGCTTCTCTGTAGCATGCAGTACTGAAAGAGCATGTTACAAACTTACTAAATTTGCTGATATTCCTAATAGAATTCTTTACTTGGAATCAGATGAACCCGAAAATGGTATTGACTTATTGGTTTGTGAGCAAGGTCATCTATATGCTGCTGGTGGCGCGAGTGATGTGTATTTTGATGATGATGATCCTCCTGTAAAGGAAGTAAACCATATGAAGTGGATTGCTGAAAACAATTTCTTCAGGTACAATTCCGAGAAGAATGAATGGATTTTGCTTCCTCCAATGCCCAAAGTATTGTACAAACCGATCATATTTCACTTGGATGACTATATATATGTAATTGGTTCAACTTGGAATCTTATTACAGAAAAAAGCATGATTGAAAGGTATCATATACCCAGCAAAACATGGGAACTTGCTGCAGATAACATGTCTCTTTACCCAACATCTGCATCTCCCATCGATGGAGATACATGTATATTGATCAATGGTGAAGAAGAAGTAGAATGCCCCAATCATCAAGTTGGCGATACCAAAATGATGGTTTTCAAAGTTGTACTTTATAAACAAGCAAACAATAAATGGGTAGATGTTTCTGTTAGTGGAAATTTGGATGAAGATTCATATTTTAGTGTGCATAATAATGTATGCTATTCAGTCACCAAGGGCGAAGATCAAGAACCAGATCAAATACACAGGTGTATCAGTGACTTTGACAGTGATAGTCCTACAATAGTTGTTGCTGAGGCAGTAGAAGATGATGACATTCATAAAAATATCCAAAGAGAACTGAGACATTGGAATTCAGAAGAATTTACATTTGACAAACGCAAATTAGGGATGATGGAAATGCCGTGCAAGTGTGACTCCCATGTGAAGGGAGACCACCAAAAGCTACCAAAATAAGGTTGATGTAGGTAGCAGTGTGTGAGATGTCTCTGTAAGGTTTCCTACTGTGTGTCTTTCACACAGACATTTTTGGTAAGATTTTACTTGTAGTTTGACATATCTCTGCCACAAGCATTTCTGGCAGATGAATGTAGGGTCAGTGTTGCCAAAATATGTCATTGCCAAGACGCTGCAAATTAGCTCCCCAGGAGCTAAGGATTAAAAATAAAGCGCCCAATGCAAGATATTTAGGTGCTTCAACCTGAATTTAGAATGTAAATCATGCAATTGGGTGGAAAAGCACTTGACTAACAACTTCTGAAGTTACTGACCTATCTATAAATTTTCACAAAGCCCATTGTTATTGCAATTTGGAACTTCAGAGACTTAAAACAATTCATCTAAAAGTGAATGGAAAATAGCTGTAGCTGTGTCGAGCATGAAAAGTGTGAAAATTATAATGTTCTGCAAACAATTCTACTTTAACTGTACTTCAAAGCAAAAATGATAATTCTACACCATATGTATAATTTTGGCTTTGTGTTCATAAATATAATTGTTAATGTGTGTTTCCTGTAGTTTGTCTGAAAACATAAATGTGAAATGCATTTTTTATGTTTAGAGTTAGGATATGACAAAATGCCTCATATTACTTGCAGAATACATGTATATACATAAAACTATCAATATTCAAATCTTACATACATCTTCATTGATAGTTTTATGATATTTTGGGATATTTAGTGATGCCATATTGCTTGTAAGCAATATGTATTCAATGAGAAAAAATCTGTTGTAATTTTTGCTTGAAAATATAATTTTATCTAGATTTCTCAAATGAAAAAACCAAACTGCTTTAAAGTTTATCCCAAAAACAAAATGCAGGCAGCATACAGGAAACCAACTTAGTTTTATTTAGCCCAGGTTTCATCACAAATTGGTGTTATATTTGACCCAAAATCTTGGCCTGAATGCATTATGCATGTATAAAAATGGATCAAATATGCTTGAAAAAATGGGTGAATATTTGTTAGAAAATCTTTGTAAAATTGATCTCAGGTAATGCAACAATGGCTTTAATTTTAATAACACCCACATATCAGGTGGTGGCCGCATTGCATTCTCTAAATTCAGTAAATTTTCATTGTCAACCGTGTAATTGAATGGGATTATTTTGAAATTTTAAAACGCTTGAAATATCACAAACAAATGGGCCTATGTTAATAAATAATATAAATACAAGCTAAAACCGTTGGGGTTCGATAATGAACCCCACAAAACTAACCAAGTATATTGAAAATGCCATACGGCCAGGCGGTTTCACAAGTTGCCGGCTCGATCATGTCATCCACCACCTGCCACATATAAGCTAGTAGTGTGAACTTTGATTCAGGTGTGTAAATTTTCTTTTGGTTATTGTTTTAGTAGGAAAAACAATTACCGTACTGACGTGAGTATAGTCCCACCCCGTTTTTGGGTGAACATTTTTCAAAATTGGGGGTGGGACTATACTCAATTAAAAAAAAGTTTTTTAAAGTTTTTATTTTTTTCGGTTTTGTAGTGTCCCTGGACCTAGACCTAAATGCTAGGATCATTCATGGTTGACCTAAAAAAAAAAATTTAAAAAAATCAAGATGTTTTGTATTTTTAATATGAAAATTGATAATTTGTATTCATGTCATACTCTATTAATGATTTACATATTTTACATACATACATATTTTATTTATTTCCATCATATCAAAATACATGCAAGTAAATTTAACAAAACGGCAAAAAAGAATTTAAAAAAGATGGCGGAGATGTAACAAAAGGCAAAAGCCTGAATTGAGCGTTACACCACCTTAAAAGAAATATTAGGCGAATTAATATAATACTAGAATTACAGAAATTAAGAATTACACTCAAATACAGATACATACATTTACACACACACACAAACAGATGTCTCAAGCAACAAAAGCAAGGTAATGTAGGAAAATAACTCACAAAAATAAATCATTTGATCAATAAGTCAAAATTACGGATGTGATAAGAAAAATAGTTCAAACAAATCCTAAACCAATTATATACATGTACCAAATACTGATACATAATTTACAACAAAGATATATTATATGCTTAGATTTTTCTCCATGAGAAAAGACGACAAGCGCTTTTTAAAAGAATTTAAATTTCGAGCCGCTTTAATATCATGGGGGAACGAGTTCCAAAGTTTCGGTCCCAAAGTTAATACAGATTTAATTTTGTGTATTTCGAGTCTGTAATCAGTCTTGTTTCTCGTATCATATTTGTGAATACTTTCCAATTCTGTAAATAAATTATCAAATGATTGAGGAAGTAAACCAGTTTTATACTTATACATAAATATACCCAGTTGAAATGCATTGAATTTGAATGCATTTTGAAATCATTAATAGAGTATGACATGAATACAAATTATCAATTTTCATATTAAAAATACAAAACATCTTGAATTTTTTTTTTTTTAGGTCTAAGTCCTGGGACACTCCAAAGCCGAAAAAATAAATAACTCGAAGGTGGGACTATACTCACGTCAGTACGGTAACATCAAGCCTTGCTTTATAAGTTTTGTGATTTTGATATTTTTGATCTGCATTTTCATATATTTTTCCTGTTTTTGAAAGAGACTATGCAGTCTCAAAAACTTCTTTGAGTATATATGTGTAAATGTGTAGGAGATAATTTGCTTAAGTTTTGTGAGATAGATGCCATTCCAAAAGTACGAATCTGCTAGTGATCAAACTTGGTGTTAGAGATATATCAAATAAAAATTCCTTTAAAAAAAGAATGTGGCGCCCAATGTGAACTTGGACGTGATATGGTGAATTCCATGGTGTGTAGATTTGGTATTATAATGATTTTTCTAGGGAAGAGTAGAAGATGATCAAATGCAAGAGAAATGTGTTTGATTGGGGAAGGTGTTCTGACAATCCAAATATAAACTTAGTCCACCTCAAATGACCTGTAACAATTTGTGATTGACATTACTTAATTCACCTCGGATGACTTTGATCTGACATTCAACATTTTCGGCGCTTACACCAATCATATCCATAACAATTTAACTCTTACAACTTCCTGTCAACTCTCTAATTTAAAACTCTAAATTTATGTCTGTTTGCCTTTTCTGTCTTATTTAGTATACTACAGTTTGTTACAATAATTAAGATAAGCAAACATTGCTGGCCGGGTAGATAACAGGATTTAGTTATTTACTTAATCCAATCATGGAGGTAGTAGCTAGATTCTATGGTAATTAACAAACAAAAGCCTTGTTAATTGATCTTATCACTATGGACCACAAGAGTCTCATCCCAATGGCATAGTCCAATAACCTCAATTACATAATCATAGTGCAAAATTTGACCTCAAGTTGCAGAGTATGAGTTTGTGTACAAAGGATGAATGTACAAATGTATTAGGGTTTAAGAACTGTTCCCATGATAGATGAGCATGTTGTGGATCCTAGTGTATGGTCAAATGTCACCGTCTATCGGGTTCTAAGGCACACAGTAAACTGGTTGAATGCATACAAAGGTCAGGATTTATTTGGTGTTTTTATAAATCCTAATTTTGCATTTTAAACAAAGAATATACGCTCACCATTTTATCCCGTGCATATCAGAAAACAATAATTAAATAAAATCCAAGCAAATTGTGGTTTTATTTCTGAGCTGGGCATAATTTTAGCAAAACAATTGTGAAGTCAATCTAGCAAGAGTGAAATTAGAAGCTTTTCACAAAGTCATGCCTATATTGTGGCGCGCCTCCGTAGAGGGCGCCAAAAACAACCAAGTCCTCCCAAGTTCAAAGGTCATCTGGTGGTCAAATTGTTAATTGCTGTGATTTGACTAAACTTGGTGGAAATAATCACGAGGAAAAAGAGAATTGTCAGTAACTGAAATTGTATGTTACATTGTAACTTGCATAATATAAAAGTTGTTTTATATTGCACTAGCATGCTGCAGGATTTATAAACATGATAAAGCACAACGTACAGACAAAAGATATTCTAAGGTTAGATATATATTAGCTCTGTTTAGAGCCAATAATGCCAATTTTGATATGAATGCTCAATTTATGCAGAGCTATATACCACCATAATGTAAGTGCTCCTGTTATAACAGTTGGTGATTTGTACAGTAAGGCAAAACTTATATGATTGTCCTCATCCAATTGTCCTAGTATTCTGGAAATTAGGGTTAGACATTTATACTGTACAAAAGACTTTGACCTTAATGTTGTGAATTTCTACATTTTTTTCCTTTCAAAATTTTTAACATTCTGATAAGTTAAACTGTTTTAAAACAAACATGAAGTGATACAGTAGAGAAATATCCCAAATCACACCTATTTGGGCAATTTTTAAAGCTAATTAGGTGTATATAATTATGTACATGTTTTGGCTATGACCTTTAAAAAAGTATTTCAAAATACCCCTTGGATGGATCCATGGACAATCAAGCAATTTGTTGGTCTAGCTAAGGGGCTGTGGAATAGTTATGAGGGGGGGGGTAAAGTACAAAATGGTGGGCCAAAAATTGCTTGCCCCCTATCAGCCTGCCAAAAATTATTTGCCAGCCTCTGTCAGCCTGCCATAAATTCTCTGACTCCCTTCCCTTTGCACAGGCCAAATTTTTGGTTCCCAATTTGCAAACTCTAAATGGTCTAGATATGTGATGCGCGCATAGCGAGCAGGAAATTGTGCGTATTTGAACGTGTCTGTACTGTTTTCCTTTTTAGAGTGTTATTTAAAATGTGCTCCATAAATGTGTTCCAAAAATTGCCTCCCTTCCCATTGGCTTGCCAAAAATTTAATGCCCGCCCCCCTTCTTGGCTGGGTAAAAAATCTTTGCCCCCTCCCTCATTTACCCGACCCAGGAATTATTGCACAGCACCCAAGGGTTTTTTGTGTAACTTCATAAGTGTTCAAATTAGTAAAAATTTGTTGTCATAGAGAGGATATATATTTATGAATTGCTATCTTTTTAGGTAAATCCTAACCACAAGTTTATTTGTGACCAGATCTGATCCAATCAGGCTAAAGGCGGTTATAATAAAACTGAGATATAGGAAAAAAGTGAGGAGAAAAAAAAATAAAAATCATAAAAAAATGGTAAAGGTTCATAACTTTGCAACCAATTGTAATTCAAGAGACCTGGGGATTCAACATGTGTAAGTGTATGGACTGAGCAAGTTAGTATTAATGGTTGTAACTCAATTTTCAAAATTTCCGACTTTGGCCTGAGTGGATCAGATTGGGTCACATTTTTGCTAATATTGTACTGCCTTAATGTGTACTGGTGATATTATTGTCAAGTTAAGGCCCTCAAAATTTATGTCTCAAAGCTGCTATGCCTGTTTATTTTTGTCGTGTCTATAATTTTTGGTTTGAGCCATCAACACTATGAGTTTGTGGAAGTATTTCATTTTGTGTATCAGTGTTCGAAATATGCCTCAAAAGTTACATGCCAGCCGGGCTTGACTTTAAAAAGTTACCGGCCGGCAACTAGATGCCAGTCAGAAAAGTTACTGGCCAGGCCAAAAAGTTACAGGCCAATGGCCGGCTGACCGGCACTATTTCGAACGCTGTGTGTATGTGTATTTCAAATGTCTCAATCTTATTTTGACTTACTTTGAGATAGAGACAAAATAATATATTAAAAAAGGGGAACACAGCATTCCTTCCCCATTAGATTTTAGAATTGTCACAAACTTTGAGACACTATTTTTTGCCTAATGTTACTCTTTTCTTTAGAGGTTTAGACAGTTTTCTATGTTTAGTTTAAGTGTATGTACATGTATAGAACACATAAAATCAGCCATGCAATCTCAATCAAAAGGTTCTTATTTCTGATCCAGAAGGAACCATGTCATTGTTGGGCATGTTGGGGGGAGGCAGAGGTCATAGGCACAGAGCAAGACAGATATATATGTTGGGTCAAGGAGGCTATAGAGATAAGGAAGAGAAGGGGCACCACTATGAACAGAGATGAAGGTCAATATCAACTTTCTCACATTTTTGATGAACTGCTACTTCCTGTGTCAAAAAATCCATCAAAACATCCAACAGGAAAAAAATCAACTGGCAATACCAAATCAATCACCAAGAAATCAATAGGTGATTGGATGACCAGTTCACAGTAGCAATCTTCATTCAGTGTTGAGAAAGATACAACAGAGTTGGTTATCCAAATATACACAGTAAGTGCAATTTATTGGATCAGAAATAAGAACCTTTTGATTGACTTTATTCTACCGATCCTGATGAATTTGTTCAACCAGCCACGCAATCTGCCCAGTTTGGGCAAAGCTCTGCATGTGGTTTGGAATTACAAGTTGGTTGGAAAGCTTTGAAGTTGTTTTTGATGAGGCTGTGATATGTTGGGAACCAGCTGTGCCGATTTTCACTAGATCGGTGATTCACTGCAATCTTGATTAATGCTACTTTACCCTGGCAGTTTTCAAATGAAGCCATGCTTCCTCTTGGAATTTAAAGCGATATTTTGTTTTTAATTGGATAGCAACTTTTGCACAGTATTTTTGTGGGACCTGAGAGCATATCAGACATACCAAATTGCATTCTGAATATAAGGAATGTCCTGATGATATCAAATAATACTTATTTTTTTGAAATAAATCTAATGCTATGTTGAGGGACAAATTTACAGACACAGTTCTGAATTTGATCAAAAATGAACATGTGTATGCGCATGCATACCCATAAACACTTTGTGCATGTGCGAGTCATTTTCTTTGATACATAAGGTATGTGTAGCTGGGAGGTAAAGCCATCAAATTTGTATTGTATCGTGAATTTAAAAAAATCAAAAATTATTTGATATTAGATTCATCATATTATGCAGAATGCAATTTGGTGTGTCTGATGTGCTCTGAGGTCCCACAACAATAATGTGCAAACATTGATATCCAATTCCTTAAATGTGTTTTCAGGACTTTTGGTTTTACCTGGGTGGGGCAAAGCAAGTTTTTTTAAAATTTTAAATCCAACCCCCATGCCCCTCCTTGTTGTGTTAATCTGTTTGATCGATTGGGGTGGGTCCCAACATATTTTTGTTTTGTCACAGGTGGCTTTGGGACTTCAGCACAAATGAAGGGATGTCCAGTGGATCATATCGTCAGCCTGCTATGCTACTTGCCTAAGTCCTTTTTTGTACTTTTGAGAACAAAGAACAAAATGTGGTTCAAGCATGCATCAGTTACGTAATCACCCTAATTATTTTGGATTATTCCCTTTCATTTGTATCATTATCATTTGTCCTCGTGAAAAGATTGGTGAATAAATATGTTTAAATGCATGCTTGAACCAAATTACAAAAAAAGCATAGCAGGCTTGCGATATAGAAGATCCCCATTATTTAGATGTGTAGACGTGTTTGCAATGTGTGATTCCAAATTTGATTGGGAGCTCTGCAAAAAAGGTTTGGGGAAGTGGGAGGGGGGTTCTGGAATACTGTATAAGATGTAACTTGTAAGATGACATTAGATAGGAAGTTAGGAAAAGAACGTATTCAGTTACTAGAGATTCATCAGGAATTCTGACATTAGATTAAAAAGTTTTCACAGTAAAATTCCAAGAAAAAACCAATCTGTTGCCTTTCTCAATGGTGAATGCCAGTCGATCCTTTTTTGGATAGTTATGACATCATTGGAAGATAATAATGTCCTCTGGATTAATATGCCAAATATGAAGGAGAGTCTCATGACCGAACGGTGATTCCAACTTTTATGAGCAATTAATCCAGAGGGCATCGTCATCTTCCGATGACATCATACCATCCAAGAAAGAATCAATTGCCATTCACAATTGAGAAAGGCAACAGATTGCCGCAATTGGATGGAAAACAAGTGAGTTTTGCTTGGAATTTTACAATGAAAACTTTATAATCTGCAGTTATTTTTGGCTTATTTAGTTGAAAACGTTATGTGAAATGCACAATTTAAAGGTTTTATTTCGACATTTTTGTTGGCTAATAAAAAAAGGGACGAAAGCAACATGTGTTAAAAGGTGTATTTTATCCGACTGAGCTATCAAATCCACGAATGGTAGTGAGGAAGTAGAGTCAGCCTGCTATGCTAATTGCTTAAGTCATTTTTGTAATTTTGAGAACAAAGAACAAAATGTGGTTCAAGCATGCATCAGTTAAGTAATCACCCTAATTATTTCGGATTATTCCCGTTCATTTGTATCATTATTATTTGCTCTTGTGCAAAGATTGGTGAATAAATATGCTTAAACCATATTTTATACCTTGTTTTTAAAATTACAAAAAATGACTTCAGCAATTAGTTGACAATATCCATTCTGAACTTCTGGTTCTTGGGGTATATGTACCTGCAATTCCCATTTTGGTAACACAAATGGATTGTTTTCTCAGTTTCATCGGAAATACATGGACTTATAGCGTCAAATTTCAGGATGATATTGAGAGAAATATGATACAAAAACATATCAACAATGAGAAAAATCATTTTCAGTATATTGCATAACTTTGAAGTTAAGCTTAGAACCTTTATACTTTCAATTGCTTTGATATAAGTGTCACACAACTCACTGACAACTTCTATTAACAACAGGTCTGTTTTCATGTATTTTCACAATGTACAGGTTTATAAGTTTGCGAGTATTAAAGCACAGACCCTGATTAAAGTATATAAGATTTTGCAACTGTGCAGCAAAACAATGGCCCACACGGTTGTTATGGGAACAAGATACCCCTTTGCAAACAAGAACCTCCGCTACATTTAAATGTAAGGAGGGTCATTCCATCAGACTTATTACAAGGCAAACACATTCTGAAGTTATAATTAATTATATAACAACCTAAAGGTGCATGTATCTTGAATGAGGTCTTCATCATTGATGAGGGCAAACCTCTCTACTAAAGAGGTCTTTGTCATTGGTGAGGGTAAATTTCTCTCTACTAAATATATATGGATCATTAAACTTCAAATAATAATCAAAAACAAATACCTATGATTTTCCTCTGGTGTCACCCATGCTTCAAATAGTGTACACATTTCGTTGTGTCAGTATTTTGACCAGGAAACTATCATTTAACTAATTTTGTACTTTTCTCACATTTATTAACAGAATATTGCCATCCAAGAACAAAGTGATAGCTCATCAGAAAGTGAAACACAGAGTATTGCCATCCAAGAACAAAGTGATAGCTCATCAGAAAGTGAAACAGTGAAACACAGAATATTGCCATCCAAGAACAAAGTGATAGCTCATCAGAAAGTGAAACACAGAATATTGCCATCCAAGAACAAAGGGATAGCTCATCAGAAAGTGAAGCAGTGAAACACAGAATATTGCCATCCAAGAACAAAGGGATAGCTCATCAGAAAGTGAAGCAGTGAAACACAGAATATTGCCATCCAAGAACAAAGTGATAGCTCATCAGAAAGTGAAACAGTGAAACACAGAATATTGCCATCCAAGAACAAAGGGATAGCTCATCAGAAAGTGAAGCAGTGAAACACAGAATATTGCCATCCAAGAACAAAGTGATAGCTCATCAGAAAGTGAAGCAGTGAAACACAGAATATTGCCATCCAAGAACAAAGTGATAGCTCATCAGAAAGTGAAGCAGTGAAACACAGAATATTGCCATCCAAGAACAAAGTGATAGCTCATCAGAAAGTGAAGCAGTGAAACACAGAATATTGCCATCCAAGAACAAAGTGATAGCTCATCAGAAGGCTAACAGAAGATTCACTCTCCTCTTCAAAAGAGGACAACTCAGATGAAGAAGCCACAGATGCAGGCTTATTAGATGAACTAAACACAGATAACATTAAACTGCCATGTAAAACCACTACATCTAACAAAAAGAAAAGACCTTTGATTGAAGTTATTCCAGCAGAGCAGAACAGTGAAGTAGTTGAAACAAAATGCTCTAAAGAAAAGTGATCAGTACAACTACACATACCTATTCAAGTACATTCATGTATTGTTGCATATAGAAATGTAAGCTAATGTACATGTAGATGACATACATTCCACATTGTGATCTTTATTCTTTGCCATATTTTTATTTGATAATTTCTTGCATGTGTCTTTGCTGATAATAAGATGGCAAGAATGGTAGAAGATCAGTGTGTAAAACAAATGGGAGACCCATCCCACTTGTCTTATCTCTCATCAGGACTTAACCAGTTAAGGCATCAGCCTGCCTTCTGTGATGTCACCATCATTGTTGGACACCAAAAATTTCCTGCTCACAAAGCAGTTCTAAGCTGTGCAAGTGACTACTTTCAAGGAATGTTCTCATCAGGGTTTAAAGAGAGTACAATGAGTGAAGTAAATGTTCCTGGAACTAAAGAAACCTTTGTCCAAATCTTGGAATTTGCTTATACAGGGCACTTCACTCTCTCAGTAAGAACAGTCCTGGGTATTTTCAAAATGGCTTGTTACGTGGTTTTGACGAAAGCTATAGAGTTATGTGCTGAGTACCTGAAAAATATCAGTGATTTGCTTGCAATTGAAGACTGTTTTGAGATCTGGTCAATTGCTAGCAATTATAATGGTCTTTCAGATGTTGCACAAATGTACAGAAGCCATATTATCCAGAACTTTGTGGATTGTGTTAAATCAAAGGACTTTTTGGAGAATTCCTCTGCAAGTGCCATGATGGAGATCTTAAGTGATGAAGAAATAGAAACAGATGTCCTGACAGAGGAACAGATTCTGCAAGGAACAGTGATGTGGCTGAAGTATGATTGGGAGCAGCGTAAGGCCCACACTGTTGATCTTCTGAAGAAGATACGTCTTGGTTTGGTGCCAGTTGACAGACTCCAGCAGATCCTTGGTGATGAGTTCATGACCATACCAGAGTGTAAGGAAATGGTGGATGAGGTTGTCAAGTTGAGTGTTGCCAAGGAAACTGCATCATTAATCAAGGATCATCTAGATTTGTTTGGTACTAGAAATACTATTACTGGCAACTTATATGTAGATGACGATCAGGCAGGCCTCTCTGTAGCATGCAGTACTGAAACAGCATGTTACAAACTTACTAAATTTGCTGATATTCCTAATAGAATTCCTTACTTGGAATCAGATGAACCCGAAAGTGGTATAGACTTATTGGTTTGTGAGCAAGGTCATCTATATGCTGCTGGTGGCGCGAGTGATGTGTATTTCAATGATGATGATCCTGTAAAAGAAGAATTCCATCGGAAGTGGGTTGCTGAAAACAATTTCTTCAGGTACAATTCTGAGAAGAATGAATGGATTTTGCTTCCTCCAATGCCCAAAGTATTGTTCAAACCGATCATGTTTCACTTGGATGACTATATATATGTAATTGGTGGTATTATTACAGACAAAAGCATGATTGAAAGGTATCATATACCCAGCAAAACATGGGAACTTGCTGTAGATAACCTGCCTCTTGAGTCAACATCTGCATGCCCCATCAATGGAGATACATCATGTATATTGATCAATGGTGATGAAGAAGTAGAAGGCCCCAATCATCAAGTGGGAGATACCAAAATGTTGGTTTTCAAAGTTGTACTTTATAAGCAAGCACACAATGAATGGTTCAATGTTTCAGTTAATGGAAATATGGATACAGATTCATCTTTTAGTGTGCATAATAATGTATGTTATTTAATAACCGAAAGCAGAGATCAAGAACCAGATCAAATACACAGGTGTATCTGTGACTTTGACAGTGACAGTCCTACAATAGTTATTTCTGAGGCAGTACATGTAGAAGATGACATTTATAAAAATATCCAAAGAGAACAAGTAGACTGCAATTCAGATGAATTTACATTTGACAAACGCAAACTAGGGATGATGGAAATGCCATGCAAGTGTGACTCCCATGTGAAGGGACAAGAAACAAAATAAGGTTGATGAAGGTAGCAGTGTGTGTAAAGTTTCCTAAGGCTGATGAAGGTAGCAGTGTGTGTAAAGTTTCCTAAGGCTGATGAAGGTAGCAGTGCGTGTAAAGTTTCCTAAGGCTGATGAAGGTAGCAGTGCATGTAAAGTTTCCTACGGCTGATGAAGGTAGCAGTGTGTGTAAAGTTTCCTAAGGCTGATGAAGGTAGCAGTGCGTGTAAAGTTTCCTAAGGTTGATGAAGGTAGCAGTGTGTGTAAAGTTTTCTAAGGCTGATGAAGGTAGCAGTGTGTGTAAAGTTTCCTAAGGCTGATGAAGGTAGCAGTGTGTGTAAAGTTTCCTAAGGCTGATGAAGGTAGCAGTGTGTGTAAAGTTTCCTAAGGCTGATGAAGGTAGCAATGTGTGTAAAGTTTCCTAAGGCTGATGAAGGTAGCAGTGTGTGTAAAGTTTCCTAAGCCTGATGAAGGTAGCAGTGTGTGTAAAGTTTCCTAAGGCTGATGAAGGTAGCAGTGTGTGTAAAGTTTCCTAAGGCTGATGAAGGTAGCAGTGTGTGTAAAGTTTCCTAAGGCTGATGAAGGTAGCAGTGTGTGTAAAGTTTCCTAAGGCTGATGAAGGTAGCAATGTGTGTAAAGTTTCCTAAGGCTGATGAAGGTAGCAGTGTGTGTAAAGTTTCCTAAGGCTGATGAAGGTAGGGGTGTGTGTAAAGTTTCCTAAGGCTGATGAAGGTAGCAGTGTGTGTAAGGTTACCTAAGGCTGATGAAGGTAGTGGTGTGTGTAAAGTTTCCTAAGGCTGATGAAGGTAGCAGTGTGTGTAAAGTTTCCTAAGGCTGATGAAGGTAGCAATGTGTGTAAAGTTTCCTAAGGCTGATGAAGGTAGCAGTGTGTGTAAAGTTTCCTAAGGCTGATGAAGGTAGCAGTGTGTGTAAATAATTATAATTTTTCACAAGGTCATATCTTAAAATCCTCTCCATAAAAATGAACAAAAACTGGTACATGTTTTGACTATGATCCCGGGCTATGATCTTTGTAGTATGTTTGTAGTAAATCCTAACCCTAAGTTAATTAGCTAATATTGTAACCCCTTCATACACTCTTTCTCCCAATCAGAGCAAATGTGAGAAAAATGTGAACCATACATTAATTAAGAAATAAAGGGTAATGCATTATCCTTTACACAAAAATAATGTGTCCGAGGCAGTAAAAACGTTTTTACTGCCGAGGACACATTATTTGCGTGTAAAGGATAATGCTGCCCCCTTTATTTCTATTCTATTACCACAAAATAGTGTGATTTAAAGAGAAAATTTCACATTTTTTGCCCAAATAATTATTTCAAGTTGTTTACCTCAAGGTGGAGCGCCTACGCGTAGCCAAAGCATAAGTGATAACGAGTATTGCAGAACGCGTAACCAAGCGTAATCCTTTGCGTAGAATGCGTAACGACGCTAATATACTGCATCACGCTTTGTTGTGCGCTGTGATGCGAGAAGAACATAAAGTTCGTTGCCCTGGCCACTTTATTGCTAATTAATGGTCTTTCACGTGACACGTTTCAACAAATCACAGTGCGCGATTTTGAATAATGGGTCGTGGGGTAATAGAATTGTGAATAATTGCATGTGCACGCACTCTGCATACTATGCGCAGTGCTGTTGGACGTGGTCAATAATTTCTTGAAGAATTTTGTAATTAGGTCCCAACATATTTTTGTTTTTTTGTCACAGGTGGCTTTGGGACTGCAACACAAATGAAGGGATGTCCAGTGGATCATATAGAAGGTCCCAGGTCTTGAGATGTGTAGAAGTGTTTGCAATGTATGGTTCCAAATGAGCTTTTCCAAAAAGATTGGGGAGGGGTAGGTTCTGGGACACTGTATAATTTGTACTTGTAAGTTCTGACTTTTGCTTAGTTAGGAAAAGAATATCTTGTGGAAGAGATTCATTTGGAATTCAGATTAAAAAGTTTTCATTGTAAAATTCTAAGAAATACTCACTTGTTTTCCAGACAGTTTTGGCAATCCAATCTGCTGCCTTTCTCAATGGTGATGAATGCCAATTGATGCTGTATGGTATGATATCATCGGAAGATAATGATGCCCTCTGGATTAAGATGCCAGATGAAGGAGTGTGTAATGAATGGTGATGAGGGGGCATTCCAACTTAGTCACATTTACTCCAGAGGGCATCATTATATTCTGATAACGTCATACTTCCATCCAAGTCAACTGGCATTCACCATTGAGAAAGGCAACAGGATTGGATTGCCGAAATTGGATGGAAAACAAGTGTTTTTCTTGGAAGTTTACAATGAAAACTTTTTAATCTAAAATGTCTTAGGCATAAATGAGAATAAGTCTGTGCACAGCAAATGGATGCATCATTATAATAAATTGTTATATACCCCCCAGAAAATATGTTAATAGTTTAAGAAACTTAAGCTAAAAAAAACTTAGGGATGTACCATTGAATTTGTTTTTTTTAGTTGAAAACTTTGTAAATGTATGCACAAATTGTTTTATTTTGGGCTTATTTTGCCAATTTCTTCTTTTTTGATGACAAATAAAAAGGAAAGAAAACCTAAAGAAAACAAAATGTGTATTTCAAATGCTATGTGTGCATTCTTCTGAGACGAACCTTTTTTTTACTTGATTACCATTGTAACAAATTAAGGTGGTCCGATTGACAGCCTCATCCCCATATTTCCACTGATCCACTTACTAAAGTTTGTTCGGCTTATAATACAAGGCGAACATTATTCAGTTTTTGTTACTGCGTACGTCATTAAAGGCCCAACCCATGCTCGCGTAAATTCACCTAAGCATGAGCCAGTAACAAATTGTGCAATGCACAACTGGCGTAAGACTGCCCAACTGCGTGCATGCCCGCCATTTTATATCAATACACAGTGTTTTTTTGCCTATTATAAGTCAAACAAACTTTAATCCCTTGTATTTTGGTACCTATTTTATTTTCCTCATCAGATATTATAAGTCATGTTCTTTACAAGTATGTTTGTACTGTACGATTTACTACTTGTTTATTTAAGTGAATAAATAAATAATTGTTTAATACTTTGTTACGATATTTAACACTGTTATGATTATTCTGCTCGAGTGAAAAGGATTAATTGACAAGTTAAAATTTGCTGAAACCCGATACATGGATCCTGAATTTGTCCTCTGGAAGTCGATGTGACTGATATTCCTTCATGCATATTGCAATAACGAAGGGGATGCATTAACCCTTGAGCTGTATTTATTGTTGTGCAATGTGCTATTATCCCCCATCAGAACCCTCCCCCCACAGTAAAAAAAAAACAAATTAGGGAATTTTCCCTACCCCTCCCCACCCTGGTCGTCATGCCTCTTGATTTTGACTTCAGGTAGAGAAATACAAGATGCACAAAGTGTATGCTAAGTAAAAGTCACTGAAAAGGGGGTTACTTACATAGGGGTTGCTAAGTCCATATCATGGTGCTAATTAGAGGAGGGATCAAGCCAGTTTTGTGTGTAAATCTACCTAGATGTAATATGTAGATTACAAGAGAAGTTGAAGCCAATAGTTGTGGCTTGGTCAAACCAAAGTAGTAAAAAACTTGGCTAATTATTAAGTCATAATGTTTGATCTTTTAAAATGAAATTGCTGATTTTTTTTTCAAACTGAATTTATGGCATATTTACACATGTCCCAACTTACACCTAATTTGAAGCAGTCAAATTCAGAAGTGCTTGTTGGACAACAGAGCAATTTTTAATTAGTGTCGTAATTACAACAGTAAATATACCTCTTTATAATCATCATGATAATGAAAATTCAAAAACACATGTAAATGATGAAGAAGTGGCCCTTCAAATGTGATACCCTCACCAAAATAACATCTTAGCATAGTTGCAAACATACAGAATGATTGTTACCCATTGATCAGTTTCCAGTGATTTATGGACATGACTGCCACCTCAAAATGCAACATAGGATACGCATACTTTGTTGATTAATGTCATAAACAAGTCATATATGTATAACAATACATTATGGTCATATCAAGAGGATCGCTATTTATAAATGTTGCATAAAAGCCGGGCATAAAAGCAGGCTTTTCAATATTGGATTGATAAAGAACCAGGAAGTGACATAAAACAAAACTAATAAGAATATTTTTTACACTTTTTGAATAACTGTATAATGCCGTCATGACCTTGTATGTCACATTTATTCAGCTCATTTATAATACCATACAAGTGTCATGAAGTCATAAAGCAACATTTTACTGTGGCACTAAAACAATTATTTGCGTCAATGCTTTAAGGCAAGTTAGAGGGAAGCATGACTTTTTAGCAGTGTTTAAGGCAAAGTGCCTCTGACAAAAAATGAAAGAGAAAATTGCCCCCCCCCCCGTGGCGGCGCCAGGAATTTTTTTCGAGGGGAAAAGTGAATTTCAGGGGGGGCAAAATCAACAAATTTTGCGCAAAATTACCGCAAAAAGTGGAAATTTGCATAATTTTGGGTTTTTTCTGGGGGGCAAGAGTTCTGACTCATTTTGTGTGTGTGTGTGGGGGGGGTGGGGATGGTGGTGATGTTGTGGATCATGAAATGAAAGCGGTAGATGTTGTAAGAAATATGTTTAGAATGTGCATGCATACACAATGACCATACATTTCAATGTTCATAGTGTGACTACAACATGTTCAAAGTTCATTGTTTCATTTTGTCACAGAGAAAAAACTCCATTGGTCTAAATTAAGACGCACAAAATTCACAAAGGAGTAAAGGTACCACCAGGGGAGGGGAACTTCATTTTTCACAACCTCCTCCCCCAGTTTGGAAGGGAAAGGGTTGATTTTATTTATTTATTTGCTTGTTTATTATGTTTGTGGGAGGGCGGGTTAGTGTAGTGGTCTTCTCACTGCTTCTCACCACTGTGGCCCGGGTTCAATTCCCATGGTGCCACATGTGAGTTTGGTTGCCGATCCATGCTCGTCCTCGCAGGTTTTTCTCCGGTGCTCCGGTTTTCCTCCTGCTTCTAAAAATCGGACCTCTTCCCATATCCCTGTCCCGTCATATCTGGAGGCATCCTTGAATTTAGTAGCCTCTGAGCACTATTGGGTTTAGCCTGGCTTCGGCCGAATGTTATAAATAAATAAATAAATTGTTCATAAATTCATTATTTATTCATTGTGATTATTTGTTTAGTTATTTAGTTTGTTTGTTTGTTTGTTTGTTTGTTTGTTTGTTTATTTATTTATTTATTTATTTATTTATTTATTTATTTATTTATTTATTTATTTATTTATTTATTTATTTATTTATTTATTTATTTATTTATTTATTTATTTATTTATTTATTTATTTATTTATTTATTTATTTATTTATTTATTTATTTATTTTTTTTTTATTTATTTTTTTTTTTAATATTTTTTTGTAGTAACAAGCAAACAATATAATCCTTGATTTACATCACATAAAATGACGGCTTTCATCGAAAGTGAATTTTTGTGGTTGCTTGCTGTCTTCCAGGTAAAACAACCTGCTATCTTCAGTAGACGTAAAACGTAAATAGATCGCCATGCATGCCCCGCCCACCTGTTATTTGGAGATATGATATTTGAGGATTTTGCGCCCAATATTCACCCAATAATTATTTCGGCAACGTGCAGCATGCTATCAGGGATGAACTTTAAAGGCACTGTCCATGGGATGTGCACGATCGCCACGATGTGTCAAAATACCGGCAAAATACTAATACTAACTTGAACAACTTGCCCTCAAGAAGGAAAAGCAAACAAGTAAGTTAATAATAAAACACTCTAATTTAAAATGCATGCGGCCACTCGTATCATGACGGGGTGTTGAATTCAGTTGGTCCTTCACAACTAGCCGCATTGCAAAATAGCTCAAAATATCATTATTTTTTTTTATTTGACATTTTCTCTGTTAGCCCATTTCTAATTAATTTGCTACTTTCTGACTTTCATCATCTTAATTATGATGCTGAACAAACAAAGAACATCCCTCCATTACTATCAATGTAAGTTGCAAAATAAGGCTGTAGGCCTACATGTACATTAGCTTCCCAAGTGATTTCTCGGGCTTCGTAAGTGGTACCGTAGATTCTATCAGAATTGTTCAGTATTGAAGTGAGCATTATAAGCCTATACTTTATTTATATTATATAAACTAGTATTTGATGTAATAAATATCAGTATAATTTCGAGTTCAACTGAATGTGTTCATCACTGATGATTAATAACATATATATCATTATCTAATAAAAAATGTTGATAAGGCCGTATAAAGTTAATGTTTTGGTTCTCGTCCAGAGGATTTTCATGAATTGATGAGGGAGGGAGGTGTTTTTTTTGTTTGTTTTTTTTGTTTTTTAATGTAAAATTAGCATTGTCAGTAGTTTTCGGTCTTCTCCAACAGTGCTCGAAGAAACGAGTGAGGCCTTTTTTTTTTCAAATGTGAGATTCTGAGGGATAAACCCCATAGAGTAGGTCCCTACCACAAAAAGACTTGGAAGTGATGCTTGTTCTCTAATAAACTTATTTATATGTATGAAGATTTCATAAATCATTCCAAAGTCTTAAAAATTGAAAAATCTAAAAAAAAAAAAAAAAAAAAAATCTGACAAATCCCAGAAATTGAGGAGGAGGGACGCGAGAACCAAAATATTAATTTTACACGGCCTAATGGCAAATACTTAGTAGTCTACCATAGATCCCGCATTATATAAAGTGGCTATTATTGTATTAAAGATATAGTAAGTGAGTTTTCATTCATACCTCATTATTTTGGCTTAAAATTACCAGGTTTCCTGATAGTTGTTACTTTTAATATTTTATATTTGGTAAAGAATGGCGAACTTAAAATATGACCGAAATCGTGGTAGGCCTGAGGGTTCCCCAAAATCTTGCATGTAAGGAGACAGGTGATTTTTTTCTTTGGAAGGGAGAAGCGATTTAGAGAATTCACGACCCCGGTGGATGGCACAGCCCTCATACTGATAAACTGTATTTCCAACTTTCTAGGTTTCAGGTTGTTATTTTATGATTGTAATATTGATACACAAGAAAAAAGAGGGTGATCTGTACTATGATATATTTTTGTTTAGGGGCGAGGGGCTGGCTCGAAGGGGCCGTTCCCAAATTTAAAGTCAGCGTCAATAGAATTGCGACCCCCCTATTTCGGCAACAAAAATTTTATGACCCCCCCGATACACCTTACCCCTAAACAGGCTAAAATGTCATGGAATCGGTCTTTTTGAATGAAATAAACACAGTGGTCATCTTGTGACTCCCGCCGGTGACTCCCTACATTTTGGTCATCAACATTTTATGACCCCCCTATTTTTCTTTCCAAAAAATTATGACCCCCAGTATATTTGGGACCAACCCCTTCCGAAGAAGATGCCAGTCCCCTTATATTAATACCAATAATTACAAAATAAATGTGCTTTCAAAAACACAATACAAATCCAGTCCATGTGTGTACATTTTAGTGAACACTTTGGGCGCATTGTTGGTAACAATTTCTAGCAACCATAAATGATCTGAGCGTGCGCACATGGAGGAAAACAGTGTCATAATTTTTCTACACAAGATGACGGCCATTGAAGATGCTCGGTAGAACGATGATTACCTGCTAGAATTAGCCTCCCTTGGCGTTCGTATTCCATGTTTTTGTTGGAAATAACTATCATCAACAAGAGGGGAAAATGATCGACCCATCGTCAAGTGAAGAAGAATCGGATTATGATTCAAATGCGGAGACAGACGGAACACCATCAATACACACACCCTCCGGTATTCCCAGTATTCCTGGTCGAGCCAGTGCATCTAGCAATGATAGCATATCACAACAGTCAAGCGTTGTGGGTCCGATCAGTGGTCCAGGGAATCAGAAAAGGCCGTCTGTTAGCCAGAGACCAGTCAGTCCTAGTCCGTCAGCAGTCAGTGAAAATGAAAGGAAAGAGGCTGAACGTATGCAACTCGAGGAAGAAGAGCATAAAAAACGGCTACAATTGTACGTATTTGTGATGAGATGTATTGCTTATCCATTCAATGCCAAACAACCCACAGATATGGCCAGACGTCAAACGAAGGTAACCAAACAGCAATTGTCTACCATAAAAGACAGATTCCAAGCTTTTATAAACGGTGAAACTCAAATAGTTGCCGATGAGGCATTTTGTAATGCAGTCCAAAGCTATTTTGAAGTTTTCTTAAAGAGCGACAGAGTATTGAAAATGGTACTCAGTGGTGGGTGTTCTTCGCAAGATTTCCGTGAAGTCTTTAAGAACAATGTAGAGAAAAGAGTCCGCAGTCTACCAGAGATCGATGGTCTCAGTAAAGAAACTGTTCTCTCCTCATGGATGGCCAAGTTTGATGCCATATACAGAGGAGAAGAGGACCCACGTAAACAGCCTCAAAGGTTGTCCACCGCAGCAGCCTCTGAGCTTATCCTCAGCAAGGAACAATTGTATGAGATGTTTCAGAATATACTGGGGATCAAGAAATTTGAACACCAACTGCTCTATAATGCTTGCCAGGTGGGTATATAGGAAAGTGGGTACAATTACTGAATAGGGTGCAACTTGCTAGACTTCAAGTCCAGTCCTCGTTTACGGAGTTAATTAGGGTTGGGGTAGGGCAGTCTTGTACGGTGATAAGACTAGTAGAGTTGCACCCTATTCGGCAATCGCTCCGTAAAGTGAAAAGCAAATATTGCATCAAGTAAATTGAAACAATGTATATATTTTGATGCATGAAGAGTCAAGAGACGTATCCCATAAAACAGTACCGTTATACCAGAGATCTTACCTTCTAAACTGTTTACTTGTAAGTCGTATGTACAATGGAAGTCGAGAGATCAACAGTGGAATGGCCACCTAATAGCCTTTGACCTTGTTTGCACTCTATCTCAAAATGTGAACACAGTACCGTACATATACATGTAGACAAAACTATTCTTATTCAGAAGAAGTCACACTACCTCCTTTGCACTGATCTAGGCATTAGCCAGAGGGTCTTTAGGGTGTCCAAAATGGTACAAAATACCTTATTCTACAAAATCAGGGTGTCCACTTCCTATTCACTACATTATAAAAATCAGAATTCTAGGGTGTCCAAATTGAAAACAGGGCATCCAAATGACACCTGAACACCCCTCTGGCTAATGCCTTGCTGATTTACCCCCTAGCAGTACATCATGTACGGTATAGAACTTACCTTCTAAATTGTAAGTTGTATATTGGAAGTTGGAGATCAACAGTGGCCAGCTAATGGCCTTTGACCTTATTTGCACTCTATCTCAGTAAATGGACACAGTAGATCTACATTGTGGGCAAAACTGGTTTTTTTTTCAGAAGTTCACTACCCCTAGTCTAGCAGTGATCATCTACCTGTTTACATATGAATCAAATCCATGGGTAACTTCCTACAGTCAAAGAGGAGGGCCGATGACCAGGGGCGTCGCTAGACCAATATGATTTGGGGGAGGGGGGGGTGTACAGCATGTTTTGCAGACAGAAATATTTTGTGAATTGTAGACCCAAATTTTTTTAGCCAGGACGGCGCTCAAGAATCTAAAAAGTGGGGGTAGGAGGGAGTCAAATTATTTTTTTCGACAAATTTGTTTAATTACTATTTAGTAACTACCGTACCGTATTTCATCAAATAGTCGCCCCCCTAAACGCCCCCCACCACTTTTTTTCAACCAAGATGTTTCAAAATTCGATATTTCCATGCTATCTTGTGTAGTAAGCTTACCAAGTTGCTCACATGGTTGATAATAGCAGCAATAAATGGCAAAAATCTACATCGGCAACCCGGAAGTGAACCAAAAGTCAGTGTCAAAAGTTCATAGTTCGTCATTTTAGCGTGACTTTTAAGCTTACCTAATGATTTTAACGGGAATTGTCGTGCTAAAAATGACCTCTAATAAACCTCCCCCCTTGGGAAAATGTAACGCCCCCGGGGGCGTTTATTTGACGAAATACGGTATATAATAATATAACATTAACAATAGGCCTATTACGTAACAACAGCACAATTTCATAACACAATAATCTTTTATATGACTATTGCAATTTGCTGACAATCACATAGCTTTCACTACATTTGCCGACAATCACATGGTTTTGACGACAACATTTTGCATTGAGGGGTGTCATATCCCCCTCTAGCGACGCCCCCTGCCGATGACACACATTCGATGGGTGTACTAACACCTCATGGTAAAGCCACGATTTCTCTGTGTTACAAAATTAAAAATCTGTGTTACAAATTAGATTTTTTCTGCGATTTTCCGTTTTCCAATAAAAACACTGAAAAGTGAAAACATACATGTTTGAAAAGGGTATTTTGTGTTACTGTAGTATCCCCTCCCCAAGCATCACCATTGTAGGCCTAGAATTAATGCTAGAATGGTTGATTACTGCTAAAATAATAATTTTTCTTTGTTTTTTCTTCAAATATCAACACAAAAGTTCAACATTTTACACAGTTTTTCACTATTTTGTGGCATTTTCAAATTTCCGTGAGCAAACCCCGAATTCTGTGAATTTTTCAGTTTTTCCGTATCACGGAGAAATCGTGGCTTTACCTCATGGTATCAAACATTAGTAGACATGGGTGTTGACCATTTTTCAAAACACCTTGCTCCTATCACAATCAAACTCTTGCCTCAATATATTTTGTTTTGAATCCAAGGAAGAAATTCAGTGTGAGTTTGTGGCATGCACCTTCTAGTACTGCAAGTCTGTCAACATTTTTTGGGATAGAGATTGACAGATTTCACCTTGAGTTTGGTATTGAATGTAGGTCCGTATTTTGATGGTCACAGTAATCGCCCATGATTACATGGATACATGCTATCTACTGAAGATAGTACCATTTTTTCTTCATTTAGGACATAGCATACATGTATGGAAATGTCTGTAAAATTGTTTGTAGTAAATTGTTTGTGGTAAAACATTCCACACAAAAAAAAGTCAAATTGATGAACATTGATGAAGAGAAACTGTATGGGATGTATCTCTCTCTAAAGATAATAGAGGCTCTAAAAAGACCTATTCAGTGATGTGATTTGCTCATCTAGAGGATTGTAAAAGTCATCAAAATTCAGATTTTTGCACCTTTTTGCTTTTTTAGTGTTATAGTCTATAGATGCTAACGTATAGCCCGCTAGTGGCTTAAAGCCAAAGCCGTGTATTGAAAACTTGAAAAGACAAAATAAGACGTTTTTAGATGAATCCCCCGGGCATGAATCTGAAATTTCTCTACTTTTAAAGTAGAGAAATTAGCTACATGTATTTGAATTTGGCTTCAATTGTCAATATTGCTGTTTTCCTGTTTTTGCCAAATTTTTCATTTAAAAAATACCTATAATCAAATACAGAATTAAACAGACTAGTTTGTGTCTGATGCTAGTATCTGTCAATCAAATTCGGACCTGGTTTATTTACGAGTGTCGTGATGAACACGGTGGTATAAAAATAGCGTGCCTCATGGTTAATTTTACACACGGCAAATTTATACAAACCATCTCAAAAGTTAGGTCTTAGTAAAGAAACTTTCTTTTCTGAAGGCACCATATCAACAATGCCTAAAAAAGTAATTTTTCGCCATTATCTGTGATTCCATTTCGCTTATCAGCACCAGATGAATCAACCTTCCTTTTACACGCTACTAACCAATCAGAGATCATGGGGAGTTTGATTGACAGTGATGCAAACTAGTGTTTTTAATTCTGTCAGATTATATTTACTTATTCTTCACTTTTTGGCAATTTATACACAGTTTTAATTGTGTGCAATTTCGCTGGGATCTTTGAGTGGGCCCTTAAATTAAAGGGTAACATTGGGTAATTTGAATTCAGATTAGTGCAATTTATTATACTATCTACTGAATATCATACATACGAAATTTGAAGAAACAAACTATAGATACATTACTGATGAATGATGATACTACAATGTACATGTATCTACTGAAGATACTATCTACTGAAGATAGCAATCATCCTGTGTTATCCAGACCATAGCACATTGGCCTGCTCAATAATAAATTTGTTCAATGTCCATCTTTTGAACATGCTGAAGAGAGTACATACCGTACATGTAGATGTGTGTGTGCTTAACATGTAGTACCGTACTATCTACTGAAGATAGCATTTTCTATGCTTCTGGATAGCATACAATGTATAAAAGCATTTCTTTTAAAGGTTACTTTCTACTGAAGATAGCAAGTTCAATTGGCAATACACTTTATTATCCACTTACTCTTTGATAACATATTGTCTGCTTGAAAATTGTTTGCTACAGAGATGTCAAACACATCAGGCAATATTCATATGTTTTAAAAAGAGTGCTTTATTTTTGTTATAATATGGTAAATTTATCTGCTTGTATTCCATTCAAACTATGTTTACTTGGATGCACAAATCCTATCAATCGCATTGTTTTATTCAGAATTACCAGCATGTGGATATCTTTCCATTGTGGAATAGCATCTTGAAATAACCCAATTTTTAGAAAGGTTCCAGCTAGACCGTCTTAGTTTTTTTCTTTTGAGGGGATCTCAAAATCTTGGAATTTGGGGTGTATATTTTTTTGTGCAAAAAGTTTCTATGATGAGGATCTCGTTATTCCAAATCAGGTACATTGTATAATACCCGTACTGTAAAAATGTGTTAATAAGCATATATACATATATATATGTGCCTGTTAACGAGTTGCTCGGACAAGAACCAATTTATACGGTAGTTTGTTAAACTTTTTTATTGTTTTTCTTTTAATTTACAAATATATGTGTTGCAGATATTTGTAAATTTTAAGAAATGAAAAAGTTTAACAAACTACCCTAAAAATTTGTTCTTGTTTGAGCAACTCATTAAAATAGACCCATATATGCTTATTAACAAATAATTACGGTACATGCAAATTCTACTTGCAATGTATTAAATCAATGTGACACAATTTAAAAAAAATCAGTCTTAAAATGTTAAATGTCAGAAATTATGCACATAAGTTACTTACTCAGCTGTGCAAATATGCTCAAAATTAAGGGGTTTTTTCTCACAGACAATTTTGACCCCACTCCAAATGGCTAGGCTATATGTTCATTTGTGTAAAAATAAAGTGTATATCTGCAGTAACTTGAATATTGCCAATTTTAGAATATCAAGTTTAAATGCCACATCTGAAAAGTAGCAAACAAACAAAAAACAAACAAACATTCCTTGATTGATACAAAATGCGCCATACATGTAATTAATTTGGTGTCAAAAACCTTTTGTAAGGTTTAACATACTGATTGTTTATATTTTCCACTTGGTGGGCCATTACCTAAATATGTTTGAAGTCATGTACATGCAAGTATATGGATTTTAATTAACCAACACACAGTGTGTTCAATAATATAGCCCAGGGAGCTTTCATGTCTGTAAATATCATCGGTGGTAGTGCCGATGCAACCGGCATCATATACCCTGTGATCCTTCCATGTATTGATCCAACTCATCAGGCACTTATGTATGGCGTATGTTAGCAATGTATTTTATCAGGTCAGGTGGGATGTGGTACATGTTTAAGTCTCTGGATGATTTTTTTATATGTGTGACCTCTTTGAAGGGGTCAGTCAGTGAAGCCATGAATCTCACAGTTTGTGTTTTTACATAATGTGTTTTTTAATCAAATTTCGTACATGTACCTCAATTTGAAGAAAAAAAAAAACAGGTGCCATGTTACATGTGTATTAATACACATAATTTAATGTTATTGTCTGATCATACATTCATAACCATTGACCCCGGAACATCTTTATACATACATGCAGTGTCACTTTCAATCAGGTCTTGGATGCCTATTTTGTTCAGGAGAAAAAAATGATCATGTTTTTCTCAAGTTTCAGTTCTGGTATACATGTAAGTACCTACATGTAACAGGCAATGTTTCCTCATCTTGTAATTAGCCAGTTTTTTCAAATCTATATCATAGCTATAATATAAGACCCTTTTGCTGACTGGTTGTTAGATTTTCTATATTTAACGTGGGCCAGATTTATTAAGGAATGCCACAAGAGAGTACAAGTGCTGGTAGTGGTACAATCTTCCTTAGCCCATATTACTATTTTCATTCTGATATGTGAAAATATAAATCACAGAACAGTTTTCAATACATTTGTGGTTCATTTGTTTGGATTAAAAAACCAAATTTAAATCTATATCATAGCTAGTATAAGACCCTCTTGCTGACTGGTGGTTGGATTTTATATACATGGGCCAGATTTATGAAGGAATACCTTGAGAGAGTACATATAACACAAGTGCTGGTGTTGGTACAATCTTCCTAAGCCCAGATGAATTACAAATTTCATTCTGATATGTAAAAAATAAATGACAGAACAGTTTTCAATACATTTTTGGTTAATTTGTTTGGATATATCTAGAAGCTTCTTGATAGAGACATTGTTATACTTGACACACTTCACTGTGACCTGTGTGTTGCCAGGAATAAGTAATGTGCATTGGTAACTGAACGATCCATCACGGAAGACACATACATCTGCATTAGAAAATGGCTGCCTCATCTAAAACCAGTTCATTAGATGTTTTGTTCTCTTTGTAAATAAATAGAGACATTATAATACATAACATCACACACTTCTTTGTGACCCTTTTCTTACCAGGAATAAGTAATGTGCAGGTAAATGAACCATCACTGAACACTCAAGCATCTGCTTATATGGCTGCCATATTCTAGATACATTAGTCATATTACTTACAATTAATAAAACAGTTATGTTTTCTTGTACCAGAAGATATTTGCTCAGTAGTACGTACTACTTATGAATGGTAAATTGATCTACATGTCAAATATGTCTTTGTGCATTCTGAATACCTGGACTTTGTGAATCCATATGACTGTACAACAGTGCATTTTAATGAAGAGAATCAAAGAATTGAATTCTTCCACCTACAGTCCTACACGTGACCTCAAAACAGAATGTAGGATAACTTGTTTTACCTCAGTGCCGCCCAGCCCTCGAACTAACCCGTGGCACCCTTGGCATTTTGCCGTGGGTGCCCACCACCACTGCTGTAATGCCCTCAAAATATGTCCTTTACCGATGGCAGTCACTTGCCGTGCCCTCTAATGAATTTGCCATCGGTGCCCCAGCCCTGCCCCTTCATTATAAAATCATCTATCTATGTCTGTGTGTGTTTTCTTCACTTTTGAGAAATTGCCTTGGTGCCCTTCTCAAATTTTCAACAGTTGCCATGATGCCCTCTTGAAATATTACAAACTGCCATGCTGCCTTGCCTTTTCAGTGAAAATCCAAGGCAATTCTCAACTTGCCCTAAAAAAGTTGCCGTGCCCCTTCAGATCCATAATTCGAGGGCTGGTGCCGCCGAGAGCCATTACGGGCCCTAGGGTAAAATGCATGCATGGGCCCCTGAAGTGTCTTTTCTTTGCTTTTAATATGGGCCCATTAATGTATGGTTTCTTTATTTTTATAGGTCCCCCTAGGACCCCGGGCCCAGGAGTTACGCATATCCTTAATCCCCCTTGTCAGCGGCATTGTTTTGCCTTACATGTATGAATACCTCACTCAGGAAGGGTATGGGGCTTTCATATCAATTTTGCTTTTTTAGGAGATAAATGACCTCTTTTTATATTGTAAGTTTTTCTATTCAAGCATGTTACCACTGACTTATGAGTAAGCCCATTTGTAAATGTAATCAGACTTTCAACCACTTCCTGTACCAATCTATTTTTGTGCATAGGATTTCATAAATCTTTTGCGTCTGGTTGGTCCCCGTTTGTTGCAATAAAGAAAACATGTCTCCCATACACAAACGAGTCTCGTCAAGTATAATGACTCTTAAGCAAAAAGCGGATAGTTTTCCTTGTTGACTCTCCCCTCATTACTAACTCCCCATGTGACTTGGATAAAGTGGTTAAATCCTTGACGGCGTGGAGTGCACTACACATGGCTGCAGAATGCATGTTGTATGTATGCGCTACAGCCTGGAGGCCTGGCACACAGCTAGCGCTTAGTTGTCGTCATTGCGGAGCGTGTGGTTTATCATTTCAAGTCTTATTGAACCGTGTCCTGGCCTCAGATTTTACTCCACTGCTGTGTTCTTAACCTTTCCCTAAAGCTCATGCAAATGAATTCGCCAAAGCAAATCCTTAATTATAATCAAGAAAATGCAAGACACCGTTTTGTAATAGGTTTAATACGATGCCTGCTGTTGTAAAGAAATTGAATTGTTTTCAACCCCTCCCATCAATAATAGAAGCAATTAGACCCAGATTAGAAATGTGAAAATTTTGACAGTATCATTGGTGTTAGTATCAATTGGTAATGTTGCATTTTTGTGAACACTACCAAGTATAAGGTCATCGACTCTGTCGTTATATAACATATTGCGAATGTTGCAGTTATTGGCTGTGGTGGTAAAGGAATGTGTTGGTATTGCTCTGCTTGCATGGTTAACTTTTCTATCACCACCATGATACATGTATGATAGAACTACACTATAATGTCTAGCTGAGACGGTTGTGAAGAAGAGGTCGTTAGGGGCATGGTCAGGATGCTAACAGGGTGGTTAATTGCCTAATAAAAATAACAATAATTGCATTTGTTCTAATGCTATCTAATGAAGATAGCAATATATTACACATGGCTGCAACTGCACATGCTATCTAATGAAGATAACAGTGCACATGCTATCTAATGAAGATGGCAGTGCACATGCTATCTAATGAATATAATAGTGCACATGCTATCTAATGAAGATAACAGTGCACATGCTATCTAATGAAGATAGCAGTGCACATGCTATCTAATGAAGATAGCAGTGCACATGCTATCTAATGAAGATAGCAGTGCACATGCTATCTAATGAATATAGCAGTGCACATGCTATCTAATGAAGATAGCAGTGCACATGCTATCTAATGAATATAATAGTGCACATGCTATCTAATGAAGATAGCAGTGCACATGCTATCTAATGAATATAATAGTGCACATGCTATCTAATGAAGATAGCAGTGCACATGCTATCTAATGAATATAATAGTGCACATGCTATCTAATGAAGATAACAGTGCACATGCTATCTAATGAAGATAGCAGTGCACATGCTATCTAATGAATATCAGGGGTGTGATTTCTCCGGATTTTCCGGATTTCGGATTTTGGGATTAAAAACAAATTCCGATTTTCAAAAAAAAAATTTTTTTTTTTTTTTTTCGCTTTTGGAGTGGCTTTGGACTAAGAGCTAAATACTTAACAGAGATGTCACATTTCCGAATTTTCAGTTTCCAGATATGAGAAAATCTCCAATTTTAAAATGAAAATTCTTTAGAACCCTGACTGGATGATTTATAGACACACTGTACTGTGCAAAAATGGTGATGCAACTTCTCATGTGTATGTGAATGATATGATACTGGAAGTATGTATTCACAGATAATAAATGTTTTTATACTAAAGTGAAGTATTTTAACAGTTTCTCATTTTTGCATTTTACCCCATGAAATTGCATCTCCAGTGGTGCTCAAGTGTGTAAAACCCCTCTGGCTTCAGGGGGCTTCGCCCCCTCGACCCCCACCGGGCGTTGCCCCTGGACCCCACAAGGGGCCCTTAAGCGGGCCCCTGGACCCCCGGCCGCAACAGGCGAGAGCTCCGCGCGCTCCGCTCGCTCCGCTTCGCAATTTCATTGCCTTGGGGTTTTTTTCAAAAAGCACCAATCACACCCCTGGAATATAATAGTGCACATGCTATCTAATGAAGATAGCAGTGCACATGCTATCTAATGAAGATAGCAGTGCACATGCTATCTAATGAAGATAGCAGTGCACATGCTATCTAATGAATATAGCAGTGCACATGCTATCTAATGAATATAGCAGTGCACATGCTATCTAATGAAGATAGCAGTACACATGCTATCTAGTGAAGATAGCAGTGCACATGCTATCTAATGTAGATAGTGATAATTGCATTTTTTGCTAATGCTATCCAATGAAGGTACTATGTAGCAATAACCCACATGCTATCTGGTGACGACAGTAGCGGTGGCATGTATGCTATCTATGAAAATGGTGTCAATCAATCAATCTTTTATTTTTCATCAATCTCATTAAGCATAAGCATACAATGTATGTAACAGCAGTTCAGTAAATCAAATTATTGCACATTAACAAGTATTGATGATGGTAGGTACATCACAAGATCAAGAGGCCTGAAAACGATGTACCACCTTATAACAAATATACACCAAAACATTTTTTTACAAAGAACCCATCTTAAGTTATAATTTATGCAAATTAAAGCAAACAAATAATTAAGCAGTGTTTGTTTGATATTACCATGATTACAGTATGGTGAATAGTATAGAGAGTCGGCAAAAATAAGTTTGAGATTATGAGAGGCAGTAATTACATTTTAAATACCTTATCATACTATTTTTCAATTCGGTTACCTGTTTAGCTTCTTTAATTTCACTTGACAAACTATTCCATAGCTTAAGACCAAGTGTTAGAACATTAGTGATTTTATGGATATCAGTACGATAATTCTCTTTCTTTCTGGTATCATAATTTTGAATAGATTTCATGTTTATGATCAAGTTGTCAAACGATCTTGGTAATAAACTCATATGATATTTGTACATAAATATACCCAGTTCTTTATTAAATAATTTACATATATTAAGTAAACTGTACTTTTCGAGCAGTGGTTTGGTGTGGCAAATACGAACTATTTGTGATAATTCTAACTGCTCTTTTTTGGAGCTTCACAATTCTATTTTTAAAAATTATAGTTATTAGCAGAACCCCGTAATACTATACACTATACCATAAGTAATTATGGTAAGATTAGTGTACAATGCAACTGATACAGGCTTGTTTTAGGTAAAAATAGATTTAGTTTATTTTGGACACCAATATTCCTAGAACAAGTCTTACAAATGTTGTTGTGACCTCTAAGTTAGGTTGTCATCAAGTGTAATTCCCAGAAATTTGACATCACACATGCATTAATTGCACATGCTATCTAGTAATTCCACACACTTTCTATGAAGATTCCAATGTATTGCATTTGTGTGAACAATTACTACTTGTAGTTGTACTAATGCTATCTACTAAAGATAGCCATAATAACACATGCTATCTAGTGAAGATAGCAACTGCACATATTGTCTTATGAAGGTTGCAATAAGTGTGCTTATATGCTAATGCTATCTAATTTGAAGGTAATAATTACACATGCTATCTAATGAAGATGAAGACAGCCATCATTCCACCCACTATCTGATAAATATAGCAGCAATTGCATTGATTCTATAAGACAATGCTAATCAAATGTAATAAATAAGGATATAACTAAATAGATAAATAAGATGCTATCTAAGGAGGGTAGCAATAATTACACATGAAGATAGCAATAATTGCATTATGATGATGCAGTTGTTTTCTCCACTACTCCCTATTCCAGTAAAATACAGCACTAATTTTTTGGAATTAAAAAAATATTATCTTGTTTTGCCAAATGCAACAAAGCTAAGTCAGCTTTATTTAGTTCTACTGGCTATGAAAGTCAAATTTTACTATTTGGTCCATTTTTGGACATGTGAGCCATTACAGATTGATAAATATTATTTGAAAAAAAGTAGTAAAATTTAACATTAAAATTGGTCTTTACAGTATGATTGTTAATAAATTATGTTGAATTTGAACATCGTCAAACCACAGATGGTTTTGCATGTCATTTGACTCTCTAAGTAAAGGTCCCAGCTGTCAATTTGCAAGTGATCCCGTCCTATCTTTATAAAAATCTTGTTGTGACTACTGATTTTTAACTTCTTACTTACAGATACAGATTTAATACTGGTAAAACTATCAGTTTCAGGTTTGACTAACTCCTGGACAGCAAGTAAATACTATGCCATCAATCATACTTGTAGACATGATTCTACTCATCAGATATGCTTGATGAGTTAAAAAGTTGCCATTTTGATTTGTAGACATTGTTTTGGTGTGAGAGTACATGTACAAAGGAGACGGTAGACAAACCCATATTTGCCTGTATATTTATTGCACTGCAGTGTAATAATAAATCACATGCAGTAGTAATTCAACATGCTATCTACTGAAGATACATTACATTATCTGATGAAGAAAGCAGTAAATGTAATTTCACTCACCATATGCTATCTAATGAAGATAGCAGTAATAAATGCATTGATCTAATGAAGATTGCAGGAAAAGCAAATGCTATATCATGACGAAGTAGTAACTCTACATGCTATCTAATGAAGATATTAGTACTATTTTACAAATGATATATCATGACCATAGTAGTAATTATACATGCTACAAAAATGTATCTAATGAAGATATTAGTACTAAATACAAATGCTATATCATGACGAAGTAGTAATTCTACATGCTATCTAATGAAGATATTAGTACTCAATACAAATACTATAATTATCATGACCGTAGTAGTAATTATACATGCTATCTACTGAAGATAGCAGTAACAAATTTATGCATAATCTATGAAGATAGCAGTAAATGCAATATCATGACAAAGTAGTAACTTCAACTGCTGTCTAATGAAGATAACAATACTAAATGCATTATCTAAATATAATGACAGTAAATGCAAATGCAATCATGGTTGTAGTAGTAATTCCACAATCAGACAATGCTATCTAATGAAGATATTAGAAAATTCCCATGCTATGATGAAAATGATATAAATTTACCCATAAAATGTTTGCTGGTAAGGATCTGAAAATCAAGCCATTTCAGTGCTGATGTGATCACAAGTATTCACAGGTTCTCAACAATCTTACACTGGCCATCAAGTGATCATGTTAAAATGTTTGCTTTCTTGCTTGCATGTTTGTACAGGGTGGATGTGTGCCAGTGAAAAGGTTCTTTGTACTGTGTTTGAGCCAGCGCAATCAACTTAATTGATGGTGTGGTCATAGAAGTGGATCGCATCATACATTGTAGCAATATTGACATATTTCCAATACTTCCACATGGGCCAGGATCATGAAATTATGATTTTTTTCTAAATGATATCAAGCGTGATATGAGGTGTCAAATATTTAATACATGTATGTGTGCTTTACCTTTTATACTGTAATGAACTTTGTGTTCTTATTCTTCCAAATTTTGCACATATTTTGTTAGGAAATGGTAGATTATGAAGTCAAGCTGCATAGTTTGTTAGAAAAGTTATTCTAAATCCAATTGCAAATTATAATTGAAATTGTAGCGTTATATTTAACATTGTTCCGTTATTGCCATATGTAATGCCGTTGCATCTAGGAGTAATTAGAACATGTTGTAATAGAAACTGTATATATATACCCACACCAGTTCTGCTGCTCATATCACACAGATAGTATGTCCGCTGAATGCACATACATTTGTAGACTACATGTCTTTTGTACAAATTGTACAATCTCTACCGTATTTCGTCAAATAGTCGCGCCCCCCTCAAATAAATGCCCCCCACCACTTTTTTCAACCAAGATGTTTCAAAAGTGCTGATATTTCCATGCTATCTTGTCACTTGTAGTAAGCTTACCAAGTTGCCCACATGGTCGATAATAGCGTCACTTTTTGGCGAAAATCTGGAATGGAAACCCGGAAGTGAACCAGAAGTCAGTGTTTCTAGTTCATAGTTCATCATTTTAGCGTGAGTTTTAAGTTTACCTAATGATTTTAACGGGAATTGTTGTTCTAAAATTGACCTTGAATAAATGCCCCCCCTTGGGAAAATGTAACGCCCCCGGTTTTTTTGTGACGAAATACGGTATGTTACTGTCTCCTAATAGGATGAATAAAAATCCAAACAAAACAATCAAACAAATAAATACATATATTGTTCAGGTCTTGTGTCTTAGATTTTTCCATTGGAGCTGTCAACAGCTCCCCTTGCATGTTATTTAGGCACAATTTGCAAATAAACTTCTGGGAACTATTAGGTGAAGTAAAAAAAACCAGCTCCCCTGATTAAGAAGAATGATTTGTAGCTCACATCATGGAGAGCGTGGCGCAATGGTTAGGGTACTTGCCTTTAGTGCATGAGGTCCCGGGTTCATTCCCGGCGGTGGCAATTTGCTGGGATATTGAAAAAGAAAAAAAAAGTCTGAAATTAATTGGCAACTTCTGTAGATTAAATTCAGACTTCCGCTCTCCCATGGTTCATTTAGAATTGGGTAAATGAATCATGAAAGTACTCCGCCCTTCGGAGGGGACGTTAAGCTGTCGGTCCCGTGTGCAGAGAGCCATACCTGTACATGTACGAGGGGGTATCCAAAAGTTTTTGACATCACCCAGAAGTGAAAGAGCTATACTGATGAAATTTTGTCAGTGTAATCACTGGTCCTTATGTACATTATGGTCCAAAAATAGTCTCATAAGTATGTTTACTTTTTTTACAGGTGGCGCTAGATGGGCAGTAGGCGCATAACCTGCAAGATGGTGAAAATTGAGGCACGCAGCATGATTAAGTTCCTGCATTTGAAGGGTTAGGCCTACAATGCTCAGAAAATCTATGATGAAATGAAAGCAATCTATGGTGATGATTGCCCATTATATGGCACTATTGCTTTTTGAAAAAGGAATTTCCAAACTGGCCACATGTCCCTCACAGATGAGCCAAGAAGTGGACGTCCATCACTTACGGATGATGCGGTCACAGTGAAAGAACTCAAGAAAGTGGAGGATCTTATCATGAAAAGGTTATGCGCCTACTTCCCATCTAGCGCCACCTGTGAAGAAAGTAAACATATTTATGAGACCATTTTTGGACCATAATGTACATAAGGACCAGTGATTACACTGACAAAATTTCATCGGTATAGCTCTTTCACTTCTGGTTGATGTCAAAAACTTTTGGATACCCCCTCCGCAGCCAGTTTCGAAAAGAGTAGGGTGTTAACCACTGACTGTTCCCAACCCGTCCCGGTTTTCAAATAGAACCCCAATGGAAATAAGCTTCAATAGAGGCTTTCTTGGGTTATCCAGGGTTGTCAAAACCCGAACAAATCAAATCAAATCAAAATCATGTGAGATGTGGCCTAGTGACAGCTCTAGCTCTCATCAAGTCAAAAGGCCTGATTGTTGAAACCAGAACATTTGCAAGTCTTTTGTTTTAATTAAAAAACTGTTAAAATTGTGTTAATAGGTATCCTATAGATCAGTTCATACGTCAGCGATTTATTTGGACAATTACTCTGCCAATCACACCATGACTGCAATTGATTTGGGAAGCCCTTTAACGGACATTTCAAGGTTCTAGCATCCTTGTTTTATGCTATGGGTCAATAGATGAAAAAAAGCCTATTTCCACAATTTCAGTTGATGCGGCCATTGGATTTGTAAGTTGCATACGATTGCATTGTTATGATGCATAGGCCAGTGTGTCGTAATTTCTGTGTGTCGACAGTAAGACTCTCACCAATTCCCGGGTAACCGAGTTCCCGCCCGTTCTTGGAGAAAAAAAAATTGAAAAAAATTACGAACAAATTACAGTTTGTTATTCTTAATATGTAAACCACAAACTAATGTTTACCTCTTCATCTATCACATATTATAAATGCATTGGTTTATGTGATAGATGAAGAGGTAGTTTGTGGTTTACATAGCATGGTTAACAAACTGTAATTTTTTTGTAATAAAAAATTACCTGTAAGTGATCGTAACTTTTTCGGGTACTTTGACCCGTGAATTCGGACCCGGGTAGGTCCAGTGGTTCTCCAAAGTCGCCGAAAACTTTGAAATTTTTTTTTTTAATAATTGTTTTTTTTAATTTTTTTTCTTCGTATTTTTGGGTACCCGGATTCCCGCCCGAAAATTCAATCGGGTACCCGAGTACATAATTACCCATTAGTTGAGAGCCCTAGTCGACAGACAGAAAATACAAATGGACAATCTCTTTGTGACGCAACTGAATCTGAAAGAAAGGTTAGGCTTACAAACATTTTGTAGTCCAAAAATCTACTTATTGGAGTAAGTGATGAGCCTGTGCCCTTTTAAAAGGAATTTATATACCGTTCATGATCTTTTCATTGTTTCTGAATTCAATTACAAAAGAAATATAAATACTATTCAGTGAGATACACCATACCTGGCATTGATTGATCATGATGATACATTGTACAGTTGAATTACTACAGGTGAAATTGGCAGACAAGACGTAAAGAAAACACATTTCTTCAGGTACTTTCAGCACTGTTTGCAAAACATACACATTCACTATATATTTTGTGATAGTATGGAAAATCTAGGGTAAGCCTAAAACTAAATTAAATTTGTTTCCTGTTGGTGGAAGACCAACATTTTTTTGTATTTATCAAATTATTGAGGTTTTTATGTCAGGATTTATCCTAAAATATCTTCTTTACTCTATTAAACGCCCCTGGGGCATGAAATTTTTGAAAGAGGGCATTTATTTGAGGTTTTTTTTACAACTATAATTCCCAAAAAATTGAATAGTTAGGCAAGCTTAAAAATCGCACCAAAATGATGAACTATAAACTTGGGATCAATGACTTCATCCGCTTCACTTCTGGATTTACGATGTCATTTCCATCAATTAGCAATCGTGTGAGGATTGTGGTAAGCTTACTTACACAAGATAGCATGGAAGTTTCAGCTTGGTTAAAAAAATGGTGAGGGCGTTTATTAGGTGGGGGCAACTGATGAGTAATTATGGTATTCCTCAAATTGCACATATCATATTGATGGTTAAGTATAGCTTTATGCATCACTGAGGGTTGATTTTGATTTTGCATATTTTTATAATTTTTTGGCCCCCACATATATGTGGGGCTTATGTTATCATCCAGATGGTTGTTTGTTCCCTTGTTTGTTTCTTTGTTTGTTTGTTTTCTTTGTTTGTTTGTCCGGGCGGAAGCAAATTCATTAATCCACTCTCCAGCTTAAACGCTATCACCGATCAACTTCATTATTATGTCTTCAGAATCTTGCCTCCTATACCTTTGTACATAACCTGGCTGTCTGATAAATTTGTGTATCGGTCACCTGGAGCTACAGGGTTTTTTCATATCTGTAGCCTCTTCATAGAGTGCATAGTTCATATACTTTATGTGTAAAAGTCTCTGTTGGTGTGATTTTTTTGTTGTTAATGTGACAAGCCATGACCAAAAATCACATTTTTGACCAGAAAAACACATTTTTGACCAAAAATCACTTTTTTTACCAAAAATCACATTTTTGACCAAAAAAATCACATTTTTGACCAAAAATCACATTTTGACCAAAAATCACATTTTGACCAAAAATCACATTTTGACCAAAAATACATTTTTGACCAAAATCACATTTTGACCAAAATCACATTTTGACCAAAAATAAATTTTGACCAAAAATCACTTTTTTGACCAAAATCACTTTTTGACCAAAATCACTTTTTTGACCAAAAATCACATTTTGTCCAAAATCACATTTTGACCAAAAATCATATTTTGATCAAAATCACATTTTGACCAAAAATCACATTTTTGACCAAAAATCACATTTTTGACCAAAAAATATATTTTTGACCAAAAATCATGTCAAAAATCATTTTTGACCAAGAGTCGCATTTTTGACCAAAAATCATGTTTTTGACCAAAAAAGATTCTGAAGACATAATAATGATAAAATTGGACGGATAATTTCGCATGATACCTGAATTATCTGTCTCGCTAGAGTTTTCAAATATCACGCTCGACTTCGTTTAGCATGATATTTGAAAACTCTAACTCAATTCGATAAATTCAGGTATCACACTCAATCCGTCCAATTTTATATCAAACTTGGTACGGTGATAGTATATGGACCTCATGTGGTGTATAGTTTTGTGGGGGCCACCTTAATTACGAACCGCGTAATTCTAGTTAAAAAATGGTTTTCTTTTTTGTTGTTGCATAAAAATAACAAAATTAATTTTCAAATAAATGTGGTATAATTGCTCAAACAGAAATGTAATGCATGTGGCTAGCTACGGGAAACAAAACTTTTTTTTTTAAGTCCAAGGCATATAAGCTGGATATATTTTTTTAGCTGAAATATCAATAAAATTCATCAGCATATTCTTGTATTTTTCTCTGCAGAGATTTATTTCATACACTTTAGATGTGGAGCATCAAGTAGCCAGTATGATAAAGTTAACTCTATAAATTCCGCACAGAACTATTGAGAGGGTTGATGGTAAGATCAAGATAACTTTTATGCTGTGGTGATGTCCCAATTGGCACATATAAGAGATGTGATTATGCATGTCATATGATATTTGAAAAATAACAGGTCGGATGTATATGGACAAGGCTCTATACAAAGAAAAAATAGAGATTGTGGGTAGGAATTTTGTAATGTTCACTGTGAGGATGATGATGATGATGATGGTGGTGATGAAGTTCATGGTGAGGATGATAAAGGCAGGGATAAAGGTTACAATAATAGGGATGATAATGACGGATGACTCTGATCTTAATGGTGGTAATTATGGTGTTGGTAAACATATGATGGTGGCATTGAGAAGAGCAAATGTGGGTGATGATAATGTGGAAGAAGATGATAATAATGATGAAGACAATGATGATGAAAATGATGGTGATGATAATGGTAGGCCTTGTGATGAAGATGGTGATGATTGCGATGGTAATTATAAAGACAATTGATGATGATGTCACGATGATGATGATGATGATGAAGATTGTAATGAAATTGAAAATTATGATGATGATGATGAGTACCGTATTTTCTTGAATAGTCGCCCCCCTTCAAATAAACGTCCCCACCAATTTTTTCAACCATGGTGTTTCTAAAATGCCAATATGCTATCTTGTGTTGTAAGCTTACCAAGTTGCACACATGGTCGATAATAGCGTCGATAATAATTCGCGAAAATCTGGTCGGAAACCTGGAAGTGAACCTGGAAGTCAGTGCTCCTAAGTTCATAGTTCGTCATTTCAGGGTGAGTTTTAAGCTTACCTAATGATTTTAATTGGAAATATTGTTCTAAAAATTACCCTCATAGTAAACGCCTCCTCTTTGAAAAATGCAACACCCCTGGGGATGACTATTCAAGGAAATACGGTATGCTGCACAAACTCTCACTAGATAAGACAGGTAGTGTGTTCATTCAATATCAAACAGTTCAGATAATCCGCCATAAATGACACGTTGTCTACATCATTAATACATCACATAGTAGATCTAATTACGATTGCAACATTTCAAAATTAATTTACAAATGATTTTAATCCATACAGAACACTGACAGTATCCATAATTGCGGCAATACTGTCACAGCGCACCTATTATATTTTTATTGTTATTTTTGGACATGGTGGCATAAAACACACATGGCTTTAATGCAGCTGCTTGCGTTACTGCATGTAGACTGCTTTTACTAGTCGTCAGATATTACTTCTTGTAATATTAGTTTCCTAACGTGTACCTAGTATAGGTAATCAATTCACTGCTATTGATCATTGAGCTCATAGGCACAGACATCAGTATGGTCGCTGATTATAGAAAAGCCTTTTTGCCTTTTTTATGAATATTTGTTTATTTGAATGCACTACATATTACTTTTCTTATTTAAAACATACTTCATTTGAAAAATGGTGCATACATCACATGTATTTGTGGGTGGTGTGGGGTGTTTGTATCATGATGGATACCTTCATGTAGGGACATCTAATTAAGGCCAAAAAAAAGAAAAGGTTTGTTTGTCCATAGAGGCTCATGAAACAGTTGGGTCGGTAGATCGGATTTTTTTTTTCACAGATATTGCACTTGAAACTGACAATTTGAAGACTGGTAAATAAGTGAAACACACAGCACTTTACTGGTTTAACTCTTGAGATGGTTCTGCATGTTATACTACATGTTCATTTTCTTTACATTTCCTTTCTTTAAATTTATACTAACCACTGTTTTACTAGCACATTCAACGCAAATTAAAAAAGAAAAAAGAAGCACGGTCGGGACCAGGGTACACGGTCGGTCGGACGTGGACAAACAAACAATTTTTTTTTTGGCCTAAGTAGTGTACTATCTTTTTTTAACATTTCCACTAAGATTAGTGTAAGAGAGATTAGAATTTATGCAAATTTCTACACATTATTATGGATTATGGAATAAAGCTAAATATTCATATATATTTGTACTTGATTATGTTGTTCTGTAGTAAGCCCCAGAGAAAAATGCGATTTGGGAAGCCAAAAAACGCACCACGGTTTCCCAAAAAACGCCAAAAAAAATTTTAAAAAAATTTAAATTAAATTTTTTTTTAAAGTTATAGACCATAAATTACTTGTTATTCAAGGTTGGAACCAGAGAAATACTGCTATTTAAAAAAATGCAATTGCACCCAAAAAAGCAACAGCGGCCATGAATGCAGAGATCACATTTTCCTCCGGTGCTTATTCTGCACTTAATAAATTTATTTTGTAAAACCTTGATGGCTGTCCAAAGAAGTGAACCAAAATGACATAAAATATTGATTTGAAAAAAAGTATGAGTATAAGTCACATGTGTAGGGATGTGGGTGTATTATAGGCAGCGACAGGCGATTTGCGCGAAAAAAAAAAGCAAATTGCGCGGAGATTGCGTGGAACTTTTTTTCAGTGCAAATCATGTATCCCTGCCCATAGGGAAAAAAAAAGCCAATTGCGTGGAAAAAAAGTTCCGCGCAAATCGCTTGTCCCTGATTATAGGATGTTTGGTCAATAGTTGTTCTACATGTATGTATTTATTATATCATTATGAATTTATCTGGAGTGAGTCTCTGTGCCAGATGAATGAAGTGAGCAGATGGTCAAAGAAGAAATCAATTTTGTTTGTATTTGGTTTTCACCAGCACATAAAAAATATCTTGCAAACCACAAGTGTAATAATTAGGACTTCATTTTCAACCTGTTCCATGGATTCAAATATCAGTCAATGATCTGTACCTGAACTTAGTACGAAGAACTGCATGAAGCAAGTAAAAATTGTCTTGATTTTCAATGTATGACCCCGGAAGCAAGCTAAATTTCCCAAAATTTATAGTATGTTTTTATTTACAACAAAGACACAATTTCCATCCAAATACCAGAATTTCCCTCCAAACACCAACATTTCCTGTAAATGAGCTTCCCAAATCCCCACTTTTTCGAGCCATGGAAATCGACTTCAATTACGACATTGAATTCAGATTGCGACTAAGGATGTGCATAAATTATTTCTTGACGGGGTGTTTACATGGGAGTCGACTTCAAAACAATTGTGAATTTGACTTTTATGCCATCACTTGCTCATGCTTCAAATAACCATTATGAAGCCGACGTCTAGTTATGTGTTCGTTTACACTACAAAAGTCAACTTTGAAGTCAACTTTTGAATTAGACAAATGTTGCTCTGGGTCGTCATTTGAAGTTAACTTCTGAAGTCTAGTTAAAACGCGGCAACCCTGTTCACACACAAATGAAGTAGAGTTCAAAGTCAACTAAAGTCGACTTCAGACTCTGTGTAAACGGGGAATATGACTCCGTGGAATAAATTTAAAAAGAGGTGTGATTTGCAAATTGTTATAATTGAAGAAAGGAGCGGTCAATTGTCAAAATAAATAAAATGTGTATAAGCTAGTATATATCTCAACAACATCGTTTGGATTGGGCAATTAATAAAATGCCTATAAAATTTATATTTCCAGTGATACAGTTCTTTCAGGGACACCCTGTATAATCCATTGCAATAGATAACCAAAAAGGAAATAACAAACTCCATTCAGTATTAAGATTGTAATCAGTTATTTGTGAGACTCTACAGACTGAATCAAGAAGACAGATTTGATAATGGGCAGATGTTCGGGTACCATGATTATTACACTAGTACTCATATAGAACTTGTTGTTACTTGGCAACCACAATGTTCTCAAATAAGGTCCTATACAGACTTTTTATTTGATATAGAATATTCGATGTAACATTTCTATGTTATTTAATCTATTCCCATTCTATTTCCAGTAATGTTTAAGTTATAACGAATGTTTGATGACGTAAAATCGATAATATATTTCTACTAGATATTCTAGCATATTATCGATTTTACGTCATCAAACATTCGTTAAAACTGAAACATTACTGGAAATAGAATGGGACTAGATTAAATAAAGTAGATGTGTTACATCAAATATTCTACGTCGAATACTCAGAGTCTGTAGCGGCCCTTAGACCCTGGTCAATTTCAAGGCTTGCTTCTTCAAATATGCCTTTTGTCATTGGGAACATTTTCATGATCAGATGTTGATATGAGCTTGATTTGTGTGTGTTTGCATGCTCATTTTGATTGTCATGCACTAATTCAGAGATTTGGTTTGCTTTAAGAATCAGACCTACTTATTGACTGCTCAGTGCCAGAAGTGGGATAAGTGCAATAGCTGCCCTATGAACATTTGGCAAATTACACACAGTATATTATACTCATCTACACATGGCAGCTACACATAGCAGCTATTGCACTTACCCACTTCTAGCACTGAGCAGTCGATACATACAGAAATGTGTAGAAGAAAGAAGGTTGACAAAGATGTTTGACCAAAAATGTAAAACCCTAGATTTAAGCTGACTAAATAGTGATCAAGGTGTTTTTCAAAAACTAGATTTCATGTTTTCAAGTAATCTCCATTTGAAGCCGTAAATGATCTTCTAAAATGAGTTTGGTCAATTTTTTTCAAACCTGAGTATTTGGCATATAGGCCTATTTGTAACGTTTACACATGTCCTAACTTATACTTAAATGGATTCTGCCAAATTCATTGTATTTTGGGTTATTCCTTCATGTAATTTTTACACGAAATTAGGGTTAGGGTTAGTTTAGGATTAGGGTTAGGGTTAGGATTAGCTTACACAAAATAATTACATGAAGGATCGACTGTATTTTGAGGACAACAGAGCAAGTTTGAATATTAACACTTTAAGCTACCTCCATGCTTTAAGAATAAAATAACATAGTGACATTTTAACCAATTTTGATTCAGTCTGTAGTAATAATTTAAAGTGCTGGAAATTTGAGGAAAAATGCCTTTTCCAAGTATTTTTACGAGTTCAAATTTGATATCATAAACAATAAGCACTTTATGGCAGACAGCAGGTGTTTCCAGGTAACCTAGCACTAGTAATGGAGCTGTGTTATCTTCTGACAAGATGAGCCTGATATAGGCACTAATAATAGCTGATAAGAACAAAAATACAAATAGCTTCAATACTACAATTTAGTTTGTATGTTGGTTAGGATCAAATTCTCGATCTTTTTCCACAGGGTCCTTGTATAATTGAAGACCGAATTAAAAAGACTAGTTTGCGTCTGACGTCAGGGCAAAGGCGCGGCATGATTGGTTGCTGACCTGCGCAGTATGCCATTTTAGTCTGGTTGACAGGACGTCAGTCGCAAACTAGTCTTTTTAATTTGGTCTTCAATTATAAGCATTGTTCAGGCATAATGAAGGTTTATTTAATAACATGTCTTTAATGATCTGTTGTGATTTACAAATACTGTCCATTATTATTATTGAAAGTACCCTGGCACATTGCTTTTTTTTTCTCTCTTTCATTTTTATTCCCTGTAGGCCTACTTGGGTTTGGTGGGGGAAATAAAATGTGCAAAATAACAAACTGCCAAATCCCATACAAAAAACCCCAATATACATGTACAAGATCAGTTCTAACAATTTATAAAGTACATGAAGCTTAACAACATGTTTTCTAACTGTATAATATAATTGCTGCAAAACAAAAATTGTACATACATGTACATTATTTTCAAAATTTCACAAAAACATGAAAAAAAGAAAAGAAAATATTAATAATAATTTGCAACTTTAGGCGCAATTTATATGTTGAATTGTGATGAAATAAAATATTAAAGCGCTGAATCAATTGCCAATTACAAGTGCTCCCATTTTTTATGTGTTTGGCTTATTTTTATTTCTGACTGTTATCATGGTAATAACTCTCTCAGTCTTCTCAAACATTTTGATCCATTCATTTTTAAACACAATGATAAGCAATGGTTTTTCATCAACCCTGCACTTTAGTGCTTAGACAAAAGAATAATCATGTTTTAGAAACAATTGATTTTTCTCTCAGTATTCATTTCACTTTATGACACTTGGTTCTTTTAACATCTTGCTCTCTTAAATTGTCTGATTGAATATTCAATCAAAAAGATTGAAAATGTTTGCCTCCAGAATTAGGTAGTTTAATTTAATTTGGAACCACTTTGCATCTTTAATAATTTTCAATTTATCCTACTCCATATATGGATCAAATCTCCATTTATAATCATTTAGCTATCACTTTTATGTTGAAAAGTTTCTACATTTCTGTCTCTTGGTAATCGTTGTAAGCAAACCCTTAAACAGTGTATCAGACTTCATTTATAGTACTTCCTCCATCTTGAATACCCACAAACAAATCATACCATGATCAACTGCTGAATTGACAAGCGACTTGACTTATGACTTGTGACTTGACTTGCAACTTTTTCAAAATGACTTGACTTACTTTTGACTTGGGCAAAATGGCTTGTGACTTGGACTTGGGTTGCACAAAATGACTTGTTAACCATCTCTGGCATCAATATAACCTTATCCCTAATTACTCATCCCCTAACACATATCCTCCCCCATAAGGCCTACATGTTCATAAGTTATTCCACCTACAAACGCTTTCTGATGTTCTGAATAAATTCAAAAAATTTGTCTTAATAAATTTACCATTTACACCTTGTGACTAAACTGATTTTGAAGATACAATGTATTTTTATGTGTAAATTCCCTGTTTGTACTTTCATATTTGTTTTAGTAAACGCTCCCCAAAAAATGCCTGACTTTAAGGTCGAATACGGTACTTAGTGCAGATTATGCAACCCTAAAATAGAACTGGATCTTCATGCTTTGTATGAACACACAGGGTTGCCAAAAGATTTCAGCCCTAATCATGGGTCAAATAATCGAAAAGTCGCCCAATTTTTCTCTTTACCATTGGTTTCTATGGGGCAGGAAACTATATCGGAAGTCGCGGGAGCCATTCAATGTTGAAAAGTCGACCAAATTTTTCTTAACCATTGGTTTCTATGGGACAGGAAATTGTCAAAAGTCATGGGAAAAATCTTCAAAAGTCGCCCAATTGGGCTACCAAATCGCTGGTTTGGCAACCCTGGAGTGGGTGTTGGCATAGAATGAATGAAATATACACACATTATGTAAATGTCACCAGGATTTGAATTGCTTTAAGTAGTTCATAAGATCCTCACTAATTGAGTTAGTGTCAATGGTGTATTTTCTGTTCATTCATTAGTCTTGTGGATCAATAACTACCCTTAATTATTAGGGTGACTTAATGCTGCATACTGGGTGTAATGATGTACAATTAATTTAAGTGGTCTTTAATTTGAGTAAGAAAAATGCACCAAAATTTGAAAGTGTAAAAATGATGTTTTAAATTTTGAATATAAATTGGCAAACTGAAGATGAACATTTACTTATAGACACAGATTGATGTAAATTGATTGTTTCGTTCACACAAGTATTTATATAATTTCACAATTTATATCGAAAGTTACACATTGATATGATGAGAGCAACTGTCACAGATAACCCAGTGATGTTTATAAATAGAAACTTGACCAAAATGTGAACAAGGTTATCTTCCAAGTACAAATCAATACAAACGAAGCTGAGAATGAATGCATTGCTTTAGATTAATGCTTTCCTACCAAATGACCTTTTCTCAACCTAATTTTGTTTCCGTCTATTTGTGTGCACAGAATGATGAATGAATAATAACAGTGCGCACACCACGATGATAAACAAGTTGACCCTGATGAAATGAGCACTGACTGATAGATCTATTTTTTTTACTGCCTGCGTAGCTTTTGAAATGAAAATGTTTGTCTTTTATTAAATTGTGAGCTGCTCCCGCAAAATGAGAGTGAAGTCGCAAATTGGTAGTGTCAAGACCACATGGTTGCTGAGTTGATGTTTTTTATTTGATGCATACTTGTTGCAGCACCAGGAATTTTGATTGGGGGGGCAAAGTGAATTTCAGGGGGAAAAGCAACACATTTTGCACAAAATTGCTGCAAAAGTGGAAATATACTGAAATTTGGGGTTTGGGCTCAAAAGTTGGGGGCAAACTGGAGGGCAAGAAAAATATTGGGGGCATTTGCCCCGCCCCGTAGCGCCGCCACTGCCAGTAGTATGTCCTTGTTGTACCCCATTCACAACTTAGACATACTACTACTACAGAATGACCCATTCACAAAGGCATACTTCTGGCATATACATGTGCACATCAAACCATGGTAAAAAAAAGAACATCAACTCAGCATCCAGGGGTCTCGAAACTAACTTGCGACTTAACACTCATTTTGTGGGAGCAGGTCACTGCAATAATCTTGTGGATCGAGTGATATCATTGGGTCACTGCACTGGTCATATATAGGCCAATATTGTGTATTTATCAATTGTTAGTGGTGCAAACATCATAACAGACCTGTATGTATATTGACTATTTTGATAGTGGCATAGATAGAATTTTTTTATACTTGGAGATGGTGATTATCTTTTTGTGAGGGTGTGGGCCTGTTTATGATTCCCTGGAAAATTTGGGGCTACCAAAGGCTCTACTGCAATTTAGTTGAATACACAAACTGTGTGTTCTTACTGAACAAATGGTTGCGGGTGAATTCAAGTTAATTTGGGGCAATGTCATGATAGCATGGAAAAATCAGCATTTTCGAAACATCTTGGTTGAAAAAAGTGGTGGGGGTGACTATTCGAGGAAATATGGTACATGTGGTTATTACATTTTACTATGGTTTCAATTTAATATCCTTTGAAATCATAAATTAGCAATACAACATATGTATTTTTTTCAAGCTTACTACACAAGATAGCATGGAAATATCAGCCTTTTTAAACATCTTGGTTGAAAAAAGTGGTGGGGCGACTATTCGAGAAATACGGTACTTGTGGTTATTATAAATTTTACTATGGTTTCACTGTAATATCCATTCAATTTATAAATTAGCAATACAACATATGCATGAAGACAGTTACAAAAACTATCAGTGATTTGCTCAATCAGAAAACCTAAAAAAAATAATTGAAAATCAAGATTTTGCATTTTTTTTAAAATTTTAGGTGTACTAACATACCATGGATGATATAAGACTGAGCACGGCTGGAGAAAAGGTGATTTTGCCACTCCCCCTTCAACAGCTGTAAAGGTTGGCCCAATTTTTTTTCGATGGTTTGAAAAAGTAAAGAGCAAAAAAATGATAATAGGCACCATCAACCTAAAAACAAAAATTTGTATGTATAATTCCATTTGTTTCACAATACCCTTTTTTCTTTATTAATTCTTTTTGCTACCACTTCTTCTGCCACCCCTTCCTTTTTGCTGCTCCCTGCTTTACCTGCTCCCGCAAAGTTCCCCAATATACGGGCATGATGATGTTGTATAAGTTTCGCTGTTGAGCAATATAAGAAAGGAAAAGTGAGTCTGCCCCGGAAATTGAACTCTGGTTTTCTAAGGAGATAGGGTGATGACCCCTTGCTTATATAATTATAGGTTGAATTTCCAGTTTGCCTAATCATGAAACTCCTGTGGTAAGCGCAGGTCTCCTAACCCTGAGGTCCTGGGTTTAATTCTCGAGTTGAATCACTATTTCTGTTTCCTCCTTTAATAATTGCTCGATGGCAATCATACACAACTTATTTAGCATTTCATAATACAACAGTAAGGCCTAAAAAAATTGTTTGATTGGCGTAGCATAAAAAAAAATTGGGTAGGTCGGTCGGCAATTTTTTTACACACATTTTAAGCTGTAAATTCCGTAAATTGGAACTGTTTAAAAATGTTTTTTTTAATTTAAATTTTTTAAAATTTGTTTTACATTTTTGCAAAAGTATAAGAAAAAAATGTCTAGGGTCGGGCCTATTTTTAGGGTCGGTTGGGTTTATACGCCAATCAAACAATTTTTTTTAGGCCTAATGGAAAGGAAAGTGTAAATGTGTATCATTTTCGGCAATTTAGATTTGAACAAATTGACTCTCGGCAACGTAAACATTGCTCTCTTGCCCAAGACACAACCCACGCTAGCAAAATAAGAGTCATTAGGATATCACTGTTAATGACATTGTGTATTAGAGAAGCCATAAACAAGTCCATCTACTCATGCACAATTCTCGAAAAAGCCAATGCACAGGTAATTTAATAAAACCATGTATTGTTTTTTTTCAATGAAAATAAATCCATTTTATTATTCATTATGCAATAGACCTTGGGAAGGTTGTGTGGGTGTTGGACAAATAATATTGAGGGGAAGGATTTTTTTCCAGATTTGAAAAAAAAAGACTGGCACAACTTACAGGGAGTATTATTTTTCAGCAGATTCATTAAATGTAATATTATAAGGACATTGTTAATACTCAGAGGAGCATGACTTTAGAGATATACTGCGCCAAGAAAGTATCCTTACACTTGGAAAAATAATCACAATTTCAAAACTGAACCATATTGGAATAAATTATAGTTGTTGTAATAGATGCACGATCTAATCCTGCACATTATGACACCATATTGAATCCAATGTGACCTCAAGAAGTAAAGGTACAAGCAATTGAATAGACGAAAGTTCAGTTTTAAAGTAACAAACTGGCCTATACAAAAGTTCACGGACTAGACATCCAGATAACAGGGGAGATCTGGATAAAAGAGGTCCGGATAAGAGAGTTTAGACTGTACTACTACTTAAAAATTTAAAATCCTGAAAATGCAAAATCTGGGTCAGTCAGGCCCGGAGAACATTTTTTTGGTCGCTGATAGCTGTTATTTTTATTTTAGTATTCAAAATTAGTCATAATTTGATATGAATTAGAACAATGTTTAATGTCAGTAACAAAATCTATAAAGTAAGCATGTGCAAATCTCTCTCACTCTGAACTATGTCTGAACTTGGATTGTAGATCAGTTATGTGTCTGTTTTAGTTGAAAGTAAATAAAGCAAAAAGAAAACAATGACACTTGTCACTTTTACAAAATAATCCATCTAAAAGGCTTAGTTGTAGCATGAATGTTTCCATAATGATGGTTAAGATATAGTAACAAATTAGGGTTTACACTACCATGTAACTACCAAACATTTACTCTCCTGTATTAAAAAAAGCATGCAAAACAGGCCTGTAGTCGGTGGTGCCCGGCTGCACCCCTCCAAAAAGTCCCTCTGAAAAAGGTCCACTTCTCAGTGTAAAAACAGGATTAAAAAAGTCCAACAAAGTCCACATTAGAAAGAAAAATTAACAAAGCGACCATTATTCATTTTAAGGTAGGATCATCGGATAATAGGCCCATGCAGGAAAATAGCCACTATATCAAATCAGAAGTATGTATCCTCATCAAATATATAACCAATTGAAGTTAAGTCTTTACTCCACTTATTTTTAATGTTTCATGAAAATTGAAACATTTCTTATGTTTTTCTTTATTTTATGAAAATTCCTAATTTTTTCAACAAATAATTATTGCTAGCCTAGAGGGGATGTGATATGGTTTCCATAGTTGGTGGTTTGGTTAATAAGCCTAATATCTAAATTCTCTCGCCAGATTTTTTTTATAAAGTGTTTATTTTTTGAGAAAATCATTTTTCCATTTTAAATTAGGGAAATCTAGAAATACCCATAACTTAAAATAGAAATACTTTATTAAAAAAAGCTGGCGAAAAGTTTCTAAATTTAATAACCTTTCATATGACACCTTGTTTGTTAAAATTGGCCCTATGGTTAGCTCAGACAATAATTATGAAATTGGGTCATTCAGTGTTTCTAGATCAAATCAAGAAAATTTGAGCAAGTACTAACATTACCTTCAAATATCACCTTTATTACTGGCCAATATATTGGAAAAAAGTCAGTAATATTATTTGGTAACATTTTTGTAATAAAAAGATCCAAAAAGCACTTTCTATAAAGAGGATATAAAGGAGAAAAAATAATATTTAAACATAGTATCCCTTTTCAAATATTTACCAATTTTAGTGAACGAGGCTTAGTGTCAAAACCACTTTATGTGCAAAGTCAATGGGGTTTCATAATGATAAAAAATGGCATAACTCAAAAACGCTTTTTTGGCAAAAATTAAAATTTGGCAGGCATGTTTTTCTCACCCAACTACACATCCTGTACCATTTTCAACCAAATCTGTGCATGACACCGTGGCCGATAATACTACCTTAACTGTTCAAAATAGCTACTCATTTTTAGGGAGTGAATTCCACCTTTTGCATGCAACTGATTTTGGTCTGGGGAAAGTCCACATTTTGGAAATTCCGCACACCCAAAAAATACGGGCCTGATGCAAAGCGTGCAATATTATATACGGTGTTTACTCAATATATTATGTGTGTTAATTTTAGCCGTAAGTAAGTAGTTGGCTATATCTTTTAATGCAATTGACCTAGGTTTTCTTTCTAGGCACACATGAGGCTATTCCAGTTGAAATCCATATGCCCCATATGGAAGACATAACCTTAATCAGGGAGTGTGGGTTTAAATTAGGGTTACCTGAATGGGGGAACTCCATTTGAAATCTACATTCCCTCTGTGGGAGATTATGGTCATTTCTTCCATAGAGGGCGTATGGATTTCAACTGGAATAGCCCAGTATGGTTGAGCAATCTGTGCTTGGCTTGACTGCATAGATAGCTGCAAGCCTGGATGGATGCATGTATGCCCTAGCTTTAGAGCTAGCTTCTACTCTGGGCTGGTTTATGTATAGTGGTATTAAAGAACAGACCAAAATCACTTGGTGCCTATTACAGAATCTCTTAAAGAGCTTATTAGATTTGGCCCTAGTGCATGGCTAGTTGACTACTGTTCATCAAACTCTCTATAGATTGCAAATTATTTAATTGCTGTTGTTTGCATTGTACATTTTTTAGTATTTGGTGAATCGTTGTTTTCAGAAGTATTCAAAATGAAGTGTATGTTATAGAGATGGGTGATAGTTGTAAATGTTAGTTGCTGTGGATGTAATTGATTGTGCTTGTTTCCATGGCAATCATGTGCTATATTTGGTAGATAGCATCTGCAATCTTGGATATTGTCTACAATTTAAGTACAAACAACAATCATTAAATTATAAATATAGAGAGCATACAGGTTTTAGAGAGTTGCTATCTTCAGAAGTTAGTTGATATGAGATTTGCTATCTTCAGTAGATAGACATGAAATTTATATGGTTGCTATCTTCAGTAGATAGCAAACATAAAGTTAATATAAATTTTGCTATCTTCAGTAGATATGTCGACTGCTCGACTGCACATGTCAACTGCTCAGTGCCAGAAGTTAGTGGGTAAGTGCAATAACTACACTAAATGGCAGCTATTGCACTTGCCCACTTCTGGCATTAAGCAGTTGATGTACTATTATGGAGTTTTGGTATCTGCAGAGTAGATGGGTCTTGCTACTATCAGCAAAATTCATACAGGCACTATCCACAGGAATGGCTGTTGTTTTCTTTAGAAGAAAACATAATACGGAGTCAATATTGTTGAATTTTCTATATTCAGGAAATAGCATACATGTAGTAGATATGGGTTTAGCAATATGCAGTAGATGCCATATAGGCATATACTGTGAATCACTATCTTCAGTAGATAGCACACACAGGGTCAAGATCATTGAGTATTGATATCTACAGTAGAAAGCAATGTGTTTTGTTGGCACGGTTAATTTTATTTTCAGTAGGTCATTAAGTGAATTCTTAACATTCTTTGCAGCAGCAATGATCCTCTCGCAATTTTTTTTTTGGTGCAGTCTGACCCCACACTTAAAAACAACAACATCAACAACAATGAATGACTGTTGTGGATTAATGTGACCGACTCATTGATTAGGTAATTCTTTCTTTAAAAAGATATATGATTATAGATACGTTCTTCGTAACTGGTATCACAGCATAATTCTACGAAGGTGTCTGGTTTGCACATTACGTAATCAATCAACCCCAGCACATAGCAGCACATAACAATAGCAAAGCAGTAGACCAGCAAATTATAATAAAAATAGCCTAGACCCCAACAACGCTATCAACATAACACATATTTTGTTAACACTCGGGTTGGTGTGACCTTTTATCCGAGACAATTTCTATGCTTAATTAAATTCTTGGGTTCGATAATCCCATGGTTCATATGGTAGGAGAGGTTAGTAACATTTCAAAACATGAGTGCTGAAGCATTCACGCTGATATTTGCCTGGCCTCAGTAGCGAGAGACAATTTTCCTAAAAATAAATTACTTCCTATCAATGTAATAGGATCTGATTTATCTTGAAGATGATTTTTCCAGTTGGGTGAATTTGATCATATTTCTTATTTACAAAAAATAGAATGTACCATAAGATGAGCAAATATAGGATACAAACGGGTGTTGTTTCATTGTATATACCACAGTTGGGTAAAAACTGAACTTTACATATTACTGCTAATAATTTTAAGTAATCTGTGTTTTGTACAAATGTTATTAGATCAATTTTGTACAGTAGTTCCACAAATGCAGTTATTAAGAGTTGGATAATACTTTGAAGTATACTTACAGTTAATCTGTACCCTATTTCAGACAGTGGTCTCAGTCCAATACCTGTTAACCCTTTTAAAACCATCAAGACCCATAGATGAAATTTTAAAGATCAATGCCAGAGGTGTGTGAATTAAAAATTGGGTACCATTATTATTCATCTTTGTGAAGTTAGTCCACAAGTGTTTTGCTTGAATTAATGAAATATTTTAGCTGGGGCTTTGTAATACATTATGTTGTGAAACCAGATGATAAGGACAATCAGCATCTTTTCTGGTCACACCAGTCAGTACCATACAGACATATAACAGACAGAAAGAGGCTCTGGCCATGTAACCATATTGGCCGTACATACACACATCAGCCATTGGGCTATTCCAGTTAAAATCCACACTACCCCTGTGGAATATTTTGGAAATATCCTCCATAGAGGGAGTATGTTTTTCAAATGTAATTGGTCAGGGTTAATCATTTTGAAACCCATACTCCCCCTGTATTATGGCTTTACCATCTTCTTCAACAACTGGTGTGAGTATTTAAATTGGAAGTTACCAAAATGTCTATTCTATTTGAAACTCATACTCCCACTATGGAAGACTTTAGCTAAATCTTCCACAGGGGTAGTGTGGATTTTAAATGGAATAGCCCATTAGTTGAACATATGAGTAAGTGTTGTCTGGGTGGAACACTATCCTGCAAAATAACAAAACCAGGTGGTTAAAAGTCACACTGTCAAAAAGGCTCACTGAATATGATATACCTATGTGCATGCTCATCCACTCTGTACAGCAGACACGTATAGTCCATCGCAGAAAAAATATGCATCAAAGCCTCTAGCCTGGTAGTTGGGATAGGATCATTTGAGAGTTTCCTTCTCTTGATTCAACACTTAAGAAGTTGTGTAAGTAGGTAAATGAGGACATCAGATCTGCAGCAACATTTTTGGAAGCAGTATTTTCTTGTATGGTCTGTTAAATTTGACTTTTTTTCTGGATATGTTGTAGTTGTTTACTCTCTATGGATAATTGTTTTTATGACTGGCAGAATTTATGTTAGTCACATCAGCACACTATGTTAGTCATGACTGATGTATATAGTTGCTCAGTCCATCAAAAAATTAATAATTACTACGAGAAAATGCTCTAGCAATGTATGCACTGGTCTTTAAAAATGATGTCAAACTGTCAGTCAACATTTATACAGAATACCGAGAGATACATCTGTACATATCACAGTCAGTTTGGGAAAGAGTAGGGCCCCAAATTGGTTTGGTTACATCCTCTGTGCCATCCATGAGGGCCTAACAATGCTTTCAGACGGTATTGGACACTATCTGTACAAATTTTCGCCCTCTGTTTACACATGATTTCAAAATTCAAAGCCCAAAAATGTATGAATGTGTTTAATATGTTGTGACAAATATTTTCCATTCTTAATCCGGTGGAGTTTGAAAACAAATTCCAGTGTAATTATTTTGCTTTCAGTGTTAATGCCTTTTGATAACCAACATTTTTGAACAGACTTTCAGCCTAGTAGTTTTGCCAGCTTAGTACATCGTGTGACACATGTCCACCATCGTCTGAATTATGCTTTGGCACTTATTAATGCTATATAGCTATAAGAAAGGGGAAACGAAGAAAAATTTAAAGATGAAAAGTTGAATAAAACATGAAGACACACACACAAAAAGAAAGATTAAAACAAAAACAAAAAGAACACCAAATGTAGGTGGTTTTGTATTGCTATTTTGAGCATCCTTTCCAATTTTCATTCTCGGTTGCAATATCTCTGACATTTTTCGGGTGATGTAGATTATAAGATACGTGTCTGATACTAGACCTGTGGCAATGTACCGACCTATATCACAATACAAAGCGCATGTTTGCTAGCCATGCAATTCCCACAATTTCTACATATAAATGTGGAATATTTGATGTTCTTATGTCTGTTTATTCAGTACTTGAACAAGAAAAGGCATAACCAGAGCATGTTGTTTCAGCATAATTGAGTGATAAAAAGCAGCGTACTCCATGCAGTCATGCCTGCAATGCTGAAGTCATATCAGAAATCTTTCACTTTTATTTTATGAGCTATTTTTCCAAGATTTCTATAAGAGCATAGGTTTATTTTAATGTACAAAGTAACATAATGTTCTGGGGGTAGAGGCATGGGAGGGGGCTCATGATTACTTTGGGAATACCAAATTTGATACATCAGTATACCTAAAGGCCACATTTTTTTGCCAGGTTTTTTGATGTTTTATCAATTTTCTGACATTTTTGGCCTACAATGCTGAAAAATTGAGCTATTTAAAAAGAGGATATTTGGATAAAAATGATCAATATACTAAACTTGACCAAGAAAATGTGTGTGTGGGGGGGATAGAGGTAATATTGATATACCTGGCTAATAATGTGACCTATGTTTGTGACATGTCCAGTATTGTCATTTCTACTGAGTAATTGCATTGGCTGTGGTAGTGTCAATAATGGGAGGGGGCATTACCCCCCCCCCCAAAAAAAAACCACTAAAACAAAACAAACAAACTTGTGCTTTCCACTCCTCCAGTCAGAACACAAAATCCCAACAAATTTCACCATTTGGGGCAAAAAATGCCAGCTTTTAAGCATTTCCCCTCAGTGTGCACTTTGTGCGCCTCTCCCAGGAAAAATGTAGTACATGTACATGTACCGCCACTGGTAAAGGAGAACCTTATTATATCACATAATTGCTGAACTTGTCCCCAGTTAATGTTATTCATGCTGTGTTTGAAATGTGCTACAAACTATAAAACTAATTATTGTAGCATATTTTTCCAACTGCATCATCAATGATTTGTCAATTTTATAATGTACTATTTGATACTGTCATGTAATTCACATGGTGGGAGTAATTTGTGGCATTATTTTTTTAACTAACAGGTTTGTAATACCACTATGCAGACCTGACACTTTTTTTTAGCAGATTTCAGCTTGTTTTGTTGCTCAATATTATGTGTTTTCCTTTATTTTCAGCCAAATTTGAGCTATTTTACACCAATTACACACTGTTTTCCATTTGTTTGAGCATTTTCACTTTTCACTGCAGGTCAGTATGAAATCTTTAATGTCAATTTTCTAACTGGGTCACATTTCTGTCATTGTATTGTTTTACAGCTGGACAATGCTGATGAACAGGCGGCCTAGATCAGAAGAGAACTGGATGGAAGACTAAAGATGGCAGAAGAAATAACAAGGGTAGGTTTCACACTGTGGTTTCATCCTTATTCTAAAATGTTCTTTTAAAGTGTGTGGTCTGATTTTTTCATGGTCTGGAAAATAGAAATACACAAAATTTTTTTGCCTGTTTGTAGTTTGTACTGCACAACTCCGATATATTGCAAAACAAGCCTCATCATTGTTTACCATCGTATTTTGTGGTGAACTTGTATTTATTGATATTGTACAAATGTATGTGGCAAAAAAGAAAGAAAGTAAACCAACCAACCAACCGACCCTGATTTTGGAGCTCTAACAGCAATACAAGATTTTTTTAGGCCTGCGAAAAAAAATGATAACAAATGTCCCATAGGATTAGGATAGTACATACTTTAATATTTGTGGTAACCACAATTCACAACATTTTTGTTCACTCCATCTAAACAAGACTATGTGAGCATTAAATTTTACTACGAAATGAGAAAAATATGACCTTTCTTCTGATTCCAAAAATGTCAGTTTTGATGAAGAAAAATGGGGGATGAGGCTGTCGATCAATTCACACCGCTTTTATGTTTGAAATCATTACATCAAATATTGCATGAAGGCAGTCTTTAGCCGCTTTCCATTGGCTATGAAAAGACATCCGTAAGTGCTTTTAAAGCTAATTCTTAGTCCTAATTTGTAAAAGGAAAAACATATATTTTAAGAGGAAAAAAATAATAGTTTACAAAAAGAGGCTGATCATTTCATGTATGCATGCCTAATTTGTAAGTTATAGCTGAAATTGTTTGGAAAACTATTGTTTCAAAGTTATAGTAAAACCGACAATGTAAAATATTATGGACATCTAAATTCCACCTTGCAAAATCATGATATTAATCCAGGCTTCAAACTTCCCAGGGGCACTGCAATATTTATAGACAGTATTGCGGTTTTACTACTTAACTTTTAGTTTATATGTAGCGTTATACAGAGATGTGTGTGCAGACATTTTAAACCGCTTGCCAATCTATTGTTTCACTGTATTCCCTGTTGTGATTTATTTCCATTTATTCAATATTGTGACCATTTTGAAGCCTTTATATATAGCTCTTTATGCATTTCATCATTGTATAGGTAACCACACTTCAGTTAGTTAGATTTGCCCATACAATAGTAATATTTGCCCACTTTCTACTCAAGACAGCCAGGATTCATAACAACACTGGATATTGCTAAAAACAAAACAAATTTGCTTATTGTAGGGTTTTTTTACAATTTTATTGCATTTTTAATCTTTTTTAAAAATTATTTAAGAAATCCAGAAAGAGAGAAATTTTCAAGCAAAAAATTATGGCAATGGGCTATTCCTGTTGAAATTCATACACCCCCTATGGAAGACATGATCTTAATCTTCCACATGGAATATGAATTTTAAAAGGGATTACGGGTGTGGGTGGCTCCAATTGAAATCTACACCCCCTGTGTGGGAGATTAAGGTCATGTCTTCCATGGAGGGGGGTTATGAATTTCAACTGGAATAGACCTTTAAAAAAGATTCTTTTCTCATACATTTTGTTTACAGGCATATCAAATTACTAAAATATCCTATGGGAATCAATCTATTATTTTCATAAACATATGTGTATATCCATATCAAAATGATGCACTTGTCGGCTTCTACATGTGTCTCATTTCACATAATAGCTAGGAATAAATACCAGACTCATATCAAATCAAATTGTATGAAGGAATGTTCTCTGTATTCCTAAACTTGGGATAATTTCAAGTGACCTCCACTTCAGAGATGAGTCTGGTATTTATTCCTAGCTATTATGTGAAATGAGACACATGTAGCAGCCGACAAGTGCATCGTTTTGATATGGATGTACACATATAAGTTTAATTTTTACATCTTACCCACTGTTGTAGGTTAGTAAGGTCATGATGTATACTTTTAATGCGACTATAGACAATTTTTTAGGGCAATTTAACTTGAAAGATACATGTAGCATGAGCTTGAATGTTAGATGAATAATGAATTCTGTGTGTCTGGCAAAATGATTGCTATAGCTTTAATAGCTGAGGGATCATGCTCTATATATATTACCATAAGGTGACTGAGAATATCACCATGTCATGTAAATTTGATGTAATGATCACAGAAAGGCAATTGACAAATCTGTTTACAAACCAGAAAACATGACTGTTACTCAGTAATGTACCTTGACACATAGGTGTAATTGATTACTTATTGTTGGCGGATTTTTTATTTCTTTAAAGAGATGTTCTTTTCTGTTCAATTTCATTTTTGTGTCATAACTGGGACTTTTGGGTTTTTTCTTGGGGGGTGGGGGCATTTTTGGGGAGAGGGGCATTTTAGAAGTATACTGTACATGAGCATGACCAGAAATAATGACTGAAAGGAATGTGTTTGGCAAATGGGGAAGTAAATTTCACATTATAAGTGTGGGGCTGAAAAACATTGATTATCAAGAAAAAAGGTACTTTCTGGTCATGTGAAAATTGAACCTAAAGATGAATCTTCTGCTTACACCTTTTGTACAAAGTATCCCTTTAATGCTCTGCATGCTTGTCTTAGGCTTCAACAAGTTTTGAGATATTTTCTCAAAAGATCAAGAACTATCTTAAGAACCACAAGCTTGTTTGTACTCATTTTAATGCAGTTTCATGCTGATTTCAAATATGTGCATGAAAATGTACAATTCTGACATTTTTCTTTGCTGTCGACACCCGCTTGGAGAGTTAAAGACAAGTATGTCATTTCAACAAATGATCTTGAAAATGTGAACAGATTACTAAATAATTAACTGACTTCGAGGTCCTCAAATATGAGCAGTTTTGAAAGCTTTAATTTGAGTTTGAAGTCATGAAATCAAACTGTGACACCATTCTTTTTAATTGTGATTTACAGAATAAGAGAGGGCCTAAGTTTATAGTGAAAGAGATGGAGAGCATGTATGTGGAGGAGTTGCGGTCAGGTGTCAACTTACTCATGGCCAACATGGAGAGTCTTCCTGTTTCCAAGGGCAACACAGAGTCCAAGTACTCACTGCAGAAACTTAAAAGGTAGGAATGGAAGAAGTTGGAATTAGTGGATAAAATTTATTAAAGAAGACCCCATAAAATCCTGTTGAGTCTATTGGAGTCACAGAAAGGTTTATAAGGACATGTATAAAGACGGAGACAGAGAAGAGAAGACCATGCACATATTTTTTGGGGGCTTTTGGGGTGCGAGCCCCCAGGGATAAAAGCAGGGGGTGGCAAAAAAGAAGGGGCAGCAAGAAGAATTATTAAAGAAAAAAGGGCTGGGCAGAAGTGGTGGCAAGAAGAATTATTAATGAAAAAAGGACAGAAAATTATGGAAAACTAATGTAACTATACCTTTTTGATCGCCAGCAGGGCAACTGCTCGAGGCAGTGGGGGCTATTGGGGGATGTAACACCCCTAATTTTTTAATATTAAACAAAATTGTTGAGAAAAATTTGACCCCCCACACTTTTAGGTTCTTGGCGCCATCCTGGCTGGAAAAAATTGGGTCAACCTTTTTCGGGCTGTTGCTGCAGGCGACAAAATTTACATTTTCTGTAGCCCCCTGGGTTAGGAGTGGCCTCAATACACCACAGAAGACATAAGAAGGGAAGACATATGTTATGCCATCAGCTGAGCTTTTGTATGACATTTGAGCTTATAATTTTTTGTAGCATTTGAATATTATGTACTTGGAAGTACCAGTAATATAAAAGGGTTTTGGTAATTCTGATTATTGAACTTGTCTATAGCTTACTCACTAAACTTTCTGGTTAAAAATTAGTCATTTTCTTTTGAAATCAAAATTGTTGAAAACACAATTTGACGTACTTCTGATGAGCTGAATTAATTAAAAAGTAAGAAGCGGTCTTATGTAAGAAAGCGGTACAGAAAACGAATGTTTAATCCAATTTAACCTGCTGTGTCATCGGAGTTGGTGTACATTTATATAGCGAGTGATGATAAGTGTTGCACTTTTGATTCAAAATAGAAACACTTGGCGTAGGTAGCTTTCCTGTTCATCTGCTCCTAATTGATACTTTTTTGTGATCTGAATTTGTCCTCTATATTTAGTTGCCATGGTAACTCGTTGGTAATGCGGCCCACTGGTCAAGTGTTGTATTTACAGGTATCAAGATACAAAGTACGTTTTGATGTAATATGTGGGTTGTTTTGATAATGAACAACAACTTGTTGTCTAATTTAGTTTCCTTTAACTTTTCATTGTTCAGTTCATATTATAGGCTGTGTGGGAGGGATTATGTATCATTTTTGCTACTGTTTTATCCAATTCATAATGTTCCAAGTTCTCCACATTACTTGTTACACATGAAATTTTTAAATTAAATTTTAGAACAATTATGCATGCCTACTTAAATTTTGTGTGGGGAGCTAGACCAGGGGTTGTAATACAAAGGAGATGGGCCTTTTCAAATGTTGTGATATTTACGCTACTATTAAAAACAGATACAAGACTTGTCATTAACAGTTCATGCCCCCTGATTGCACTTTACAAAATGGAGAGTGGGCATGTGACATGTCCATCATCTGTATTGATGAGATATCATAGGGGTGTGTGTGTGAGGAGGAAGGAAGTACTCCCTCAAGGTCAACCTGTTACGTGGGCATGTTACAGCCATCCTACTCTGGACTGCAAAGTAAAACGGCAGACTGCACAAACAGTGAAATGTCTGCACCAAAATCTTTTATCAACAAGCTGATGAGATACAATAGAAATTTGAGATGATGTAAAATTGATCAGAAATTGCTAAAAATAGGGTCAATTGTATTCCGATGACATTTTGATTTCGCTAAGAAACCAGACTGATTAAAAAAGACAAATGTAAATCTACTACACCTACATAATGTTACTGACAAAAACAGGCTATTTTGACTTTTTAGCAATTATAAAAACAGGGAATAGCTTTCACTCATACTAATCGCCCGTTTCTGAAATATTAGAAAATGTTAGGTTAATGTTCGAGTCCAGACATCCTGTTGATGTTTGTTTGTAAATTACAGGTGAGTGGGTTTTAGCCTTTAGATAAGATTATAAATGCCTTTGATTTGAAAAATATCATAGATGATAGGATCATTTGTGTTTGACACAAGGCAAAGATAATGTCAGAATCAGATGAAACCTGAGCCCACATAGAAGTCACCAACCAACGCTCTGTTATCCCCGGCTGTGTGATCTTCTTGTGAAAACATATTTAATGATTTGACAAGGTCTTAACTTACAAGGCCTTATCTATATTGCATACATCAGTCTACTACATGTACAATTATTCAATGTTATTACCCATATTGAGTAATCTGTTTTTGTCCTAATATTACCATTTTGTTCATTGACTACAGAATTACACAGAATTCACTAATTGGGATTTTTCACTTAATCTGGCCAATGCGTGGTCCCGCCATGGCCTGATAAAAGAGGTTGGGGTGTAGAATGTTTTGAATTGTTTTCCTAAGCTTATTGATGTTAATAAATGTATGGAAAATGGTTTTAAAAGGTATTTTGTGTTTGATGTGTTTGCTTGTTATACTGGTAGGATAACTTATTAATTCTTGCAAATGTTTTTAGGTATGTATGGGAAAGAGCATTACGAAATAAACTCATATGATAACAATAAACAATGTGATTTGTATTTTTTACAGAGCACAGAATACTGCTGTATCCATGATGGAAGTTCCAGAAGATCCAGAACCAACCCTGTCAAAGTCAGATGTGGTCCTCTCGTTTACACTGGAGGTTTGTATGTGCAATGATAATGGAAGCTATATGGTCAATACCAGTTGGTTGTAAAGGGTTCACACTTGTATACTTTTATCAATTGGCTTTCATATATGTGATACACAATGAAGCAAAGTGAGACATTTGTGACTTGGTTGAGTTTTAGATATGGTTAATTGTATCGCATGTTCTTAACAAGTGCGGCAGTCTTTATTTTTGATATAAATTGAACGGTAAATTGTATTATTATATATAATAAGAAGCTTTTAAAAGTTTATTTACTTTTAAGGTATACTTCATCCCCAGGGGGCCACTCATAATTATACTTGTAAGCATCCGTGTGAAAGAAAACACAGATTTACGGTGGTTAATTGAAAAGCAAAACGAGGATCCACGCAGATCCCCGATTAGAGTTTCAAAACACTCATTTTATTGGAAGAAGGGGTGTTTTTTTTAAAAAAGAACAATCCTCGCTTAAGGTAGTTCTTTAAAATAACCTAATAAACGGCATATTTATCAAGTTATTTGGTACAAAAGAGTTGTTTCCGGGCGATTTTGCACACCAGATTAAAAAAGATTTGGAACCGACTTCAACTTGAATAGCCGATCATCAATCAAATCTCTCCAGATGATCAAATCTCTCCAGGTAACAAAACGTAATGGTAATTTCCATCTTGATGAGTTTCCCATTCAGAAGTTTACCTTATCAAATTGCTTTTTTCCTCCTCAATGTATCATTTATCAGGCAAAGTTCACAATTTTACCACAATCATGTGTTAGAACATGTGCCTATCCCATATTTTCTGCCTAACTGATTATGTAATATGAGTTGACCTTTCCAATTTCCTGACTTGCCCTTATGTATTAGCAGATGCTGCCCTTTGTTACTGATCTGGTATAAAAACCCTGCCCATGCCACACATTCTTCAGTCTATGGTTTCCAACATTCCATGCAGCTCCTTCCTAGACCACCTCCACCATTTCTATGCTTTTCTATCATATGCTGTACTTGGACTTTTTATAAATAGGTATTGTTGATCAACAAATATCACATTGTCGTCTTGCTATTCATTTTGTTTCCAAGTTCACCATGTTTGTATCATCATCGGTTTATTTCATCTTAAAACCCCCATAGTCACATGGTCATCATCATCCTTATAGATTTATACTTATTCCCTCAATGCTTGCATGATCTGTTTCAGGTTCTCGTAATGGAAGTACAGGGCCTGAAGTTTTTGGCTCCTAACCGCATTGTATATTGTACCATGGAGGTAGACGGTGGTGAAAAGCTTCAGACAGACCAAGCAGAAGCCAGTAAACCAACGTAGGTGAAACCCTGCTCTCTCAAAGATGAACACAGTATCAGTTCTGTTAATTGGGTTATTCCAGATAAAATCCATACACCCTATCATCTACATCCCCTGTGTGGGAGATTAAAGTCATGTCTTGCATAGGGGGTGTATGGATTTCAACTGGAATAGTCCATTGCAAGTAGATGCTGTGTTTTACTTTCGGGACAGACGTATATTAAAAGATCTACACCATCTATGGGAGACATATCCTTTAATCTTCCACACAGGGAGTGTGAATTTCAAATGGGATTACCTGAGTGGGTGATTCTATTTGAAACCTACAACCTCTGTGTGAGAGGTTAAGGGTGTGTCTTCCACAGGGGGTGTATGGATTTCAACTGGAAATGTTCAATATTATTTACATGGTGGATATTGCATTTTCAGTTTGGTTGCAGATTGATATAAAACCTCCTGTACTTGTATCCAAACTAGAAAGACTATTTGGGCTATTCCAGTTGAAATCCATACACCCCTATGTATATGTGACCTTAATCTCCCACACAGAATGTAGATTGGGCTATTCCTCCCCCTTTGGAAGACATGACCTTAAATCTCCCACACGTACAGGGAGGGAGTGTGAATTTCAAATGGGGCTACCTGACTTGGTGAATCTGTTTGAAATCTACACCCCCTTGTGTGGAAGATTTAAGGTTGTCTTCCATAGTGGTGTATGGATTTCAGTTTGAATAGCCCATTTCAAATGGAGTCGACTATTCAGGTAACTCCATTTGAAATTCACACTCCCTGTGTGGGAGATATGTCTTCCAAAGGGGGTGTAAGGATTTGAACTGGAACATTCCATTTTACCAGGAATGTCAGCATGATGATAAACAGGACTGACTTTTTTTATCTCATTATATTTTGATGCTGATAAGAAGCTTGTCTAACCATTACATATTTTTTCAAATGAAAGTGTCACGTCATAAGTTGACAATTTATATCGGAAATTTGCTAAATAACAGGCTTTAAAGCTGTTTTCATATGATGGCAACTACTGTAGTACTTTATACTTTTAAGCAGGGTTTAAAAAAAATAATTTTAAATAATTTTCTGCAAGGTCATTCCAATTTGATTTATCAGTATTCCATTTTCCCCCAAAATAAATGATTTTAAGAAACACGTGTGAGTTAAAGCTTAAGAAATAACTTATGAATAAACTGATGAAATGAACATGAATACATTATTTTAATACTCCTGTACGGAATGATTTCGGCCCTCAAATCATGTTTATTTCTGTTGTGACATTATACATGACCTTGTTTTTTACACATGAGTAAATCCAAAAGTATCCAAAAGTGACCTAAACATAAATTATAAAAAATTATGTAAAAATGAAACTCTAGTTTGATTTCTTTAATATATCCCAAACAATGATTCATTTGTCTTAATGGAATGCTCATTTGGTAACTTTTAGTGAAAATTAAAATTCAGTTTCCGATTACGTTATATGTGGCATTTTTAGAGCTTTATTTTGATGAAAACTCCAACACAATTTGACTTCAGGTTGTAAAGATATGACCATTTTAGTGTTGCACAGAGCAATAAAATACAAAAGAAGTTGAATACTAATATTATTAGCTGTATTCCAAAATCAATATTTGCGACAAACGGCTCATTGAGGTTGATCGCATCACATATATACTCCATTTACAAACCAACCTTTTAAGATAAATGCCACCAAAGTGTGCATGATAATAAAGGCTCTAAATTGACACCTTACTTAAAACATTCCAAGATAAATTTGTGAAAAGGTGATCAAAAGTAGCACATACTGTATTATTTTCTTTATTTTACTATTTATATTCACCAATATCTCAAATTGATTTGAACTGCCTAAATTCACATCAATCATCAATGATAATATTTTCATTGTATATGGGTCGTATACTATACACGCCAACAATAATAAATATCTCAGTTACAAAGGATTTGGCCATCATTGATTCCATCCACAGATAGGGAGCTTTTGATTATGTCGAAATTAGAACAGTAAAATATAAGATTAGAATACCAGCTGGGATTTGAACATAATCTGTACTTATGCTCATCTTGCTCGCATTTCATCTACAAAGCGCCGCCCTACATGTCAGAAATGGTCATATTAAATCCTTTTAAAACCAGTATTGGACATGGATAAAATTACAGTTTAGTATAATTTTGAATCATTTCTAAGCAAATTTATATATGCAAATTTGGTATACATGTAGATGTGTTGTCAGTATTTAATGTGATATGATTGGTTATGGATATCATGTGATCAAGGATAACCAGGGATATTGTATCCCATGATCCATGCAATCCTGGATTGATTAAAGTAGGTTACCATGACAACAAATTGTTAAAAATTTAAAATGTGAAAATGTAGGGAAACCAAATTTTCAAAAAAATATGTTAAAATGTGAAAATGTAGGGAAACCAAATTTTCAAAAGAATATGTAAAGTTAAGTTTTAATTCAGAACAAATTCCTGTCATTGCAATTCTCATGCAAGTTGTACATACTTGAAATAGTACTTTAAAAAGTGCATGCTGTTCATAAAGTATTTCTAGAAAATAATTTAGTTATCATTCATTGTTGTGTAAGTTTTATTTGAAATTTATCTAAAGTTATTGTGTATCATTATTTAAAAAATATTTTTTATGTAGCTTACTTTCTGTAACCCCATCAGAGCATATTTTTGAAATTGTGAACATATTTAGCATCTCATTTTCTTATGAAATCTTAAATTATTTATTTTATTTTGATTTAGGTTGTGAATTGTTCAATTTTTGGCTCATCATTTTTTAACCCTTTTGTGTAGAGTTCATCACAATTCCCAGTTCATGCATGATATGATAAGAATTTCGAATTGAAGCATGTTATACATTCTCTAATAAACAACAACAAATATGAACAGGATTTACAGTACACAAATACGTGCAAGGTGTTTTGTGTATTTGTATGTGATAAGTATTATTAGCTATCCAGAGGTAGGTTGTTTCTTCTTTATATAATTTTAGATGTCTCTGATAGCTCAAATTAACCCCATATAATTTACTTATTGTTCAATACAAAAGTACAGTTTTCTTTTCTATTTACTTATTGATTATTTCCTATTTAAAGAATATTTTGAATATTTAATCTCGATTTTTCTTTTTGAGCTATTTTTAAGCAAATTGTTCCAATTATTTTAAATATTCATTTCAGTCAATATTTTGATCAAGCCATTATTGTATTGCACTATTTGTATGTCATGTACAAAGTGTGTATGTGTGAAACCACAGCAAAAAAGATTTTATATTTTATAATTCCAAATGTCTTAATTTATATTTTTTGAAAGTTTAGGTTGATTTTTGTCATCTCATTCTCAAGGAATAAATCTTCATCAGGCACTTATCCAACCTTAGCATTCAAAGGGGGGGGGGGGGGGAGTCACTTGAGGGGAAAAACAGGTCAAAATAGGCTATTTTACAGATATTTTAATATTTTCTGTCTGATAATTTTACCTGAAAATATAATTTCTCTACTTTTGTAGAGAAATTTACAGATTCATGTAAAATATCTTATTTTGTCTTTAATACATCGCTTTTGGCTTAACCATTCGCAGGCTATGTTAGCTCATCTATAACACTAACAAAGGTACCAACACTTGAATTTTGATAATTTTATGATCCTCTTGATGAGCAAATCACTGAATATGCCTTTTATGGGCACTGATGTTTAAATTCAGCATTATTAATCCATATTTAGTCCCTCAAAAATTCACAACTTGATTGCCTTTGCTGTGTGGGTACTCACATATATACTGTGTGTCGAAAGTCTGTTCCGCCTATATTTCGACTTCCCCTGGAGCATAGCCTCAATATGGAAGTACCCCCTCTGTTTATTTGCCTTTGGGCTACTAGCTGCAATGAACCTTTAGGCTCATTGCAGCGAAAAAAATATGTCGGCCGTTGTTCTAGAACTTTAGAGCTAATTTTGTATGTTATGGCAGATTTAAAGGTCTGATTTTCAATGGAAAAACAACAATAACCGAGGTTTGCAGACTTTCGGCGGTTATCGACCATAAAAAGACAACAACTTCAAATAAATTGCTAAGTGACTTTTATATAAATCCAAAACAATAACCAGTAACAAATTAATATCAAATTGATTGTGTAAGTTTAATTTAAAGCATGTTAAAATGGTTTTGCTATGGTGGTGGGAGGAACAGACTTTATGACACACGGTATACTTTGCCTGTTATTCATTCTACTGTCAGATTTCAAGTTGTAGTGGGAGGTTGCCCACCTGCAAGTTGATTTGAATCATCTTCACTCTAAGAAACTGCAGGGGTGGATCTTTTGACATGCTATCAAGTCATTATTATTTTAATACTTGGGGGATTATTGGCTGGGAAGTAACTCAGCCATTGAAATTATGGTTACGATCATTATTATAATTAAGTTTATTTTAAGAATTAAAACATTATTTTATATATTTTGTTAGTTTCAATGACAAATGACGGTGCTTTCAACTTGTTTATCAAGGAATGCATTTTGTGGCTTCATTGATAGTGTACTTGTATTCAGATTAACTCTTTTTTCTGGGTCTATTTAATTTTTTTATTTGAAAGAAATAAAATTGAATAAAATATAATAGTGTGTGGTGTTAATCAATCAATGCAAGTCAATGCTTACACAGTAGTATCGGTTGCTGAATCCTAGACAAATGATACACCATAATACTCAAGGGGAAAAAAACTGTCAATGGCCATGGAAAACTCTTGAGAGCTGCTCAAATATTTTATTTGATGCTAATTTGTCATTGAAATACAGTGCAGTTATGTTAACATTTAGTTTAATATTTTGAGAAATAGAATTTATTTTCTTGACAGGAATTATAATAAGTTAAAGTATTTCTAAGAGTACAACATTGATACCGGTGCAGCCAGTCCCTGTATGAGTGGACAAGCTTTCGTCAGATGTATCTCTGACTTCATCAGTCCTAACCACTCACACATGGACTGGCTGCAGAGTTACTGTGATAACCGGCAGTATACTCATAGAAATACTGTAACATATTAATATTTTGGTTTGTTATATTTTAAAATTATGTTTAATATTCAGTTTTACACATTTTTTAATTTTACTTCATTATGCTGTTTAGTTTCTATGGGTTTCTTCAATTTGAAATAACTGAACATGTGACCTGAAGTGACCTCTTGATGGAATGTTGGCCATAATGACAAGCTGAAAAACATCAGAAACACTGACATACTGTGTCACAGGATTTTTGCATGTGGAAGCTTTGTTATCCTTGGACATAATGCTGATGGTTACTCATTCATTTCATTATATCCAACATCATAGCAGATATGGTCATATATACATTTATCTTTAAAAGGAAAGATGATAATCTATTCACAAGTTTCAAATGAAGGATGCCCTTTCATTTATAATTTGTAAATATTTTGATCAGATTTTAAAGGCATGTTTTAGTGGTACATTTGGTCCCCCGCGTGTGCCCTCTCTTGATGTCAATCAGCAAATATTTTGCCAATTTTCTGCATGGCAGCTTTAGTTCGGCAGAGTAGAAGTAGCTATTTTTGTTTTAAAAAAAAAAAATGCTTCTCAACAACATGCATGGGCTCGTACGTATGACCTCTCGGTCAGAATCGATGACCTTTGACATGTTGTTTGTTTTGCGTTGTTCAGGTGGCACACACAGGGCGAGTTCACCACCTCTCAGCCCTTACCAACTGTTAAAGTCAAGCTCTACACAGAGAACAAGGGAGTGTTTACCTTAGAGGAGGGCACAATGTTGGGGAAGGTATGTGTAAGAGATTGTTATCCAGCGCCCCATGGCGAGTAGCTCCGAATCCCATCCCTTTCACCCTGTTATGTTTTCTTCATTTTGTGTTGCTTTGTTTAGGTGGGACACACAAGGTGATTTCACCACCACACATCCTCTACCTGTAGTCAAAATCAAGCTGTACACTGAAAATACAGGCGTATTTCAAGTATCGATGATACATTACTTGGAAAGGTAAGGTGTTCAGTGTCTAGGTAAGAAATGGTGCACATATAGAATGGGTAGGTATATGCACTCAACAGTCACATGTATAGTTAGGCTTAGAGAAATAATGCAATTTTTTGACCTAAAATGCAAGATGGCAAAATGCCAGAAAAAGCAAGATTTGTGCCTCAAAATTGGCAAAAATAAAAATTGAGGGCAATATTTTTTGACTCCATTAAACCAAAACGAATTGCCAACTGGACTGTCATAAAAATACACAAATATTGTCCTCATAAATCATGTCTTGACTGCATCGGAAGCTTGGTATATCTTTTTAATTGATCAAAATCAAGTTTTCGCTGAGTTCTAAATATTTTTGTGAATTGGTAAAAATTAATTAATTATGCCGAAAGGTCCTAAGGTTGCATGTTCTCGACATTTAAAAATGGCACTGGGAGAATGTTCTTTACAGGACAAAAAAGTGATCTCAAGAAGTCTGTCAAATGCTCCTTAGAAAATTTTACTAATTAGCGTCTTTGATTAAAATCTTGTCGCAGTTTGCTCAATGACCTTTAGGGGCTTTGATCGTACAAAGTCTATATACCTATGACATCAGAGAGAAGAAAATAGTATGATGCGCCTCCAGCGTTTGCTAGGGGAGAGGTCAAAATAATTAGGGCTCGTTCCTTAATAACCTCCCATTCCAATTGTTTCAAGGAATAACTGTATTATCAGGGTGCTCTTTCAAGGCACCAGTCATATGTCCTAGTAAAATTGCCATTTTCTGGCATAGGCTAATGATGATTATGACTTCAGACGCACTATATTATTAATGTTTGTGTGCGTTGGATGTATGTGTGTAAAATATCTAATTTGGATTTTCATTTCATCATTATAATAAATGTCCCCAGAGAAATGGCTGACCAACAGGACAAATACAGTACTTCCTTGAAAACAAACCAGGGAAGGGTGGTTTGAGCATGCATCACAGCCTATTCTAGCACTTACAGAGGCTTGGTCAGATTTTTGCTTTCTATCTTAGTATGAGGTCAACCATTAGAACCTACCATTTCCAAATTTTGAGTTGCATTGCTGCAATGGTTTTGATTGAGAAGCAGAAACAGGTATAACAATGCCCCATAGGACTGAACATACACTTCTGGTGTGGTAACCACAAATCACTTATGTTTTTGTTCACACCATTTTTAAACAAAACACATCTAGGGCGTTAAATTTCACTGGAGTATTGAGAAAAATATGAGCTTTCTTCTGATACCAAAATCTCAGTTTTGATGAATGGGGGATGAAGCTGTCAATTGGATCATGGAGCTTTAAGCACAAGTATTATGTGTCTTGTCAATTGAATTCATTTAACAAGTCTCTTGTTATATAACACAATCAGACCTTGTTTACTTTTGATGGGAATTTCAGCTATGGTTTAACAAGAATTGTATTTGTGAATTTTATCTTTCAAAGGAATTTTACATGCCAGGGACCATTCCCTTTTAAAGGAAATGTTATGACTGAAGCAGTTCTCATCCTCTCCTCTCACAACATCCTCAGGGTGCAATTTGCAATTTTCAAAATCCAATCCCTAGTTGTTACACCTGAATCATGTACAGTATTATAGTCTCAGTTATGAGTAAATGCTAATCACCAAGATATTGTGGCTAGCTATCTTGTCCAACCATTTTGTGCATTTTTTCTTGCTTTTAACAGATTGTGCTGCATCCCACCCCAAATAGCCCCAAGACATCTGAGTGGCATAAGATGACGTTAGCGAAGCAAGGCAATGAAAATATCAAAATCAAATTGGCCATCAAAATGGATAAACCACAAAACATGAAGCACTGTGGGTAAGTAGACATTGGGTGACTCCATATGGGAGGCCAGATGTGGATCGACGTCTGAGATGCGGATCAATCTGGAGTTCTCTTGTACATGTGGACGACATTGTGACATAAGTGCTACAGTAACCCACTGTAACATGCTTATAATTAAGGTGCTCACTACGCGATCACTTCCCAGATGGGGATCACAGTGCCCATGCAGACAATTCGGTCGATTCACAATATGATGCGCCTCCAGCGTTTGCTAGGGGAGAGGTCAAAATACGCAGTGCATAATGGGAAAATGTCGACATTCAAAGCCCGTGTAATACAACACAATGAATACAAGACAGGAACATAATGTCATTGTGTGTTTAAATATCAATATAACGATGTTACACAGGATCGAGCAGCAAAACGGTAATTTACAATAGTAGATACATTTTATTGATCACACAGAATCCTTCATGGCGCTGTTTTAAACATTATTATCACACTCAGGTGAAAATATAATGGTGTCTAGAACAGCGATGTCGACCCTGTATGTTACGTGAGCAACCGCTGGCGACGCATCGTAATGTAAAATGCCAGAATTGCTTTACTTGATGTAGATATTGGCTCCTGTGAAAAATCCTCCATGTATTTATGAAAAGTTGAACATAAATTATACAGTCACACATTTCAAATTCTATTGACAACTTTTAACCAGTGACATTACTGCATGGATTTATTTGAAGGACTAAAGGAGATAAAATGACCCTGATGTCAATAGTAATCTTTTACTCTGTAGGAATCACTTGGTTCTCTAGGGATCAGTAATATCATGTACATGGGAAAGAACTAGCATTGCACATTAGCACAATTTAACATCAAAATTACAATGGAAACATATATGCATATGCAGATATGCCAGAGAATAAACTCATGACATACCTGCCTGTGTGGGTACTTGAACCCTAGACCTTCGGATAGCGAGTCTGATGCTCCAGCCACTGAGCTACACAGACTGTTCCTGATGAACAGGTCTTTAGTCTGGTACTTACTAATGAGCAGTACATTATATGATATTGGTCTGTTTCTAATTTTTCTTTGCAGATGGATGTATTGTAGAGGCAAGACAGTGTGGAAGAGATGGAAGAAAAGATTCTTTGTGCTGGTTCAGGTACGACACTATGTGTTGTTCATTCTATATAGATTGAAAAGGTTGTGGATGTTGCATTTCTAAAATCACTTTATGGTGAAATATGAACTGGGTGACAAGCACTATTAGCAAATTTAGCAGATACATTAATTTTGAGCTAGATGATGTTGATGGAACATGGAGGTGCACTTTTTATAATGTGTTTACACAGGTAAAGTTTGTTCAGCTTATAATAGGCGGAAAAACAACAACCTCAAGGTGTATTGATATATATAGGATGGCGTCCACGCAGTTGGGCGTATGACTTGGCACAAGTTGCATAAGGCCCCTAACAGTCAATTTTGAGTTTCCCGTCACATAATTTCTGAAAACAAGTGAGATAACTTTTTCATTATTCATTATTTATTATTTTTCTGCCTTTCATTTATATGACCAACACGCATGTAAAATGTGTTGTTATTTGCCGCTTACTTGAAGATGGATGTTTAACCCAAATGAGATTCAAAAGTATATTAAAAACAGTCTACAAGGTTGACAGCAATATGTATGCTTTGATTTTTCCACAAAAAATAAAGGGATATTCATAATTTTTTTTGCAAATATAACCAGTTTTTATCGGTATTTTTTGGAAAATCACAATAATGAATTCAAGTGAGGGTCAGAAAATGAAGTGAGGGCGGGTGACGAGAAACTCAAAATCGACTTTCCTTGGCCTAATGTGTGAATAACACACGCTTATATGAATTTACGCAAGAGTAAGTTTGGACTTCATTGACATGACAAAAAACAATTAATTTTTGCCTATTGTAAGCCGAACAAACTCTAGTCATGTCTAATGTTTAGAATTTATTACGGTGAGGATCCATGAATTAGTTCTGGCAAGATTAGAATCAAAGTTGATTCTCATTCATTTTCACTGTAGATAAATAGTAGGCCTAAGTAATAATTAAAGAAACTTACGATAGTAAAATAGTTGGATTGACTGTATTGTATAAAATCTTGTCATATCCCAATGGAAGATTAAAGGAAAGTCTTCCATTTTTATCACATTTTGTCTCACATATATCTTCCCCAACTTGAGTATTTCAAATGGCAGTTACCCGATTGTCTGTTATATTTGAAAACCTTACTCCCTCTGTGAACGACTTACACTAAATCTTCTACACAGGGAGTGTGGATTTCCATGGGACTTTTCCCTGACGTTTGTGCAACTGTCATTTGTTATGAAGAATCCCAAACAAGATTCATATCATAGGCTAGATCATAGGTCTACAACTGCAATTGAGCAGTCTTAATTAGTCATCTTTGAAGCCAGCCATCACAACATTATTCAGTATTTCAAACATTTCCAAAACAGTTGCTCAAGGACAAAAGGGTAGAACATGAATCAGTCCAAATTTGGCTGAAACAAACCACATAATTATGCTCTTTTTATATTTTTTAGTACCAGTGATGTTGACAACCAGTTTGTATTGTTTTATTATCAATTACAGGTGAGCCAATACACATTTGCTTTGTGTAGCTACATAGAGAAGAAAGCTGACCCCAAAGAAATGATGCAATTAGATGGTTATACAGTCACATACACAGACCCAGAACCAGGTAGGAATTCTAACAAATCATGATATGATGTGGTAATGAGTGATGTAGTCACATCTTAATGCTGTGTCTAACATCACCTGTTGCTGAGAGTGAGCTTTGTTGCTGATCCTCCAGGTTTTTCTCCAGGTTCTCCAGCATTTATCTCTGGCATTTATCCTACTTCTAAAAGCAGGTCTTGCCATATAAATATTTCAGTTTAGAGAGTCTGAAGAATGATTTTAAGGGTTGGCCCTACATGAGTCTGTCCACTGTTTGCCAGCAAAGTGCTTACATAACTCCCTGGTAACTGGATCACGCACCTTTTGGTATTGGTAGTACATGCCATAGACTTTGTGTTGCGATCATTTCGATCGTGGTGCAGAACTCAAAAGCGTGATCCAGTTGACATAGTGATAATCGGATTACATGTAACACTTCGCTGGCGAATTGAGGGGGCTTTGTTCATTGAAAGCCGAAACATGACATCTGATATAAATATTATAAATTGTGATATAGAGCTACTTTCAGTGGTTGGAGTTACAAGACTTCAGCAGTCACTTTGAAATGTCAAGTTGGTAGGCAGTATTAGAGCTCATAGAGTGTATAAATGTAATGACTGCATTATGGGAAATACTATTTGATAATTTTGATATGGACCAAGTATTATTATTAGTTAAAAGCAATATTAGAAATTATCATTTCAAATTTCTACCAATAACTATGTTACTTAAAGCAGGCAACCTAACTTTACTATTAGCTCAAACTCAACACTCTTCAGCAGTCATATACTCACTTTTGCCGATTTGTTGTGAAAAAATAATTAGTAGCAACATAGACTTTCCAGTTTCTGCTTTACCATTGACAATTAACTTGGCGTAAGTTTAAAATTAGCTCAAACTTAACAATCTTCAGCAGTCATATGCTCACTTTTGCACTTTTCTAGTTATTTCAATATCTGTTAATCATTTGTTAGTAAGTTGTTGGTAATAAATGTGAAATTGTACTTGCAATAGCAACAGATTTTGTATTTTATCTGTTTCAACAGATTTGGAGAGGGAAGGTGGCAGGTTCTTCTTCAAGGCACTCAAAGAAGGTGATGATATCGTGTTAGCATGCGATGAGGAAGTAGACAGACAACTGTGGGTTCAGGCCATATATCGAGCTACAGGTCAGACTCATAAACCTGTGCCACCTACTATGATTGCAGGAGGTAAAGGAGCAAATGCCATCATCTCCAGGTTACAAGGAGGTAAGTGCAACCAGGGTTGCCAAAAGATTTCAGCCCGAATCGAGAGTCAAATAATCGAAAAGTCGCCCAATTGTTCTCTTTACCATTGGTTTTATGGGGCAGGAAACTATCAGAAGTCGCGGGAGCCAATGTTGAAAAGTCGCCCAAATTTTTTCTTAACCATTGGTTTCTATGGGACAGGAAATTGTCAAAAGTCGCAGGAAAAATCTTCAAAAGTCGCCCAATTGGGCTACCAAATCGCGGGTTTGGCAACCCTGAGTGCAACTTGTTACTATACGCTGGCGAAGTTACGTAATAAATCCGATTAAATACCATATAATAGGTGAAAACAATTTTGAACATATCGCTGCACTACAAGCAGATTGAACTAATCACCTGTGTATGTCTGCAATCATAGATTGAACACAATACTGGTCTTTTCAAAGATACTAATCTTACAGGTGCAAGTGATCAGCATGATATGGTTCAATGCAGATGTACCGCGTGAAAGTATCAGTGCAGCGCGGTATATTCAAAAATTGTTTTCACCTATTGCTATGGTAGTTAATCCGATTATTACGTAACTTCGCCAGCGTATAATTGATTCCATAATACATTGGAGTGTTTGGAAAAGGTTAAAGGTCATTGGATCTTGACCATTGTCCAAAATAGGTAACAGAATTAAGTATTGTTGATCTCTTCCTAACTGCATAGTGTGGATTCAGTGAGCCCGTCAATTGATAATAATACCTGCACAAAAATAAAGGTTACTCCAAACATTTGTGGAATGTATAATATCAAGGGTTGAGAACCAGAAAGCCTTATCTTATAATGACTCTGTAAAGGTGTTTATTAAGATTAATGTGTCGTAATTTATACTGTTTACATATGGTGTGGTTTCTCTTTGGTAATGCCTGTGTACACTTATTTGGTTCCCATGAGTCACAATTCAGTATAGATGATTATACACAGAGCTGTAGAAAACCCTTTTCCAGGAGGGCCTCAACTTTGGTTTGGGTGGGGATATGTGACTGGGACTCTGAAAAATTACCTGACTTTAAACCCAATTTGATTTGAGAATCAAAAGTTTATTCATTTTTGGATAATTTTCACAAATTTTTCTAAAAAAACAATGGAAAATTAGCATTTTTGGAAGAAAAAACCTTTTATTAAACCAAATTTTCATGAAATTGATAGCCATCAATAAACCAAAATGGCTGAAAATGCACCAGAGTCTAAACTAAATGGCTGAAAATGCACCCAGAATCTGCTGCACATCCCTGTACCCTCATTTCAACTAAGGACCCCCGGCCCTTCCTTATTCACCTTTTCTTTGTATATGATGATCTTCCTTTGTCTACTTGAATCCTATAGATGCTGATCGAGCTCGTAAGCATGGCATGGATGAATTCATTCACAGCAATCCATGCAACTTTGACCATGCACAACTCTTAGAACTGTTGCAAGCACTCACACTTGACCACCGACTTAACGACTCTTACTCATGTCTGGTAAGTTTATGGGTGTGGGAGTGTGCTATTGTAAATACCAGCAAACAAGAACACACACATTAAAGTCTTTGTATAACTGTGGACGCACAGCAACTGAGGATTAATAACAATTGCAGTTTGAGTTGTTTTTGCAGTTTTGAGTCCATGCTCAAAAGGGACTGGTAAGGCAAATAAAAGTCAGATGTGTGTGTTCGTAGTTGCATAGTGAAAATTTGCTCTCTCTGTTGTTGCCGGTATTTACACATAATGTGTGTGTGGGGTGTTATACGTTTTTTTTAATGAAGTTTAATAATGCATCAAAATATATTCAAAATAGATTACTTCCTAATGGTCACAGTTTTTAAAGTCATATATGTTTAGAAATAGGAGACTGCCCAGCAAAAGAAAAAAAAATAAGAATAATATAAAACAATCAAACATCAAATTGACAAATTACACACAAAAAAAGTATTAGTCAAGATCAATAGCAGTACGTATACTATGACCTTTTGCCTTTTACTTTCAATTTTAGAAATTTTTCAAATTTTACAAATTAACTTGACATTATATCTGTCATATTTTGAAAACCTTAACAAGTCTGTAAACAGTTGCTACAACATGGATTGATCCATGAGTTATAAATTGATTATTGCTATTTCCATGTAAATCATCTTTGTCTTGTTACTTTATTTTAATTTAAAGGCCCATTCAGTGATTTGCTCATCCGGACGATCTTAAAAATCATCAAAATTCAGATTTGTCATTGTTGTATAACATAGCCTGCTAGTGGTCCAGCCGAAAGCCGTGTATTTAAGACAAAATAAGACATTTTACATGAATCTGTAATTTTAGCTACATGCATTTGAATGGGGCTTCAACTGCGTCAATACTGCCGTTTTCTTTGTTTTTTGCCAATTGTTTTCATTCTAAAAATACCAAATGACAATTTGAATGACTTATCCTTCACTTTTAAGCAATTTATAAACAATTTTATTTTTTTACACTTGTGCTAGAATCACTGAATGGGTCTTTAACCAAAACAATGTCATATCTAATTATTTGTATGGCTTTACTCTTACAATAAGTTAACTGAAAATGAAAACAAATGGAAGTGTGGACAGAAACAATAACAATGTAGTGATTGTGTGTGTTTCATGTGCACCAGTGCGTACGTGTTTGCCGACAAAGGAGGACACACACAAGATTTTTCACCCTAAACTGTGGACCTACTTCCAACCGAGGACTGTCCTCGGTCTCAAACTGCTGCAAAAGACCTCAAATGCATGCTAGATGCTTTAAACGCTATTTGCCTGAAACCGAGGACCACACGTGTAAAAACTACCGTCCGCAGGGTGATGGCTAAAATTCCGTTTCGTATTATACACGCAAAAAATCCGCCATTTTAGTCCACGGTTAGGCAATGAAAACATCATACACACGTCCTCGGTTAGATAGCAAAACACAATGTCCACGTTTGGAGGCAAACACAGACAGGTGTGTGTGTTTAATGGTGTATGTTAACATGATATGTGTATTGACTAATTTTTAAATATAATGGCTGGATAATACACAATGTAAGCACTGGCTCTTGGTCCTGTTCTAAATAAAATTGGGTAAAATTCCAATCTGGTATGCCTCTCCTGTCATACATTCTATGATTATTTTGAGAATGGTGCATACTCATGAAATAAAACACAGGTCATGGGTGACATACCTTGTTGCAAAACCTACCATAAAAATGGAACTATTCTAAAATATAAACTTCTTCAAAAATTTCTTTAGACTGCTTGTTTGTTCTGTGTTTATGTATGGTATTTTAGACTGATGATAATGTCGATGTTGAGGGCTCAGAAACACATGGCCTTAGCTCCATTTTGACCATTTTGAGATAAAAGCAATTGAAGATTGGTCATCCTATATAACTGTATGACGATGTCTTGCTATACTTGCTTATAACTTTGAAAAGGGAGTGTATTGGAGATGAGGCTTTTTTGTGAGTGAAAGAGAATTTCTTTCTGAAAATTTTGAAACCAAAATCACATTTTGGTGGAGATGGGGCCTTCTGTTTGTGAGCCAAAGATATTTATTAAAAAAAAAAAAAATGTTTCCATCTTAAAATGTACATATTTAATGATGCAAGAACACAGCGAAAAATTCAAATTAAAAGTTTGGATAAAGCTTTTGTAAAATTAACATGTACATGTAGAGTATATAAATCAATAAAAAAAATAATAATTTATACATGTAATAACAAAGTGGTCAATTAATTAAGTAAAATGCAAAATATAGAAGACTAGTTTCTAGTCAGCTACTTTCTAGTCTGACACAGATAAAAATGGTTGCTTGTTGAATTGCTGGTGGGGCTAACTGTTAAACCAGGCATTCTCAAGTGGATATTTTGAAGTACCACTGTCTGAAATGAAATGAACCTGAAGTGCTACTATCCAATGCGAGAGAGCGCAGCATAGAACGGGCGAGGTCTAGGGGCGGCCCTTAGGGCCTGGACGCTCTTGGATTTTAGCTTTTTGGGAGGGGCTCCACCTGGCATGTTTTTCAAAATTAAACAGTCATAATTATACTTCAAAATGATTATAAATAAACTCAAAAGAAAGTTCTTTTATTGACTCGCTTCCACTTTTGCAAATTTTTTGTTGTTGTTAATTTTAAAAAAATTGTTAATTAATTTTTTATTTTAATGTGAGGCTGTGTGCCACTTGGAACTCCACCATGCACCATAAATGGCACACGCTGCTATTTGAGAATGCCTGCGCTAAACGGATACAGCACATGACACAAATTTTATCACCTGTCCTGATCAGGGAAAAAACTGGTTGTATAATGTTCCACTTTGTATATCATGAGATAATGTACACTGACCCCAGTGACTAGCCATCTGACTCGTCATCTCCATCTTATTTGATTGATCTGAACTAATGCACTCAATAGCGAATTGATTTTTTTGGATGTCATCAAAATTGAATGAATAGAACCACTGTGATTTAATAACATTTAAAAATACTAGATGAATGAGGAGAATAAGCCATATGTCACTAAAATCAATCAAAATTATTTTGACATTTGGTCAAAATAAGTGACTAGGATTTGACCTGATGATAATTCAATATTATTATCTATGGGAATATTTACATTTCACTTGTTTACCAGAATTAGAGTACAAAGAAGTTTCTAATTGGGACCCCAAAAAGTGGTCTATTATTTTCAGCTAAAAAGTGTAATGAGTCTCTAGTATACAAGTCCAAATTTAATTTTAATGTTTTCACAATATTGTAGTCTGTATAAAATATTGATTGATTTAAATTATTGATATTGACTAAACCCATCAAGGTACTAAGTCAGCTTGGTTGCATCATATATAGGCTGCATCTGCATGTGACGTAGTTTGTTGCTATCATCGCAGATTGTTCAACTTGGTTTAATAACCATACCATAGGCCGGATATGACCATCCCAAGAAACACAAGGAACAAACAAACCTTTTGTTATCTCGGAATCCATGCAACAAACATACACATAACAAGTTAACAAACAAGCATTTTGTTGTCAGAATCCTTGCAAGAAACATGTATATAACAAGTTAACAAACAAACAAACCTTTCATTGTCTCAGAATCCTTGCAACAAACACATATATAACAAGGTTAACAAACAAACCTTTTGTTGTCAGAATCCTTGCAACAAACACTTTTATTTTGGGTTGCGGTTTCTGCTTTTTTATTATTATGTATGTCTTGGGTAAATGTTTGGATATGTTCTTACGTCAATGCTTCTTATTCAACTATAAAAACTATAGCAGATCTGTAAATCTTTACTAAAAAAATTATATAAATTAAATGTTTGATCTGGCGACGTATTACTCTTATTGATGATGATAATAATAATATATTTATCCATTTTCATCATATTCTTTTCAGCGTGATATCATATGGTGCAGTCAGGTGACATTTCATCCCACTAAATTTGATTATCAGTTTAATCTAATGATATTTCACAATTTTCCTGAAAATACACTCTTTTGAACACAGATTTTAATGATTTTAATTATTTGATATTTTCATTCAGAGTGTATGTAATCTTGTTTGCTTGATTTAGCATGATTTGATACTTGGATAAGTTGACAGAAATAGATATACATTTTATGAAAATATAATAAATTACTTAAAGGTCAGGTCTATTGCAAAAATAAGTTTATCTCTATTCGAAGAGAATAATTATTACATTACAAGTTGACACTTGTTGCAATTTTTTAATGCGTATTTCTCCTGAAAAAGGACAAATTGTGTTCTTCCCCGTTGAAGCGTACATGTTCTCCCCCCGTTTGGCTGACGACGTAGGTAAATGAAGCGGACACTATACCACGCTCTCATCATACAATCACAATCACTTTGACAAGTTTGACATTAGCAACAATGAGTTGTACTATCATTTACCATAACAATGCTGCATAACAATATGCACACTATTGTTACTATGCGTTTGCTTTGTAATATTTCATCCAACTGAAACTATAATAACTACGTTTGTGGACTTAACACGGTTTATATGCTAGTCTCAGATGAAATTCTAAGCTCAAATTATTTATTTATTTATTAGGCCTATTATTTCTCATGATATTGATATACATATGAATTGTAATATCACAATTTACTAATATATAAAAAAGAAGCTGCTGATTTTATCCATATGTTTAAAAACCATTAAATTTGTAATACTGTTTAGAGGTTTTTTTCTGTGAACAACAAGTATACGTTCTGTCCATTGAGAGTGTTTATAGTCCCTTTTCTCAAAGCGGGCACATCTCATTTCATGACGCCACCGCTTTTTCTAGGCTAAATCTGTCTCGCTCAAGGAACTCACCGCTTAAGTTGGTTTTTGTGGAATATCAATTTTAAACGTCTTATTTTCTCAAAAAAGGAGTTATTTTCATTGTCCTTATAATATTAGCTTGCCAATGATATGATGTTGTTTTTGCTATAGACCTGCCCTTTAAGTATTTCAATAATAACGATATCCGTGCTAAAATTATATTTCACTTTCTTTGAAAAATTGACTCCTTATGGAAATCATATCATAATTTGTAGATGATGTTTTCTCCAAAGCAATAGATATCTTTAATAGGGATATTTTTAGGTTAAGATATAATTATCTTGTGTAAAAGGCTTCTTTATTAGGGATATTTTAAGCATGAAGATAGGAATAATATTTGTCACTTGAATTGTTTTGGACATTTAAATGAAGATTTCCACGAAAGTAATCACTAAGATATTCTATTTTAATAACTATTTTAACTGAAGCACCATTCCTTTGTTGTTCTGCAGCACTTTTAACAATGACATTCAAATTAAAAAAATACTTTTTAGGTTGTCCGAAGGAAAGACCTTATGGTAGCGTGAGTGAGTGATGTGTGTTGGGAGTGGGAGTTTCATAGTCATAGGAATAGAGGTAGTCATTGTGACGTCAATGCTGCCATCTTGTGGGTACGGAGTGACTTGTTGCTAAGATCACCGCGGTGACGCTTGACTGAAAAGGTGCGTCATCTGCTGCGACTTCCGCGTTATCGGGGGCGTAATGTATAAAACGTGTGACATGCAGAACGGCAGTACCCACAAGATGGCGGATCCTGCGGAAAAGGCTGACGACCTCTATAGTTCAAATCTTATTTGCAATCAAACTTGGGTTATACCTGCAGTATATGAATGTATTGGTGATGTTCAAGGTCACATACTGATGTCGACGTATAAAATACCAATAATATGTGAAACTTTAAGAAAATTTGGTCTCTTAATCTTATAAACAGTTTAAATCCAATTGCAGCCAAACTTAGGTTTAGCAGGCCTATAGTACTGTGGAGACACACATGTTATTATGGTGTTCAAGGTCATGCATTGAGGTCAAAGGTCATTTGAGGTCAACTTGTAAAATGGCTGAAAATTGAAAAAAAAAGCCTCACATGAATATTAAAATTCAATATTAAAATTCAGTCTCAACCAAACTTGGTCACAACTGCACTAATGTGCGTTGTTCACTATCTGTATCTTTGGACGACCTATTTGGGACCATCATCGCTCTTTTACTTACAGTATCTTCTTATAAGATTTAGAAGACATTCTTTAGATTTTGCATGTTTTATTTTAATTGACAAGATTGAGCAATTTAGGCCAAGATTTATGCAAGCACTTGTAAGTTATAGTTTTATATATTTATGCATATTTTAATACTAATCTAGGCTTCAGACATACAACAGGGAGGGAACACACATGTGCAGTGAATATTCACCCCTTATTTTGTCAAAAATTGTGTATATTATTTATTGTATGTCAAAGTAATAATTAAAATATAATGTATATTTGCACTAATTTGTTAATTTTCAGCTGCAGGTGGTTGATGGTGCATCTATTCTATGCTGGCACCTATTGTCTTTTATGCATCCATTTCTTTCACATTGTTCATTATTTTAATCTCTTGGTATTTCTGGTGTATATTTTATTCTGAATTGCCTGTTAAGTTTGGCGGAGATATTTTGCATTTTGCCAGAGACACGTAACCAATATCATTGTGAGTTTTAAAATTTCCATTTGTTTTCTTTGTTTATTCTAGGGCTGGTTCAGTCCGGGACAGATTTTTGTTTTGGATGAATACTGCGCAAGGTATGGCGTCCGTGGCTGTCATCGCCATTTATGCTATTTGAGCAACCTGTTAGACAGGGCAGAGAAGGGCACTATGATAGACCCAACACTGATACACTACAGCTTTGCTTTTTGTGCATCACATGTACATGGAAACAGGTAAGGAGACTGGGATAAACTACTTCTGAATTCAAAATAAAAGAAGCGCAAATAAGATAAATGAAATAAATGTTGGTATTTATACAGCGCTTTTCACATGTGCACATGTACCAAAGCGCTTTACATTTATTCCGCTGTCGTTAGAGTATGTCAGCTGCCATACAATGCCCAAGGTATGCTCATACCTTTGGGCAGCGCTCAATGGACAATATTCATAACAGTTCCCCATTTCGCCCCTGGGTAGAAAGAGGCAAGTAAGGTAAAGCGCCTCGCCCAAGAGCACAACACGATGGCTCCGAACTCGCAAGCCACTAATTATGGCATTTAGCGTAGCATTTTGTTTTAATGCATTGCTTGGATTACATAACATAACAAAACAAAACAAAAACTACAATAGGTCTATATATAGGCTAACCAGTATTCTCTTACAAACTAAATAGTCTGGTTTTCTCATGGCATTTATACAATTTCTCACAAATTAATAAAAAAACAAGAACTAGTTTGACAAGTCTATAGACTTGTCAAACTAGTTCTTGTTTTTTTTTAATTTGTGAGAAATTGTATAAATGCCATGAGAAAACCAGACTATAGACATGTCAAACTAGTTCTTTTTCTTTTTATTAATTTGTGAGAAATTGTAAAAATGCCATGAGAAAACCAGACTATTTAGTTTGAAAGAGAATTTATTCATAAAGCAAGAATTGAAAAGAATTGATATGACTAAACCTTGATTTGGTTATCATTGTTGTTTTCAGACCGGATGGAATAGGTACAGTTACATTGGAGGAGAACGACAAGTTCCTTGATATCAAGGATAGACTCAGATGCTTGCTAGAATACCAAATAACACACTTCAGGTAAGATGATAACTCAGCAACTGACAAGCAGGATGTTACCAAACTGGGCACTTTGATATACTTTTCATACATTAATTTCACTTACTGATTTATTATTAAAAGTTGGGAATAACTGTTTTGAGATTAACCCTGCATGGTTTGGAAGTAAAACTGATACCAAATGTGACCTAAATGCTACTGCTTTTATATTGTATTCATCATGAGAACTCAACTTGATCTCAGGTATCATTGCTATTGTTCCTCTGAGCCCAGTTCTGGAATCTATGGAATAGCCTGTTTTGAGGCACAAATGTCATCCTGTTGCTCCCAGTTTTATTATTTACTAGTTAATATATGAATCTATATTTCAAATTGGGTTATTATTCTGGAACATGTAGTATCAATTCAAATTTGATTTCCAGTTCTGTTCTGATATTTCTTGTTCCAGTTGACCAAATAAGTGTGAATATTGCATTTGCATTGGACCTATTTATTAATAAGGAATTATGGAAACATTTGCTTTGCTTCAATAGAATATTGATATATTGTCTCATCAAAAGCTTTCTCATATTGAAATTTGTCAGAATTGATTCTGAAAAATATCTTTGACTGGAAATTGAATTGATTTTGTATAGTCACCAGTTTGCAGAAGATAGTATATGGCTGGGGAGAGGTGTTCAGTACAAATGACCATATGGGGACATGCCCAAACATGGATAGCATTTTTAGCCTTTTAGTATATATATCAATCACCCCATTTTTCAAGGAAAATTTTGGTATATAGATGGGTCTTTTTTCAAAGTGTGCTCAATTTTTTGGGAAAATAAGCCAATTTTGCCTCGCTTTAGCCAAAATTTGGGAAATTTCCCAAAAATTTTTTGGGAAAAGCTGTAAAAACTAAAACCAACTCCTGTTGTTTAAGCTACATTAGTCAATATTAGGCTGAATTTATTGTATACTCAATCGCTGAGCGATTGCTATGTACTGCCTTTGGAAAGCGAAAGGGATCAAGTATAAATTCAGCTTTACTATTTTGTCATCTCCCACATAATTAATTCAACTAAGAGTCATCACTCCATTTTAATTTTAATATATTAATAACAGAGGCTTGTTTTGTTTCATTATTGAAGCAGTATTGGTAAGTTGAAACAATGTAGTACATTCATAGCAAACAATTGACTTTAACTGAGCTGGCCTTGCATTGGTTTTCCTCCTCCCCTCATTCAGGTATTGCTTCCCATTTGGTAGACCAGAAGGAGCTCTTAAGGCTACTCTCTCTCTTCTGGAAAGGGTAAAACTAAATGTTACCATGGTTACTGTATTGGTGGTGTGAATGCATGCATGGGTCTATTCTGTGTCTTTTGATTAATAGATTTTCATCATTTTTGTTATTCTTCTTTAATTTCAAAGTACTGTCATAATAATTCCAGGCACAAAGTTTTTGTAACACATTGTAAGTGACTGAACTCATAGCAACTCTGCCGATAACAATGAATAACTGTTTGAATGTAACCTATGGATGAGGAAATACTGTACCTATATGTACTTGCACACACCAGATTTGGTGTATGCTTAGTGTAAACTGCATAAAATGGTAGTATATTCTGTGCTGTTTAGCTATATTGAACTTACGTAAAGTGCATGTTTATCAGATACCAAATATTGCTTGTTTTCAGCCGTTTCTGAAGAAGTATTAGCAACATCTTATCCAATATCATATTTGTCAACAATATCCTAAATGTATCTGATACATAGATGGAATGTCTTTCAAATTAAGGTTTCAGTATTTTATATTTACAATGTGTTATAAATCTTGGCAAAATTGTTTTCTCTCAGTTTTTCTCTTTTAGTTGTAGATAATATTATGTTCTTCTTTATATACCATACATGATCTTGTGATTTATCTCTTCAGAGAATTTGTTTGTGATCAGCACATTTGGATTTGTTTAATTGAATGTGGACAATACAAATGTCTTCATATAGTTTTGAGAAACATCTGTATGTTATTATATACACTACAAGATTCCTATTGGGGTCACCTGAGCAGGTACACCATCGCCAAGGTACTTGGCTGGTACTATGCAGTATCAGGGGAGTACCAGTGTAGTACCAGTGCTGTACCACTGTTGATGGTTCCTGTGCAGTAGCAGCATTGGTACTGTGTACCTTGGCGATGTTACACCTGTGCAGGCAGCACTTGTAATATAGTTATTAACCACATATCTAGCAAGACTATATTACATAGAGAAATATTAAAACTGTCTGACAACCAAATCTCATGCATGTGATCTTATCAAATTGTTTCTGCACTGTAAAGGAGACATGCAAATGCAAATGCAGATGCACAAACACACACACCCCCCCCCCCTCGCGTAGGCAGGAAAACGAGGACCTCATTTTTCACTTGATTTAAAACATACTAACCCAGGACTCACACATCCGTTCTTAATCGCCATACCGTGGACCTCACTCACACACACCAGACCACTTACTATCCAACCGTGGCCTGTCCTATACCACCCATAGGCGGACCCGTTTTAAATGCATTTTTACATTATTTGCGATGTCCTGGATATATTTAAAAGACCGAGGACGTCCACGGTGACCGGGTGTCCTCATTTGTCATGTGTGTAGGGGTGTGTGTGTCCTCGTTTGCCTGGCTACGTAAACGCACACACACATACAGAAAAGTAGATAAAGCAGAAAATGTTATAGCCATTTACATTAATCAATACATTAGTATTAGCTTATGTGTCGCAAATGTTAGTGCAGTTATGGCCAGTGTTCTCAAGTGGTGTTGGATATTACTGCACACAAGGCCTCTAACAAGCAAAGGATCACTAACTCACTAATTATATACTTTCTCATGTTTGCATGGTTTCACAGCACTTTTCCTCCCATTTTATGATTTAAGCAACACTTCTACAAAACACAGATATCAACAACGTTCAATAATACATGTAAAAAAATAGAGAGAGGCACATGAAAAAAATAAATGAAGATTCACATATGTGACCAAAAAAAAGATGTACCAAATTACTTATTATTCTATTAAACAAACAAATAAACAGGCAAACTGACAAATAAAGAGACAAATAGGTAAAACATAAAACATATAGTTTATATTCAAGAGCTATCTTAGAACAAATTAGTTGTTTCATACATATATATAGGAAATGATTTCATTGACATAATGTAGGCATTGTATCACATATCACTGTTGATGTCCATAACACATGTGATAATCAGTGTTGCCAAAACATTTCAGTGCCAAGGTGCGGTGATTTTCCTTGCTAGACCGCAGTGAATGACTCCCAAGTAGCCCAATTTATAGGATTCCCCAAAAAGCGCCCAGTGCAGGATATTTGGGTGCTTTTACCCAAATTTAAAATGTAGATCACCCAATTGGGCAAAAAACCAAAACTTCTGTTACAAAAATGAGAAGTTACTGACCCATCAATAAATGGTCACATAACCCATTGTTATTGCAATTTGGAACTTGAGACACTCAAAACCTTTATAATTCGGCTAAATTGAAACAAAAATTACTGCCGTGGCCGGACACTTGCAAATGTAGCCCAATTATAGGCACATTTTTTTTGAGTTTTTTTGAGTAGTGGTTAGTGATCACCAAGTAGCCCAATTGTGCACTTAAAGCATCGCGTTGGCAACACTGGTGAGAATGTCTAGTCTGATTTTAATAATAAGTTGAGACAGATTGTTCTCAATATTCATCTCTTCAGTGCATAGTGCTTGACACATGTTGGTACGTTATCCACTGCATGTTCAATGTATGATGTCATCAAAGTTAAATTAAGAATCATTTGTTACTCATGGCAACTCATTTTATGTGTTCATAATTATTTTCTTCCGCCCACATTATTTCTATTCAAAAGGAAATTTTTGTAGTGATTAGTGTTTTTTTATATAAAGGCATAATGTATTATTAATGTATTATATAACACCTAAACAGATCCTTGTCATTTGATTGGTTGATTGTTGGTCACATGTCATTCAATAAATAAACTATTTTACGGCCTATGTCACTACCGTGGAATTTGGTTATATGCACCATGCATTTTTGTTATATTCCGTACGTTATATTGCACAGCTAGATTGCATATGTTTGCTGTCCGATCGGCCAATAGTATAACATAGGCCCAACCGGGTTACGGAAGATTTAAAACAACAAACTTAATTTGCGGCAATTCTGGATGATGACTGTTAACATTTTCAAGAAATATAATCAATCAATCATCTTCAAATATTCTGATTTTTTTTCTTTGGGGATAGAAAAAGTAGAAAACAAGAAAGTGAAAAGGTAAGCTTACAATACACATTGGTGAGGCCCGTTGACTAGGTAAGTTTAAACTATATTTTACCGCGTAGCAAAAGCCTGGTTTGAATTATAATAGGCCCGTATAATAATACTTTTGAGTGGCTTATTTTTGAGTAATACATAGCGGCAAAAATGTATTGCTAAAAAAAGTCTACTTGTCTACGATTACAAACCCATTACAATCAACCAATCAAATAACAGATCTACTTAAATAATATATAAAACAAATAATGAACGTTTTTTTCATTCTTGCAATGGAAAGAATATCTTCATTTGTTGAAAAATGAAATGTTCCATTCAACTCGGCTTTGCTTCGTTGAATGGAACATTCCATTTTTTAACACTTATTAGGTGGTTTTCATTCTTATCACTAGCAGGGTATGTAGCACACACATTTTCTTTATAAAAATCTGATTTTTGATGATTTTTCAGATGTCTGATTTAGCAAATCATTGGTAGTGTCTTTAAAACAAGAAAAAGGAAAGTGATCCCACCAAGGAATCAGACCCAGGACCCGAGGTTTTTCTAACCTGCACTTTGACCACTGGTCATGCAGGTATCACAAACCTGGGGTCCTGGGTTTATCATTGCCTGTTCCCTCCTTTGAAAATATGTTACTGCAGCTATAAACTGCTGAAGTCTTATGAAATTTGTTAATTCCCATTATTTAAGCCTCCATTTTTCCTCTCTAGCATTTTATTTCCTAGCATTTTGAATTCATAATTCATAATACTCCTTAAATTGGTCAGATATTTAATTAATTGTAACTCTTTGTTTTATTCTTATACATCTTTCTGTTGTCAATTGCCAGGTTTTAATGAAAGACATAGTGACACCTGTGCCCCAGGAGGAAGTTCGTAACACTATCAAAGATTGCTTAGAGAAGGCTGCATTGGTCAACTATGAGAGAGTGTCGGCTTATGCAAGGATAGAAGGTAAACTTAGGACTCGGTCTATATAAAGGGTGTTAGCCTTCAACTATTCAAGCTATATGAAGGGTGTTAGCCTTCAAGTGTATGAGCTGCATGAAGGTGTTAGCCTTCACAAGTGTATGAGCTAAATGAAGGGTGTTAGCCTTCAAGTGTATGAGCTACATAAAGGGTGTTAGCCTTCAAGTATATTAGCTACATGAAGGGTGTTAGCCTTCAAGTATATGAACTACATGAAGGGTATTAGCCTTCAAGTATATGAGCTACATGAAGGATGTTAGCCTTCAAGTGTATATGAAGAGTGTTAGCCTTCAAGTATATGAAGTGTATGAGCTACATGAAGGGTGTTAGACTTCAAGTGTTTGAGCTACATTAAGGGTGTTAGCCTTCAAGTATATGAACGACATGAAGGATGGTAACCTTCAAGTACATGTGTATCATGAAAAATGTAAGCTTCAAGTATATGATTGATGTGAGCATGAAGTACATGAGCTAAACAACAGGTGTTAGCCTTCAAATATATTGGTTGGTCCCAATTTGAATATACGATGTAAATGTTATGTAGATACCGGCAGAGTGAAATATTTATCACAGTCCAATTATGTTATTTTTAATATCGGAAAGACTGTTTTTCCTGAAATCATCTTTTAGCCACCCATCCTGGGTATCATTGGTATCATATCCACTATGCACAAGATTCACTTTATTATATTTATTTTATTTAAATTTGATGACATTTTTACATATTTTTTCCATCATATTCTTGATCATACACACATCCATATATAAAAGCACAGTTATTGTTCTCTCCTCACTTGTTGGTTATAAACATAATATTTTGCACATTGATTTTATAAATTGTTACTTATCGTTGTTGGCAGGAAAAAACCTCCTATGTCATTGGCCCCTGAACATGTTTAATCAAAACTTCCTGATGTAACCTCTTGGCAGTTTTTGAAACATATTCAAGGGCCACAAGTACATAGGAGGGTTTTCCTGCCCAATGACATCATGTAACATGAATCACTGGTAAACAGATAAAAATGACTATTTGTTGTCATGGTAACTGGTGGTACATCATGTAACCTCTGAAAACCTGTAACCTTTTCAATTACTTTATCCATTGTCCTACGGATAATCACATATGTCGTAGAGGTATAAATAATAATTGAATTGACAAATTAAACATTTAGGATCACGTTTAATTACAATCAGTCAAAGAAAAGTATTAAACCTAACTTTGTGAGCATTAGTCACATTTGATGAAGCTTAACAAACGTATGGTAGCTGGATACTGATGTATGAGCATTTATTCTGGAATTTGTACAATCTAAATGTAAGACATGGGTGTCAAATGAACATTTTTTGCTTACATCAAACACTGGTAACTGGTATGCTAATAAGCTAATTTGCATGCTTTGTGATAGTTAAACATTTGCTTGTGATTTTTCTCGGCACTATTCAACCCACTGATCCAACAGGAGGGGAAGGCGGCGAAATCCGGACAGGTGATGACCCAGCATTCTCATTGTGCACTTCTTTGCTTGTATTATATATCTTGATGTCTTATTGCGACCTTACCTCTTAATGTTGGTTGGAATGATGAATGCATTTGTATTACTATTGCTTGATGCAATAATGATTTGTAAATGAGATTTAGATTAATCAGAATTAGCAAGATTCAGGCTACAAAAACAAATCTAATGTAGGTCACAATGAATGTGGAATCCAAGTAGCTGAGTGTACAATTATGGTTTCTGTACTTGACAGAATCATCGCAACATTTTTTTTTCTTTGGCCCAAAAATTATGTGAAACATTGTTTTAAAATTGTTGCATCCAATTTAAAATTTGAAGAGTGATGCAAAAAATAAAGGAAAAACAATAACAGCCATGCACTACTGCTATTCATAGTGCGTAATATAGTCTAGCTATCTAGATTGTCTTTGCTTCTGTTGATTGGCACAGTTTAAGTGATAGAACATGTATAGCAGAGTCTACTTATATCCAGATTGATCTAAATCCATCCATGGCTTGTTAAATAAAATCAGAAAAATATTATTTTGACCAAAATATATTGTCGACATGCCTAGAGCAGTGCATTGAACCTCTTTGCCTTAATCCAACAGTCTCAAATTAGATGGTTGCAGTTTGCAACCACAGTATATGGTGGTATACTAAAAGAAATATCAAAATCTTCCTATTGTTGTGATATATATTGTTTCTATTTGACATATTGTAATGCTCAACCCTCAATGACCCATGCAATAACTTAAATGTCTATTATGCGTCAATTGGGCTGTACATGCTTTGCTGTACATGCTTTACTATGCTTTGCATAGTGCTTTCTGTTGTGAAATTGCTATCCATGTGTCATATACATGTACCAGTGCTTGCTTATTACCTTGTCCTCTGCTTAAACATAAAGGGTGTTCCAAATGGTTTGAACACCCTGTAGATATATGTGTAAACAGTGATATTTCAGTCTTGTGAAGCTTAATGTTACCTCAAAGACTAAAATGCTACCGTAACTCTTTATGCAATAACGTTTCTTCTTGACTTTAATACATGCATGTTCTTCCTTCTCAGTCGAGGGTGTTGTCAGTTTATGTTTTGCTGCAATAGGAACTTGTAGTATCAAATACAATAGTTTGAGTCAAAGTTGCACTATATTGTTGATATAATATTGTTTGAACTTTTTATGACTGACATCGCCCTTACATTGAAAAGTGATGAAACATAATAATTCTGCCGCCTTTGTGTGATATAAACAGCTCTGTGTTATGTATTGATAAGCATCTCTGTCCAGCTTGCTTTTCTAAAACTGCTCAATGTTAAATATGTAATACTTACAGAACAGTTACTAGGTTGGAGCCAGTATGGCCACTGTAAGTGCTAGGTTACTGCTTACTGCTTGGAAATTAGTAGTCAACTTGGTGCTTGGAAATTAGTTATAGGTGTTTTGGTCAGGTGAATGATGCATAATAGTTTATCAGATTGATAATGTTTATAAAATGATCATTTTGGTGAACTTCATAAGTTTAGCAGGTTCTTGTGAAACCTATCCTATAGTTTGTTTGGTTTATAATTGGCAAAAAAATGATTGTGTATTAATATAGAATGGTGTGCATTGAGTTGAGTGCAGTACTTACGTTAGTTGCTTATTGCATAATGTGTGACTGAAGCAAGCTTATGTGAATTTACATGATTTTAAGTTGGGACTTTATTGATGCGAGTAGTAACAAAACCAGATAATTTTTGCCAGATGTAAACCAAACAAACTATAGTATAAAAGTATATGTGACAATTCTATTCTATCATTTTAACATATTCATATTTACCTATTCCTAATCATTGGTATTAACTGATGCATGAATGATTTATTTCCCATCAAATAGAATCATTGAACAGCGAGGACTTGCCCCCTGAGAAGAGGTTGGAAGATGTGATCCACTTAGCTGAGCTTTGTATTGATGTGTTACAACAGAATGAAGAACATCATGCTGAGGTGAGAATCTCATGTGAGAAGGAATCGCCTCACATGGCTCCTTTGTGCTCAGGACAAAAATAAGAATATAAGCATATGCATAATACATTATATGCCCAAAATCATTTATAGTATTACTAACCAAGTTACATCAACATTTATGATGATTTAATTTGCCATGGCAGTGGAAGAGTGTGCTGCAATTTTGACGCTGTGCTTTAATTTACGCATATGGTGATCTGGTTCTTAAGAATCAAATTTTAGATTTTAGGATAATGCAGAATAAATTTGTGGTATTTTATAATAATTTGAAAGTGGAAATCAAAGATAGGGAAAAAGAAAGATTAATTTGAATGACCACTTAAAAAAATTATATCACTTTATTTGTAGCAAATTTTAACTATCTTATTAACAATTGGAAGTACCTGACGATGAGAAAATAATTTTCAGATCATCTCAAAAATGAGATCAGTGACATAACTAGATTGGTGATTTAAATTAAAACGATCTCATCTTATCCATTCACAATATCATGAAGGCCAATGTACTAGGAATTTAATTCTGGCACCAAAGCCTGTTTTTCGTCCCAACTCACATGTGTGTTCTGGTTTCCAATTTAGCTGTGCCAGGTCAGGTCCAATCCGATATGTGTCATTATAGTCATGCATATGAACGGTTACTTATATATCTGATGACAGCACCAATCCCAAAGGCACATGTCATTCCTTTGACATACATTGGATATATTCTGAACTAGTTATCTCATTGGTGGTGTGATGATATTTTTTATAACAAATGAGATGAATACTATGGGATGTAATAACTATTAATGTGATGTTTTGACATAATTAATGTGCATTATTACTTCCAAGATATTATGAATAAGCAAAAGAGCACATGTGTAAATTTCATATGTAAGGTATGCATTCCAAATATAAAATCAAAGAAGACATTTGCCTAATAGTGAGACCTATGAGCCGGCCCTCTGAGTTACAGATTATCCTCATGCCCTGAAATATCTGTGAATAGTCAAGATATCCCAAACTATTCCATAACACATGACCATTATGCACTCTTAATCAAGCACTCATTTAGTAAAAAAAATAACCATCAAAATTCTGTTTCTTAATATGCACTCTCTTACCACACAGAAATGCGTAAGACTATCTATACTTTAATTTTCAGATCACCATCATTTAACAAACAGGTCATATAACACATTTGGGTTTTTTACTATGATTTTACTTTCACACTCATTTTATTTTGTTATATTTTGGTTTTATCAAACTGTCCACTGGGCCTGATGTAAAGCCATACTAAAAGTTATATTGCTGGGCATGCATGTATGCAGGCATGGATATACATAGCAAAAATGCTGTCTCATGTTGAAGCCAACAAAATCATTGTTTGTCTAATTAGTTATGCTTGGATTCTGACGGGATCTGGCCCCAATAAATTGCTCAATTCCGGTTGAAAAGTGTGCATAAAACATGTTACATTAGAAACCTTTCAAGGCTTATTCTGAAACTCTGTCAGCTGGTTTTTATATTATTCACCTGTTGTATGGTTCCGCCATGATGCAAGGAGAGCCTCGAACTGGCATGACATGAAAGGAAGTACACAATGACTGGTTCAAAACTCATTCATGCATGCTGCCAGATTGAGGCTCTTCTCGCATATGGCGGTACAATGCAATGGGTGAATTAATCATATTAGAGATTGATATTGGGTATATTTGAAATGAATCTTTTACAAATAGACCAACAAAATCCTCCCTGTAGGATAAGTAGGCAGAGGCTTTCCAGTTGAAGCATCAAAACTGAATCATTTTCATCAACTAAATCAAATGTGAACTTTGAAGATGCTGAAATGTTAGTGTGTGCAAGATGCAACTGTTTACCAGTGTTTGTTGAGTACAGAACATGCTTTGAATCTAACAATTTATTTGGCATTTGATTAAGAATTACAATTGACCTAATGGGCTATTAGCAAATTAGATCTAAACTTCCAAGGCTGATTCAACATACATATTTTTGCAGTGAACTAATAAATGCAATGTTCATTAACAGAAAACTTGAAATTGATCAACACTAATAAAAAAATTTTGATCAGAAAACTTCAGAGAAATTTCTTCCTGTCATCAACTTGTAATACTGTCATTGCTGGGGCTTCTTTTTTCATGAACTTATGAAGTAATTTTCTACTAGAAATACTACACAGAGAGCAAAGACATTGTCAATGTTAAGAGGAAGTAGAGGATCATCAAAAGTTGCCAAACCTGCAATTTGGTAGCCCAATTGGGCGACTTTTGAAGATTTTCACTGTGACATCTGACAGTTTCCTGTCCCATAGAAATCAATGGTTAAAAAAAATTGTGTGACCTTTCAACATGGCTCTGGCAATGTCTTGTTGTTTCCTGTCCCATAGAAACTAATGGTTAAAAGAAAAAAAATTGGGTGACTTTTTGATTATTTGACAGGCTGAATTTTTTAGCAACCCTGCAAAAGAGGTGTAGGACGAGTCCTTGCAATAACCTGGATCTTTACAGCGTCCCCGAAAATGTGTGATTTCTTCTGTATCTGTCACATGATGATGGAGCTTTAAGGAGGATGCTGGACAGATCTAAACTACTGACAAATCCTCTGCCCCTATGACCTGAGGCTGTGCCACTGATTCATATGAAACACTTAATCTAAATTCACAGCATTACATTACTGATAATAAGGGAATTGTTTCTCTGAAATGATTTGGATAAAAATGCTAGTGTTGTAAACCACTGTAATGCAGCCCATACACGTTTTATTGGGTGATCAAATACCCTAGATATAAAATCTACCATTGTGTACTGTACACGTAATCAGGCGGTGAGCGGCATGATCGAGCCGGCAACTTGTGAAACCGCCCGGCCGTATGGCATTTTCCATATACTCGGTTAGTTTTGTGGGGTTCATTATCAAACCCCAACGGTTTTAGCTTGTATTTATATTATTTATTAACATAGGCCTATTAAGTTTGTGATATTTCAAGCGTTTTAAAATTTCAAAATAATCCCATTCAATTACACGGTTGACGATGAAAATTTACTGAATTTAGAGAATGCACGGCGACCACCACCTGATCAGTAATAGTGCACAAGGGTAGATTTTGTATCCTAAGTCTTTGATATTGCCCAATAAAATTGAACGTGCATGGGCTACATAACATTCTCTTCTGATGTTTACTACCAATATAATATCAATCTCTTAATTATGCAAGGAAGTGGTAATGATTAACTGAGCACTACCAACCCCATAGGGCCTCAGCACACATTTAACATGACTTTTGAGTTTATGATTTTGTTGGCTTATCATGAGATGCAATCATTTCTTTTCTATCAGGAATGAAAGTTTTCTTCATTATTTTTTTAACACACAGCATCATGCTACATATTTCTTTTCATTAATTTTGCCATTTTGAATTAGTTTGCCAATCATCCACATGATGAAATCATACAATTGAGTTGGTATATTTCCCATAAAACATGGTTTTTGAATCAAAGTAACCAGTTGTTATAATAACTGTGTATTACTTGTTGCTCAATAAGTTAAACAGAATCATGCACTAGTGTTAATATATTAATGAGTCTAATGCACAAACTTCGCAGTGGGAGTGCATTAGACGCATCAACATCTCAGTGCAAGTGCATTATTTTGTCTAAATTCCTTGAGTAACAAGTAATACACAGCTTAACCTTTTTCATACAAGAGAGAAAATTCCACATTATTTGATTATTTTTTTTTACAAGTTTTCACAAATAGGTCAGAAAATCTGAATATATGCATCCACCTTGAAGGAACATGAATCTATCGTATTTGACGCAAACATGTTTGAAAGCGCCACTCGTAGTGTGCGAGTGTGTTATGCGTGGTGAACGAGAGTGCAAGCGACACTATCATAACACTCTGTGTATATTTCTAAACACTTTTCTGATTGGCTGCTATATATAGAGTATATGAATATTCAATATAGGGGTGTGTTTACAAAGTCTTGTTTACTTAGTGATTCAAAAAATGATGCTGAAAGCCTGACATGTTTTCATTAACTTTGAGGGGATACTTACAAGTCAATAATATTTTACTTTTGTCACAAAATAAATTTCTGCTTCAAATTATACAACAGTTTTTCTGGCTGTGGGAACTGAATTGCTGCATTAGAACTTAGAAGCGCTTCATGACAAAATAAATTCAGGGGTGAAATCAATCTTTTGAAGCAGAGAATATCACTTGATGCAATATTTAAACAAAAAATGTTTTTAAATTTGAAAATTGGGCTAGAAAGTTATTTAACTCAGTTGAAATAAAAATTATTCAAATAAATGAATTTTATACCAAAACAAGAGTCAAATATTGAAGTAACATATATTATGATGAAATGTTCTTCATTCTTCTGCCAACCAAGCCTTCCTCAAGCAGTAGTACCCATCATCTCCATTCATTCATTCATTCATCCATTCATCCATCCATTCATTCGTTCATACATCCATACTGATTTCCTATACATCCTTCTTTTCCATACAACCTTTAGAACAAATTTACAAACCTTTTCGTGCAGCAAAACACAATGTTATAAAGTAAAGACGAAAGTTTCCAAAAGAGAACTAAAATGATGAGGGACAGAATTCATTTCTTGTTTTTAGGCAGTTTTTTGTTGTTTTGCGCACAAACAGTGTTTTATGTTCAGTTTGATTTGCACTTTGTTTTGTTGCCATAAATAGGCTGCACAGCAAATTAAGCACCTTTGCATGCTGGTGTATTTGCATGCAAGTTACAAACAAAAGGAGGATGACACTCACCATGTCTGTTTTGCCACCCAGTTCCTTGGGAATATCCACATTTTCCCCCACTCCCCTCCCTTCCACTCCCCACCCCTCTCAAAACCAGGTGTGCTTAATGTATCAATTTATTGTTACTTTTCTATCATAATGCATTGATAGATAGAACAAATATTTTGCAAAAATATATGGCAATTGAATAACAGAACTGGTTTAAAATTTGAATACCATTCACGCAAAAACACACACACCCACATCAAGGAGATTCCCCCTATATTACCATCCCACACATACATTCCAGACATATACATCCCCACCCCTACATCAATACATACATCCCCACCCCTTCATCAATACACACACACACACCCACAGACACCCCCTTCCAAACATGCACAATCAAAAATGATTTGGTAGTCTTAACGATTAGGTGATGACCAGTTAGTTAGGAGTATAACATCAATCATTCATTGATTGATTCGTCCAGCATGTTCCTCCTAATTTCCAATTTTTTGAGCATAGAATTAAGCACATCTTTCATATTTAAAGGCCCACTGCCCTGCCCTTAACCCTTCCAATAGATTGTCCCCCTCCCATGTCCGTCCACCCCTTCCCCTACATATACCTTGGCTGTGTTCTCATTGTCACATATGAATCCCGGACCGATCAGATCTCTTTTCATTGCTCCATGTTTCCTATGGTTTCATCACACATCATTATAGCCTATGCGGAGTGGCAAACCAAATGATTCTGAGTCTAAGAAAAAGGTATTTTCTTGTTATTTTGGTGTTGTTATTTTTGCATTGCTACTACTATTATATCCAACCCCCTTTTTTACTCCAAAACTCTTTTTGTGATTATTGCATTGGTTGTTGATATTATTGGTACATATTATTTGGAAGTACAAGACAAACTGTTGTGATGCAAATTACACAGTCTTTCATTTTCATTATTTCAGCATTGTCACATTTTTTGGGATTACCTTTGACCTGACCTTTGACATTGTGCTAACATGTGGTGCAGTTAGTACAAGGATGTTTAATTAAATTCTGGATAAGCATTGTACATGTTGAAGAATAGCTTGTGACCGTAACTGTTTTGGGGCAAATTATTCTAAATGAAAGCATAAATAAAATCCCAAGTTATGCTGGTGTAAATTCACAAAACCATGCACCATTCTTGAAAGCAAAGTGTATTTGGCTTAATGCTCATATATATCATATTGTTAACATAATTTTAAGTACTGTCAGTACCCGAAATAATGTTAACGATCTGCTTGAAGGTTATGTCGTTCCCTGGGAATAAGTGATTGCATGCAGCAACCTATTAAGTTCCATGAGCTATTGTATCATACATATACCAGGCTGTGTCCAGTATAGCTCATATTGATGGTGTTTGCTGAACCAAAGGTCAGCCTCGGCTCGTAAGGTCAGATCAATCAATCAAATTCAAAATATGATAAGCTGATACGATGATTTTATGGTCACTGCCAATGTTACATGAACCAATGTATAATCATGGTGAATTCTGCGTACATCTTTCGACACAGATTTTGCATGTTATTTGAAAGTCAATTTCCCTTTCTGATTAGAACAGGAAAGAAAATGAGAATTACTCTGAAATGTTAAAGTGAATTGTAAAATACTATCATATGATGTATTTGGCAATTAGACATTTTCTCATTGGAATTGATCTTATTCAGACTGTAACCTAAGATGTACCTTCATTGCCTTTGCCTTTTGACCTCACCAAAACTTACTTTTGACAAACCGTTTACTCATGCATTTAACAACTAATACTCTTATTATGAATTGCAGACTGCATGGTAAATTGCTGTGCTTTGCCTAACCTGCCTTAGCTGCTGTGCTTTGTCTTTTTCTTTCCTTTATTCTTGCTGTTATTTATGATTACGTCGATCTGTTTTGTTTATAAGTTGATACAAAAAAACAAAGGACATAATATGACCTAGTGTTACTCCTAACATGATGAACCAAACCAAAATGAAATCCTGTATATATATAGATATATATATATGTATAACAAGTTGTGTTAACAAGTATCTGTTTGTAAGGTGGACAACTGTAACGTAGGTGCTCTAGCTCTGGTATTACTACCTGCATTTTGGGCATTATTTGATTGCAAGAGATGATGAATGAGTGTTAGCTTGGATTGAAACACACACAATTATATAAATTCCCTCGTTAATATTGATTGAGAGTAAGTTGTTCCACCCGTAATGTGTATGCGTTAGATGTTACCCATAAGTAAGCTGTTCTCCATCGCAAGACAGGGTGTATAGCCAGCTAGGAGTTACATTACCTACATGGACCGGATATTACTAATATGAGGACTTCTGGGAATAGGTTTTTTTCTAAATAGAGTGAGGAGTAAATTTTGCTGTGATGATGTTGACAAAACTAAGCGAACAATTTTTAAGTAGGAGTCATAAGAGTTGATAGCTGTAGAGTACTGGACTCATTCCAGAGGTTATCAGTTTGAACTTATTTCAGTCAAAATTTTCTTTGCTGCTTCTGTTAATATTTAAAAAAACATCAGCATCACCATATAGTTTGATTAGCTCGTAATAGGTGGGAAATGTTAGGCTTTTACCACTACGCTGAAAAGTAGACCCATGTTAAGAGTGCTTATTAGTTGACCTGTCTGGTCTATATTTTGTGTGTTAAAGAAAGCAGATAAAGAATATGATTTGAATTAATAATTTGTGATGCTTCGGCAAGATATCACAAGGCAATGTAGAAAATAAAGATATTAATCCGCGATGTTATAAGGCCCGCCAATTATGAGCTGATCAAAGTATACTTTCCATGTAATATACTTAACGCTATCCTGTGAATGCAGTTACTAGTAGTAAACAATTAATGACTTGCCGTTTATGAGCCCGTGTAACCCAAGAAGATAGTTAGTCTGTTCATGATACCTGCAGTTATCAATTGGTTATTGCTAGCAACTGGATTCAGAAGTAACATACCTTGATATCCAATCAGTTGTCTTATCATCAGTGACATTATGTACTTCAGTGATGGCATGCATTGATACCAAGATGACCTGTGAACTCTGCATCCCCAGATGTTGATAGTGCGAATGAATCCATCTTTGGTTACAATGTTGGTATCCAATGTATTAGATAGTGACATGTCCATCCATTACCTATTTGTGTCAATAAGGACGGACACAACTGATGTCTTGAAATGGCCCCTGGAGTGCTGAAGACTGGATACGATCATGACCCATCTACAGGGGTTCAGCCTTTTATACATTTTTAACACCATATTTGACCAATTTTCGGTGCGGTCTGATTCATATGTTTTTGCTGCATATCCCCAGAGTGCACATGCTCACTTCGCACACCCCTGTACAATGTTCTGTGAACTCCAACGTATGTCAAATTATAAATCGGATCATTGTACAACAAATTTTCTCTCACTGAATCCCCACAAAGCCTAGTTACTGTTCTAAAATTTTAATTTAAAAACTTAATTTCTTGTGGAGACACTGCCGACAGCCACAGAGAATTAGTTTTCTCCTAAAATCAACCTGTGAATTTATAAAAAATATAACAGTGAGCCGACTTTCCACTTTGACCAATGCATGCCATGCTGTATGCTAACCATTGAACAATGTCTTGTCACTGTAAATTAGACCATGTAAATAAATATATGATATTATTACTACTATGAGGTAGGTTAATCATGCTATTGTTTCTTTTGTGTAGTAGGTATTGTATTGTCATGATTTCTTCATACTAATGTATACCAGGTTACTGTAAATTGTACAAATATTATTTGGTTGATTCTCAATATGATGCGCCTCCAGCAGTTGCGGATCGAGAGGCCTAGATACCCATTGCATCATTTGAAAAAGTCAACATCCAAAGCCTGCGTAATATGAATACAACATAGGAACATATATGTCATGGTGTGTTTAAATGTCAATGAAATGATCTTACATGCTAATACACACTAAAGCAGCAATTTAAAAGTATAGTAGATCCATTTTCGATATAACACAGAATACTTTGTGGAACTCTTTTCAAGATTATAATTATAACACTCGTGTGAAAATCCAATGATGGCTAGAATGGCAATGTCAATCCTGGAGGTCTAAAATTAGACTGGCAAGAGCATCCCCTTGTGCGTTATATCGTAAATCGCGACTTTTGGTAATGCGTGGGTAAAGACGAAAGTGTCTTTGCACGCACATACTGCTACATCAATCACACCGCCCTCTACAGTCAGGACAATGGGCAATTTCAATTACAATCCATACACCCCCTATGGAAAACATTACCTTAATCTTCCACACAGGGAGTGTGAATTTCAAATGGGGTTACCTGAATGGGTGACTCCATTTGAAATCTACACTCCCTGTGTGGAAGATTAAGGTGTGTCTTCCACAGGGGTATATGGATTTCAACTGAATAGCCCAGTACAGCAGTATGGTTTATAATTACCTGGAATTTCATCAGTATGAGCAAACCATGGTGATATAACCCCAAAGTTTTAGTCTACACTTAGTGTTATTTAACTAATATGCTTTCAACAGACAGACGTTGTGCTATTTATATTTCTTTGCTTTCAAGAAGCTCTCTCTCTCTTTCTATGTACTTTACCTTACACACTTTTGCTGCATAATTTAACTTAAAACTAATTCCACTTTTTTATGTATATACTTTATGTTGAGAGATTTTTTTGTTTGTTTTTGATTCTTGAACAACAATTAAAATGAATTAATTTTTTGTATAATTGTGTTTTTGGTATTCAACAATATGTGACATATGTGGCTAGCCCTAGGGTCTGTGATCTGGTCCATGGAGGCCAAAGAATGCAAATTTGAATTGATATTAGGCACAAATATGAAGTAAAAAATTACATAATGAAATAGACATCACAAAACTTCATAACTGTAGAACCAAGTATGCTAGGCCTTTCATGTTTTCAGTATATGATAGCATAATGCGCTGTTTAAGGTAATTATATCAACTCAATATTAACTCCTTTGGCCTCCATGGACTAGATCGTCTCACATATCGTTACTGGGCGAGAAAAACCTCATCTGTACATTTGGCCCTTGAATATGGATGAAGCAAACCCTTCAATATAAAGTCTACACCTACAAAGGCTTATCCATGTTCAAGGGTCAAAAGTAAATATGAGTTTTTTTCCAGCATATACTTTGGCCCTTGAACATGGATGAAGCAAACTCTTCAATATAAAGTCTACACCTACAAAGCTTTATTCATGTTCAAGGGCCAAAAGTACATATGAGGTTTTTCCCGCCCAGTGACGATATGTAAAATGCTGTATTACAGTTTTTAATGGTTTACATTCTACAGTTTTACATACAATTATACACAATTTTGGGATATAAGTTGACAGTTATGACATTGGACCAGCATGAGGCTATAAAATGCTAGTCTAAATTCCTTTGGGGGATTGTAGGGTATGAACGGATAAAATACCATTAGGTATCATTTGAAAGTATGCTTATAATATGACGACTAGTACTAATATTGCATTATCTAACGTATATATATACTAAGATTAACCCCCATGGTGTACATGTACAGAGCTGTAAATGTGTTGTATATATCATCAGAGGAAAACTGTCTTATCGTCAATGTGCAGGAAAAATCTCCTATGTGTCATTGTTCCCGAACATGTTAAAAGCTAAACCTCCCATGTAACCTCTCGGCAGTTTTGTTTTAAACATGTTCAAGGGCCACAAGTACATTAGAGGTTTTTCCTCTCCAATGACGTTATGTAATATCCTGTGTTTAATTGATGCACACAAAACAGTAAATCTATAGCTAAAACAGTACAACTTTGTCTCCAAGAGTTTACATCATTTTCAAAAATTAGTAAGTTTTTAGCAGGTTTCGCCATCGGACAACTTCTTTAGGACAAAGTACCTCAGAATGAGACATGTAGGCCACCCCTTGCCTACTGGTGGCTCTGAAAAGAGCTGTTAACTGAAGATGCCCCTTGTCAACAGGGAACATGCAGACCTCGCCTATCTGCTAATGTAAACAGATTGGTAGCTCTGAAAAGAGCCGTTCATTGAAGACTGCCCAAACTGCCCCTTGTCAACAGAAAACAAGCAGACCTCACCGCTGATTTTTTAACCACACATTTCATGGGTTGCAGATTATTATTTTATTATATTTCAAAGATTTTGATTAGGGCAAATTGCTGCTTTAACTGAAAACTAGGGTCAAATCAAATGGAAAGACAACTACATGTACTGCTCATTAAAGAATTAGTGTGTATCATATTAGTTCTTATTTATTATTAATCCTAACACAAGTTTATGACTAATCTTATAATTAAAGCCATATTGTAACATATCCATAAAAATAGATGAGTATTTCTTTTCCATAACATGTTGGCTTTTACTGTCAGATATGTCTCTTTTTAATATTGAGCAAAGAATATTGGAATTTACTAATAGCCAATGTGTATCACTCCGTGAGTTGTACTACGGCCACGGTCCTTTGATGTGTGTATGTCCCGTACATCATGTACATACTGTGTAATCTAATATTTCCATTGTAATAATTAAACGATCTCGTTATGTTAGTTCAATGAAATACATTAACGTGTAAAAACAGAATTTTGAAAAATATTGAGGGTGTCCTTCTCAGCAAATGTTACAATATGGCTTTAATTGCTATAACAAACATAAGTACATGTATTTTTAATAGAGCTTGTGCACAATCCTTAATCAATATTTCTGAGCACTCTCTTTTATATAACACCCGTTTTTAATCTGCCACGACACTTCTCAACTAATTTCTTCAGCGTTTTCACATATTTTAGGTTGTAATAAATAGCATTCATTTTTGTACCCCAAAGACAGAATTTGATATTGAACCCCTACTTAGAGTTGTGTTGTATCACCCAACATTGTATATAGTTCATTGTGTGTTAATTCTCTTTCTTCAGGAATCAACTCATTATAATACCATAGCTTTTATACCTTTGTTCACATACTCATTGTCAATATCACATACAGATTTTTTCGCACTAAAAACAGGCCATGTTTCATACAAACTTTTGACCGAGCCCACTCATGTATCCTTGCTTGTTATACCATGATGTGATGTGTTAGCACAGTGCATCATGGTATATGCATTTACGATTTCAAACTTTCAATTTACATGAATTTAATGAAAATATAACACTGTTCAATATCCCATGATGCATTGTGTTCCAATTAGGCATTTGCATGGTTCAGTGACCTGCTGGTAGAGCATGCCGAGATATTTTGGTCGTTGTTTGCTGTGGATATGGATGCTGCATTGGAGGTCCAACCACCCGACACATGGGATAGCTTCCCACTCTTCCAGCTTCTCAATGACTACATGCGCAGTGATAGTAAGTTGTACTCAGTAGTAAACATGTGAATAAATAGTATAAACAGGATGGCAAGATAATCGTTCATATAAGTAGGAACTTGTTATACAAAGTAAGTAAGTATTGAATCCTGTGAATGTTGATCTAAATCAAGTTCAAATTATGTTCAGATCTGATAAACCAGAGGCTAAATTTGTAACTAAAATCGTACTAATATGATAGGCGAGACATCTTAACATTGTGGATTGACGTAGAATGACATAAACGTACGTGTTCTGTACCAAAGCTTAGGTTTTCGCTGGCGTAGTGCATGTAAGAATATGACCGTCGCTAGGTCAACTGGCTCACACTTTCTTTGTTATGAACCACTGATCGAAATGATCACAGCACAAAGCCTACAGTCTGTCCACCTCGAAGTACAAAGTAAATGGACCTCGAAAACTGGAGGTACGAGAGTGCAATGCGTGTATAAATGCTTCTTTCGCGCGACAACTGCTGCGCGATTTGTACTTGCCGAGCGCACCACACTCTTTACGCGTCACTTTTTTTTTTAACACACAGTGCATGTGATGCAAAGCATCGACCCCCAATGCCACAGATTTGGTTTGTACTTCGAGGTGGACAGACTGTATGGTATATCATAATTCGGAACAGGTTATGAGCCCAGGTTTGAACCAGTAACCAATGGTTACTAACGTGCACTACGGCAGCGAATTCATTCCTAAATCAGTAGTACATTAGTATTAATCTAGTAACTGGATGGCCGGCATCTCACAATTTGAAGTTAAAATTTTCATCTTCATGCACTTTGTAATGGAATTAGTTTTTCTTAAATTAAGATTAAGAGAGGCAATACTAGTGAATTCACAAATCCTTTTCATTTACAGGTTTCATAGCCATTAAGATAAGAATAAAGTCAGGTGGTGGTCGCCGTGCATCCTCTAAATTCAGTAAATTTTCATTGTCAACCGTGTAATTGAATGGGATTATTTTGAAATTTTAAAACGCTTGAAATATCACAAACAAATAGGCCTATGTTAATAAATAATATAAATATAAGCTAAAACCGTTGGGGTTCGATAATGAACCCCACAAAACTAACAGAGTATATTGAAAATGCCATACGGCCGGGCAGTTTCACAAGTTGTTACTCACTTTCTCACTTGTTAAACCTGTGTTTTTGTTCCATCAGCCTTGAATGGAGGTAGATTCCACATGCACATACAGGAGATCTTTGCACCCCAAGTTATCCGCTATGTGGATCTAATGGAATCTTCTATTGCCCAATCAATACACAAGGGCTTTGAAAAAGAGAAATGGGAAGCCAAAGGGTAAGATGATTTTGTTTGTCACTGTCAATCTGTCTGTCTCTTTTGTTTTAGTGTATGAGCTCAAGTGTGTGAATGTTTGTCTGCAACCAAGGACACTCAATAATGAAAACGAGCACCATCCTGGGTTTGCATAGGTCGGCAGTAAAGTCCGTATACCTTTCTGGAGTCGGTAAAGTAAAAACAAATTTTGAGATTTTGTCAAAAACTGCTCATGTTTGCAGGAGTCTGTTATGCTGGTTGGATTCCTTGCAACATTTCCTTTCTAAAAATATAACTTTTTATATACTTCTCATCATTGCATTTAGAGATACAACAAACACAATATCAAAATTACTGACTCGATGAAGGTATACAGACTATAGGTCACAATTGAATGCCAAATGCAGGTTGCAGATATGCAGTAAATATATCAACCTCATTTGGTATGCATATTTCGTACTGTGTACTGAAAATCGGCCATATTAGTCCTCGGTTTGTTGATTCAATGTTGCTTCAGACATTTGATAGCAATACACAATGTCAGTGGTTGCAGGCGTAGTTAGAGCGTGTGTATGCTTTTGCATGTGGTGGTGCGGTCAGCCAGGCATATATGTGTGTGTGTGATTCCCAAATCTACATGGTATGTTGTATGTGTGTAAAGAAATAACCACACCTTCATGGCTAGTATGCTAAATCACAACCTCTGTGATAGATGTATTTACAAGACTAGTGTATGTGCATGTATAGTACTTTTAATGAAATATGGATTATGTAGTTCCCAAACAACCTAATGATTTCAGTCTATGTAACTTTTATGATATGTCAGGAATGGAACAGAGACATCAGAGGACTTATTCTGGAAGCTGGATGCTCTTCAGACATTCATACGTGATCTGCATTGGCCACAGGAAGAATTTGCCATCCACTTAGACCACCGACTTAAACTGATGGCAGCAGATATGATTGAGTCTTGTGTTGTAAGGTGAGTTGAGTTTGCCATCCACTTAGACCACCGACTTAAACTGATGGCAGCAAATTGAGTCTTGTGTTATCAGGGGTCCAGTTCACTAATCTTTTAACCCTTCGTAACTCAAGTAAATCTATAAAATATGGGGTCATTGGGTAAGAGCATGAATTTTGGCATTTGGTGAGAGCAAAATGTACAAAAATATGGGGTCATAATTTGGATGAGAGGCTGTCTGTTTTTACCTAAATTATGGAGCATTGGGTGAGAATATGACCTTTTCTTAAAACGGGGTCTTTGGGTGAGAGCCAAAAGAAGCCTAGGAAAGTTCCTGTTCAATTGAAAAATAAGGACCTTTGACTGACAGATTGAATGAAAAAATTGGGGGTCTTTGGGTGATGGAGCATGTGTTCGGGAAAAAATGGTGTCTTTCTGTGACACCAATGCTGAAAGAGGGATCTTAACAGCCCTACATATGTGTCACCTCCAAAGTGGGAATACCCCAAGCATTTAACATAAATAATTTTGTTAAAATTACATTTCTTGTCATCGAAGATGGCCACTTGCACTTGACTCTTATTGTCACCTGTTATTTTTTTCAATGGTAAATATTCTTTATTCTTTATTTCAGGACCATGCAAGCCTTTGAGGTTCAGATCAAGAAGGGCCGTATCAACTGCGATTACAGAGTGTCTAACGAAATCTGCGTCATGATAAATGTCCTGAATGATGCACGCTCCAAGTCAATGAAACTCTGCCCACCAGCAAGAGATTCAGATAACGTAAGCAAGTGTAAAAGAAAATGTGGTTTAAGTTACAAGCATACAAAAAACTGGAATTTGTATAATTTCTTTATTTTGTTCTTCTTGTTGTTATCATACAGTTTTTAATGATCAGACATCAGCGTGCGAGTGCAAGAAAGCCGTGTGTGCAAAGCTGCCTTTTGTAAATTTGTAAATTTGCAGCACTTGTTAAGGTGTCAAGTCTGAGGCTAGTGGGAGTTGAAATGCTTCCATGAGCAAGTTTAATCACCTGATGAACAATCTCAAAACCCAATGCCTCATGAGAGTAACAGTTTGTCAACTTTTTGGATTCCTCTGCAAACGCAATTTCAAAGTCATTGCGCATACGATTTTCTTGCAATCACATAACGACTTTGATAATTGGTGAATATAACATTACCTATTGCATTGCAGACTATGGTTACAAAATGTTTCAAATGCTCTATCTTTTAGCAGAGAAACTCACCTGCTAAAAACCTATATTTAGCATAACATTTCCTTGCTTTCTCTCTTTATAAAAACCACATCTTGCAATAAACCTGATTTATTTATTTTCAAAATAATACATGATGATACAGAAATCAGAAAAATCAGACTCTGAACATGAACAGGAATTTGACGATGACTTTGACGTAAGTTTTGACATGTCTGGGATGAGCATGAGTGATTATTCTACATCTTTTAATCCGAGTCATGATTTATTACAAATTGGCATGGGTTTGGTTTCATTTTCTTAATCACAATGCTTGACATGAATTCACATTATTCTTTTAATCACAAAATTTCTTCATCAACAATTCACAAGGGATAAATAAAAAGTCCCGCTATTTTAAAAGGCAGCCATTTTGGATTTAGTAGCAATGTTATTCAACTTATTAGTTGATTAGAGGGAAGATTATCACGAATCAACTATTTAATACACAACTACAATTGTTAGAATTCATATCTGTAACACTAGCAAAATTTGTAAAGAAAGAAACAATTTTCACCCTGAAAGCTTGAGGCCATTTTAACGTTGACAACAAGCGGCTTTTAAAACGTTATTATTGAAAGCAAAATTGTCATTTTGTTGAAAGCAACTGCCATTTGGTATTGTTAAACAAAAGAGAAAATTATTCTGTAATATTGAAAGCAAGTGGTCATTTCTAATAGCTTCTTAGCATTATAAAACTTAACTTTTGGAAACAAACAGAATGAAAGCATGACTCTTAAGATGGAAGACATGGAATTGGGTTCTCTCATTTATGGGTGATATTAAAGTACTTTTACGAGGAGACACATTTTCTTTTATGACACATTTTCAGCAAATATCATCTTTACACATGCATGCAATCAGACCATTCGGTTGAACATAATAATACATAATTCCAGATTACTGGTTTAATACTTAATCATATTTCTGTTTTGAGGATGCATTTTCACCTCTCTAAAGGTATGTGGCACTTAATATAGGATGCTATAATAGGTTGACAACTAACATACTCGGCAGTGGGGTTTGACTCCCACCCTTTTTATTTTACCCCCACCCTTTTTATTGAGGCACCCTTTATACTGAAAATTCCTGACCCCCACGCTTTTTACTGAGGCACCCTTTATACTGAAAATTCTTGACCCCCACGCTTTTTACTGAGGCACCCTTTATACTGAAAATTCTTGACCCCCACCACTTTTTGCTTTTTCCGCTATTTGTAAACTGACAAAGTCGCATGCAATTTGGTTCAAGTATCAAGTACGCCGAATTCTGCACCTATTTCACATATGCGAGTCCGATGTTTTTCTCTCCAATAAGTTAATTGATACATTACGTGAACAATGCAAATTATATGTGAAAAACTACTACTGCACTGTAAAATAAGCATTTTAATGAATAACTGTACTTTTATGGTGTTCAAATGTTGTTCTTGTCATGAAACTTGACGTGCGCTGTGTTCAGCGACTATATCCTACTTCTTCCGTGCTGCTTCGCTCAATCAATTATGCATGTTAATGACGTCACTCATATCACGATCAATGTAAAGAAAAATAACACGTCATGGAAAATCGGACATTTGCATATGACGTAGGTGTTTTGGCAGCGCTTCCGGGGGGAGGATATTGTGTACATTGCACTGGATTCACGTAAACAAGCGCGAGCCTGCATCAAATGGAATTTTATCTTGCGACATAGTGTGCAAGTTTTGGTGATTTTCTTGGAACTATGATTATTTTATCATTCAATAAAAATATACTGTAAGTTGGAAGAAGCCCCACGCTTTTTATTTTAATCCCACGCTTTATATCAGTCCACGCTTTTTACCCAAAAAGTTTAAACCCCCACGCTTTCACCAATTTTCAGAATTTCGAACCGCACGCATTATAAAGCGTGGACTGCCGAGTGTGACTAACTGGTTCTATAAGGTGATCTTTTGAGCTTAAAATATGTGACTTATGTAAATAAGGCTGATGAATGAGGACAAGTGCTCCTTGATTCACATGGATGCATTATTGATATCTTAATGTTTGCCCCCTACTGACCAGATTTTCCTTTACTGGTGTCGGTCATATTACTATTTCTTACTGTGGCACGCTGAAAATCATATTGGAATTATAATGATTGGTATGTGGGTCACTATGATACTTGACATTTCTGTCAAATATGTCACATTTATACAGAATATGCATATTTTTATGCATATTTTGCCTACGTTCAAAAATTGTTCTTTTCAGTTTGAGTAAATGTTTGTTCAATTGAGGTGAAATATATTCTTTCATACTGTGAAAAAAAATCTTTTGGTGATATTGAAAAATAAACCAATTTTTTTCATGCAAGTTAGTGCAAACATTTCGAAAACTTCAAGCAAAGCAGACCTGATATTGGAATAGAGCTCTTCAATTTACAGATTAAGATTTGGAAATGGTTGATATTTAGAGCTCAGGGTCAGGCCACCACATATTTTCAAGCTTTGGTTTTCATGCCAAATGAAGTGAAATTTGCCAATGAACTTAGTCTCTATTTATGAAGCAACGACAGACCGTCACGCACCATACACTTGAACATAGAAACATTCAAATATAATGGGAAATTTATCATAAGGAACAGTGACATTTATTGTGGAATGAGTCTTTCCATTGAAATTCATAATGTTGTCTCAATTGCAGTTGTTCAATTCAGCCTGAAATAATTGGACTATTTTATGCAGAATTTCAGGTGAATAAAGATCTTAATCCAGTTGAAACCAAAAATTGTGCGGGGCATTCCACAATTTGTCACATTTTCCTCCCTATTTTTGAAATGAAAAAACATTTGCATCTTGGATGGTTCAAATTGACAGATTTGAATTTGATTGGAAATGTAATCTTTCATATGAGAGATAGGATTTCTAATTAGACTTACCCAATCAACCAATTGCATAGAAAACAAGCCAAGGTTGACCCTTACACCAATATAAGATACAACTATTGACTGGACAAACAAAGATGCATGCTTCAGTATGGATAAAAGATGCGACACCATGATAACCAAAATTAATTCACTTATACCACATTTTTTGCCTAATCATAGACACCATATTTTTGCTAATGTAATCTTAATTTTTCACATTCCGTGTCTTGCTTCATTTTACCACCAATACTGCTGATCAACGATTTGATTAAATACTATGCTGATGGTAGGTTCATTCTTTGATTGGCATACTGTTAGTTTCTGATTATTCTTATTCTCTCTCTTTCTTGAATCTTTCCAACCTGTGATAAAATTTGTATTTGATTGTCTACGTTTTTCGTCATCAGTGCACCCTCACATGTGGACCAGCCAACCAACTAACCAACCATGTTAATCAATCAGTTAATCAATCAAGCCATTACATAGACAATGTAGACAATTGTACCGTTTAACCAAGCAGAGTATTGCAATTATATTGTGTTTATAATTGTATCAAGTTTATTTGTGACTTTACAGACAGGGTTAGTATAATTCAGAGGATGTAAAACAAACTGTTGCAATGTTGGTAATAATTGTGACCTGATCCACTCGGATAAAGTATATAAAGGGTTAATTAAAAGCCTGAGGTATTTTTATTGCATGCAAGCTTCCTAAAAGTAAAGCTTCACTGATACTATGATTGGAAATTCTTAAACAAGATTTTACAAGACCATTGTTGCGACTTGAGTGGACAAAGTTCAAACGCAACTATTAAGTCTTACATGTATTATAAAACAAATGATGGTGTATACCACGAATTTAATTAGGCCAAATATGACTGCAACCGATTCTATTCATGAACATAGATGATCTGACCAGGAATCAGTTCATCAGTCATTCCTGTTTGGTTGTTGTGGTGGTTAATGGTCCTCTGAAGCATACTTAGCTCCTGTCTGTTTGGTCAATGAGAAATTGTGGTGGTAATACTTTTGTTCATCTTTTCATTTCATCACAGTTTGCCAATAACCAATGCTGTGTTATTTGGCAGGTTTTTGTATTGTGGTTACAGGTTCTTGAAGTCACTTATGTTTTTAGTGTTATTGTCAATTTCTGAAACTTTTCGGAAAAAGTGTGCGCTTTCAAACTAATCTGACATTAATCTTATTGCCATATTTGGTTATGACCGTGGAAAAGGGAGTTAAACTGAAATTTTCCCGCGAAATTATGTTATATAATGGGCGTTGCATGATTTCAACTTTTTTTGAATTCAAATAGTCTGCACTAAAAGGTCACACCTATGACAATTACAATGACTAAATGGAGGGGCGGGGTTAACTTGAAATGTGAGTAAAGCTTAAGTTAACTTAAACACATTGTTATGTTAGCGCACAAAATGCAGGAATAAACACATTGGGCTATTACAATTGAAATCCACACATCCCCTATAGAAGGCATCAGCTTAATCTCCTATACAGGGAGTGGGAATTACAAATTGAATTACCTGAATAGGTACCCCCCTGCATAGGAAATTAAGGTCATGTCTTCCATAAGGAGTGTGTGGATTTCAACTGAAGCCCATTAAGTATGGTCTAAAACAGAAGGTGCAAGCAGTATACAAATGAAAACATTCAAAACTTTCAGAATTGTAAATTGTCATGATCATATTTGGAATCAGCATGAAAAATGGATTAAAATAAGTACAAACAAGCCTAGTATTGGTTCAATGGCTCTTAAGATAGCTCTTAATATATTGATAAAATATCTCAAAACTTTTTTTTTGAAGCCTAAAGCCTCCAGCATACTTTCCTGCCGCTGCGGCAAGCGGCAGGGCGTTTCAACCAATGACAAGCCTTGATTGTGTCCGTTTGTCTGCAATACGTGTGCGCCACGCCGCTCAGCGGCAAGCGGCAGGGTAGTATGAAACCAGCATAAGGCTAGCACGCAGAGTATTAAGAAACGGACAATAACACAAAATGCGTAGTAAATTAAGTTTGCATGATATTTCTACTAACCATTTAACTCATTTTAGTTGCACTCCTTTCAGTACCTGTGGTTCTATATTTATGTGTTAACATAAATGTGGTTTTTTAGAAACACAAGCAAATAGAGCAACTTATGTTGGTCAAAAGAAACCTTTGGACCAGCTTTATGTTCTTCAAATGTACTTCTTTTTTTAAGTCGACTGGGTGCATCATGATTTGAATTTTTTTCTTTTCCTTGTGGTGGTGTTTATCTAAAAAAGAGTGTTTCCTGCAACTTGCATATGGATGATATTTTCTGCTTTAAATATTAAAAAAAAGGATTTATACTTAAGCCCAACAAACTACATCACAAGTAACAATCCTGAGACTAAAATATGCCTGTCTGAGTCCAAATGTGATACCCATTTTTTTTCCTAAAATATTTTCTGCACTATCAAACAAATGTAGCTCTCAAAACTCTTAATACATATATAAGACAAGTCATATTTAAGTTGCTTTGAATTGGCATAAAAAGGCATTAAGAACACTGAGTTTCCAAAATCTTTTCTTTAACCAACTCAGCAGAAAGTTGCAGGTAACACAGACCCTTATGTATGATATTGTAGCATAGATGTAGTGGGTTTTGACTGTGTCTAGTTAGTATTGTGCCCTTTCCCCTATTGATTTATTACTTTTTCTTAACAATATTTCTGCAAATCCAACTTGTCCTGCTGAGATTTATTTATAAGGATGTATGTATTTAAAAAGTAGATGATAAGTTTTATTTGAAAGTTAGCGTACGTAGCATAGTTATTTTATTTTATTTTTGTTTAAATGTGAGCGATAAGAAACAAAATATGTAAGTAGTATGAGGTTTCCTCTTCCCATGATTCTGTCAGTCAAATGTAAGAAGGTGGTAAGTTCAAAGTAATATCAAGGCACTTGCAACCTTTTTGCATTTAAGATTTTCAATAATATTGAGGATATATGTTGGCTAGGAGGACAAGTACAGTCAAATGGAGAATAGAAGGCCGGGGATACCAAGTGTATCAAAATTCCAAGATAAGAAGTGATTTTTTTTTGTATCTTAAAAGGCTGTCTTGTGTGATTTTTTATTAGTGTCATCTAATATGTGATGAAATACACTGTAAAATTAACTTTATATATTAATTTTGAGGTATTATCACAATATTACAATCTCATGTCCATTAATAAAAGAAAGAAGCGTGCTGAAATATAAATGCAGCAATGATAATAAAAATCACACAGTGCAGCCTTTTGAGATATGACAGTATGTGATGCAGACGACGAACAGTATTTTGGATTTACTTTCTTACATTGCTTACTGTGCTAAGTAGATTCCAACAATGAGTTTTTCAACTATTACTATAGGTATGGCATTAAGGTGATATGGTTGTATTACTAAATGATTCTACATGTTTTATCATAATTCTGCTGAATGTTATTATTAACTAGCCCCAAAATTTGATTGGTAAGATGTAAGATTAGGCTCTTTACTCTGTAATAATTTCAGCTTACCAAAGTATAATTGTTAAGGTTTGTTCTTGTCGTGAAGCACCACTTAACCTTTTTTGTTCAAATCTTCATATCCTATTTCACAGTACTCTTATCACACAAAGATTGGAGAAATGATATCAGCAGAAAGCAGACGGATGGCTCAGGTGCTCATCACAAAGATGGAGGCGGTCCTCCAAGGCTTATGCGGCAAACTTGCACGATACGACGAAGGCACACTCTTCGCTTCGTTTCTATCGTTCACGGCAAGTAATATCAAATTGGTAAATCAGGAATTTTCTGGCCCTTATTCTAAAGACCTCGCCTGTACTATCCTCCCGTCTGCATTTTCAAGGTAGTAGTAGTAATTAGTGTATAATCTTACTTGACTTTTGTATGTTTTCTATGACTTCCAAGCTTTTGTATTAGATAGGTGATTATATTTTAATTCATACCTTTCTGTAGCTCATTAGGCACAAGGCTGTAATTAATGAAAGAAGATTGAGGCTTACTTATTGTTGAAACTTTCATCAAACCAGTTCAATAAAATTTTGCATACATTTTACAACTCACAATTGTCTTTTTATATTGTGACAATCTTAATGCAATGGACTGTTGTATAACAACAAGATGCAAGATTATTGCAAGATGCTTTTACCACATTTTGTCACAACATGGATGGCTGATTGTGAGTTTGTAATACATTCATGCTTTATAGCAGTAATATCAATAAGGACAAACATAATATGTGACCCTTCGCCACAACTGAGCCCGGATGTCGCTAAACTTGATTTTGCGCTACAGTGAAAATTGGCTTGAAAGGTCATTCCGATGAAAAATGAGATTTTTAAAGATTTGAAATGATTAATATGTTGTCTTACACTAGTCCAAGTTTCATTGCAAAATATAGAGTAGAAACAAGTAACAAACCTCATTTTCTGAAGCTTGTCGTTCTAAAATGTTCCTAAAATTGAGTAAAAAGTGTTTTAGAGCGTCGAAATAATCGTGAAATTTGTCCACTGCTACGAAAGATTCTCTCGTTCGAGTGCCGCCATGTTTGGTATTGCCGGAAAGCTGGGGATTTCCAGATTCATTTTCTAGCGGATATTTTCATGTAAACATTGTTATTAGCCTATTTTAGTATAAACATCTGGTTCATCTGTTGCCAAGATCGTGCGAATGGACTGTTTGATTGGTCGAATTACGTCAGCTGACCCGATGATTCTGCACAGTACGGATGTTAATTAGTATTAATTAGTGTTTATCTTTATATTTTAGCACAGAAGTTACATACTAAAAATGTTTAAATTATGGTAACTTGCTGTTAACATTACAAAAGCATTATACCCAGCCTAGCGCTCTTTTCAGAGCGGGCAGTTCAATAAGTGCTGTCGAGGGTCATCATGCTAATGACACAGTTATTTGTGGTGATAATTAAGTGTTCCAATTGATACTATAATCCTGTCTTTCATGTATTTGATGATTGTAGAATTCACAGAAAAAATCAAACACTTAAAAATCGCAATGCAAAAATGGTACAAACTCGAAATGGCATCTAAATTCATAAGTTTAGTTATTTGTTCTGTTGCTATGGTGATGGTGTAACATGTTAATTAGTATTAATTAGTGTTTATATTTTTATAGTCAAAATTTCCGCAACTTTATTTAATTTCAGCCTGTTTTTGGTACTTTTTGCCCAATTTCACGCGCATTTTCAGTTTTTCAGTTTTTTAGGAAAGTGCAGTCTCATGCCTGAAATATGCAAAAGTAAGATGAAGTGTGGTTTCTTTCTCTTTTAATAATTAGGATAGGATATAATAAGTGTCTGTGCAAAGTTTGGTGGTAATAGCATGTATGGAAGGTAATGGTTGCCATGGTCAAAAGTTGTAAATCATTTAAAAATTGGCAAATTTTGAAACCCCTGACTTTAAACTGTGTTTTCTCGGTTTCGCGTTTTGAAACCGTGACACCTTTGAACGACCATAACTTTACTTCTAGATATGCTATGAAGCTGGTTGAAGTGTTTTTTTAAAGCTTATGGTATGGCCTTTGCAAGTATGCCAAAACCTCAAAATGGTCTAGGGGCGACATCCGGGCTCAGTTGTGGCGTGGGGTCACATATACACAAAAGTAAAATTTTATTGTTCTATAGTCTGTCTCATCTCAAGTTCAGAGTAACGGCATGTTGGATTTTGTAGTGGCACTTGACTTAAAAACTTCCGGTACTTAGTGGAAAGCTACTGACCGATCAATAAATGGTCACAAAACACATTGTTTTTGCAATTTGGAGCTTCAGAGTTGTAAAACCTACAGAATTTGTCTAATGAATGGCAAGTAAGTCAAAAGTAAAGTAAAGTAAAGTGATCACCAAGTAGGCCAATTGTGCACGGTATTGATATCACTGATTACTTGTACTTTAATGGAGTCAGTGATTTTATTCTAAAGATTAAATCACTTTTATTAACCATTCTTTGGACATGAATACACAATATATTACTGATTATGAAATATGATTAGTCAATCATATACATTTAGAGGCATGTATGCCTCTAAATGATGAAAGAAATCAAAGGCAAACACCCTCCACAAAAGCATTACAATAGATTGGTCTGACAATAATACATGTTTGTACAGACACCTGTATCAGTAATATAGTTGCTCAAACTCCCAAGTGTTTTTGGTGTAGAGTGTCTGTCTTTCGTCTCTTTAAAAAAAAAAAAAAAAACATTTAGAGGCATTATGCTTGTAGATAATATTATATGGTACTTTTGATATTTCTTTTTTATCTTTAACAGTACTTCATAACTTTGTAGACAACCCTTCTGTCATTCCCGACAACCACATATACCCTTCTTTTTACTAATTTTTTTTAACAAACACAATTATGATGAACAAAGAACTTACCAAATTGGCTTTGTATGTTATTGTGGTCTATTTCCATCTTTGTGGTGGAAACTTTTTATATTTTTCAGAACCCTGGCTTGGAGCTTGCTGACGACTTCAACTGCTTCATCAGTGACAATCTGGAAGAGATCCGAGAAAGGGTGAATGATGAAGAATTCATTTTCAACTTGTATGATGTAAGTGACAAATAAAGTATATTCAATGATATCTAATATGCTAAAATCTCAGATGGAAGTAGGCTTTTTGGGGGGCATCCGTCACTCAGAAGATCTGTTACTCAGAAGGCCCGCTATTCAGAAAATCCATCAAATTCTGAAAAGCGGGCTTGTTTTCATTTAAAATGACCCACTAACCAGAAGAGCCACTAATCAGAAATCCTGTTAATCGGAAGGCCCGCTACTCAGAAAATATTTTCTGAGTAGTGGGTATTTTCTGAGTAGCGGGCCTTCTGATTAACAGGCCTAGCTTTGCAGGGTTAGAGTTAGGGTTTAGGGTTAGGGTTGGATACAGCCCGCTAGTCAGAAAAAAATTCTGTGTTTTTACATCAAATTCAACAAAAAGCAGAAATGCAGAAAGTCCATTATTCAAAAGGCTCGCTACTCAGAAAATTCTGACTAGTGGGCCTTCTGAATAATGGGGTTTCTGAATAGTGGGTCTTGTAACTACTGGGTCTTTTGAGTGACGGGCTGCACCCAGCTTTTTAATAACATTAAAGACAAATGAATGCAAATATTGTATCTTCATGAAAGTGAAAAATGACGGAAAAAGAACATATTACCAGATGACCTGATCGGTTACTCTTTTGTTAATTTTGTTTTAGATGTGGTTCCAAGCCAACATGAATATATTATGTGATTGGTTATCAGACAGAATGGAAGCACAGCTTCATCTTCATCAGCTCAACACGCTCATCAGAGTTGTCGGAGTAAGTATTGATAGTCCCAAAGTAGCTGTGTCACTCTGTAGGAGAGGGAGAGGTTGAGACTCTTCTAACGCCACCAAATAACATCCCATAGAGATATGTACTAAATTTGCCTTAAGAAAACATCACTTTTTCTTCACAGGAACGACTGAGTTCTTAGTGACAGCTAGGATGGTTGAAATCAGCCCATGTCTGATTCCTCTGGTTGGGAAAAAATCATTATTTTTTACGACTGGCCCTTAATTAAAATTTGTGATTTACATGCAAAATCATGCCAGTGTTTCTGTACAAAAAACAGAAGAAAACGGCTGCTTAAAATCATTAAAAATTACTCAATCTCTCCCATCTGTGGTACACTTGCAGGATTTAACATTGCTAATCATGACCGATTCAAATTTAGCCAAAATTATGCAAATTTCTGCTCATTTTAATGCTTAATTTATTCAATGATTTTTTTCTGAAAATTAAAATTAAGGATGCACAATCATATAATACTATTTGGCAGTGTGAAATCATGCAGAAATGGATGTGTGTGTCCACTACAAATAGAGATTCTTATTCAGTTGATGTGTCTTATCAAGAATCTACACAATTTGATTGGATTTAGGTTACCATTATCAGATAATTGTGGATACTGATATACGACAGCGCGCGCTCGATGCCACGCAATGGCCGCATGTTTGTTGATCCTCAATAATGTGTTGGCATAATATACATGCGCGAACAAAAAAGGCAGTTTTACTTTAAAAAATTATACGTAACTGAATAAGAAACAAAATATGTAAGTAGTATGAGGTTTCCTCTTCCTATGATTCTGTCTGTCAAATGTAAGAAGGTGGTAAGTTCAAAGTAATATCATTTACGCATTTTCAATAATATTTCTTTTGCCTATCCAATATTGTGTCATAATGGATAGGTTGTCCAATTTTTATTGTAGTGGATAATCAAAATATTGGCCAGCCCATCTATTATGACACAATTGGATAGGCAAAAGACACAAATGCATCCTACATTCCTCATTCCAGTAGAATGTGTTATGCATTTTACATTCACCGGAAGTACAATGTTGAATTATTAGTCCAGGAGCAAGATCTCACAGGAGGCCTAAATAAGGACTTGGTTCATCCCCCACTACATACAAGGTTTGACACCATAGGTAGTTAGTATGGACCCTCTAGATCACTGCTAGGTAGGTAGTGGACTCAAATTGTGGTATCACTTTTTTTTTACAGGTCATTTTATGTATGGACGTATAATCGCATAAAATCACCAAAAATAGGACAAAATTAAGGGGTAGGGGAGATATAAATTCCAAGAACTCAACTTTTACTCGTGATTTTGAATTCATTTTGGTATCAATATGTAGCTAAATGATTTTCCTAACTTTCTAGTATTATTTTTAAACAAAAACAGGTTTCATTTGAGCATATTTGGAAGTATATAGTCCATAAATGAGTGGTAATTTGATTTTTTAAACCATATGTGTAAAGTTTGACATTGGCCTCAAATCGCACAACTATACCACTTTATATTTTCAAAATTGATTCAGTTTCCATTTTTAATTTTTTAATTTAAATTTTAATGTTTTATTTTGTTTTTAATGTTAAGCATATCAAGGGAAACATTATTGTAACAGTTCCAATCATTATAATATGTATGAGTTCGTTGGGGTGTCTGTGCGACGAGGTGTGTGTGTGTGGGGGGGGGGGGTGTACATAGGGTATGTGTAGGGGTGAGGGGATGCATGTGTGTGTAAATGTCTTAATATGTCACTTCACTGCACCAACTTCCATTTACAAAATCCGTTAAGTTTCCATTGATGTGAATATTTAGGTGTAGGACGTGAGTAACCAATAAGAAAAAGACAAAAAATTTAAAAGAAACCAAAAAACCCAACAAAAACTGATGTTGATTTCCCTCGTATATCAGCATAACATAGAAAAATATTAAGGGTAGGGAAAATAAATCATCAGAACTCAATATTTTACTCATGATATTGACTTCATCTTGGTATTAATTCTATTCAATTCAATTTAATATGTATATCTAATTGATTGTTCTAACTTTTTGTATTATTTTAAAGCAAAGCGACCATTAGTTGTCAGGTAGATACACAGAAACTGTGAGAAAAGGGTACGTTTTCTATGTCTAACAGCGTAAATATGACAATATTAAGGGGAGGGGAAATATTAACTGCCATAACTCAACTTTTACTCATGAAAATGAATTCATCTTGGTATCAAAATGTATCTAAGTGATTGTTCTAACTTTCTAGTATCATTTTAAAGCAAAGCAACCATTAGTTGCCAGACAGATATACAGAAACTGTGAGGAAAAGGTAACCTTTCTATGTCTAACAGCGTGAAGATGACAATATTACGGGGTAGGGGAAATGTAAACTGTCATAACTCAACTTTTACTCATGAAAATGAATTCATCTTGGTATCAAAATATATCCAAGTTATTGGTCTAGCTTTCTAGTATTATCTTAAAGCAAAGCGACCATTATTTGTCAGGCAGATATACAGAAACTGTGAGGAAAAGGTAAATTTTCTATGTCTAACAGCGTAAAATGACAATATTAAGGGGGTAGGGGAAATTTATAACTGCCATAACTCAACTTTTACTCATGAAAATGAATTCATCTTGGTATCAAAATGTATCTAAGTGATTGTTCTAACTTTCTAGTATTATTTTAAAGCAAAGCGACCATTATTTGTCAGGTAGATACACAGTATTTGTGAGGAAAAGGTAACTATTCTATGTCTAACAGCATAAATAAATATGACAATATTAAGGGGTAGGGAAATATAAACTGCCACAACTCAACTTTTACTCATGAAAATGAATTCATCTTGGTATCAAAATGTATTAAGTGATTGTTCTAACTTTCTAGTATTATTTCAAAGCAAAGCGATCATTAGTTGTCAGGTAGATACACAGTAACTGTGAGGAAAGGGTAAATATTCTATGTCTAACAGCGTAAATATGACAATATTATGGGGTAGGGAAATGTAAACTGCCATAACTCAACTTTTACTCATGAAAATGAATTCATCTTGGTATCAAAATATATCCAAGTGATTGGTCTAGCTTTCTAGTATTATTTTAAAGCAAAGCGACCATTATTTGTCAGGCAGTATATACAGAAACTGTGAGGAAAAGGTAATTTTTCTATGTCTAACAGCGTAAAATGACAATATTAAGGGGTAGGGGAAATATATAACTGCCATAACTCAACTTTTACTCATATGTGAAAATGAATTCATCTTGGTATCAAAATGTATCTGATTGGCTGTTCTAACTTTCTATAAACAAAGCGATCATTAGTTGTCAGGTAGATACACAGAAACTGTCAGAAGAAGTCATTTTCTATATCTAGCAGCGTAATGGACCGTTCACAAACACTTGTAAGGGGGAGGGGCCTGATGCAAAAAAATGTCATCGCAAAATATTCTTTCGAGCCCCCCCCCCCCCTTTACAGACCTCAACAATTGTAGGGCCCCCTTTTTGACATGAAAATTATGGGTCAACCCCGTAGAAAATCATATAAACTCAATTTTTCCAGGAAAATTTTTGATCATTTTTTTCAGGCCCCCCCCCCTTAGGAGGGTCAAAAAATGTCAGACCCCCTTTTTGCATCAGGTCCCCCTTACAAGTGTTTGTGAACGGTCCCTAAATATGACAATATCAAGGTAGGGGAAATACAAACTCCAATAACTCAACTTTTACTCTTGATAATGAATTCATCGAACGTTCTGGTATCATTAGTTGTTATGTAGATACAAAGGAAATGTGAGAAAAAACTTCCATGTGTAACAGTGTCAAATATGATAATATTAAGGGTAGGGGAAATATTACCATAACTCAACTTTGGCTGCATTAACTGTGAAGGGAACACAGGAATACAAATCGTTGCACCAAAATTTGAATGTAGTATCGATTGAGGTTTCTTCGTTAATTGGTGCAATTGGACCATTTTAAAAATTTGACCTTTATTTATGCTATGGATATATTCGACGTTATAACCCCACATCTAAGCTTCGGAGAACTATGACAATTGTCTTTTTTAAAATTCTTAGCGATGAGAGGAACAATTTGAGATTACAACATTACAACATGATAGGATAATTTTTAGTATTGGCCCCATTATGACCTTCAACCCTCGTGGGAAACTTAATTGCTTTTAAAATAATGCCAGAAAATGAGAACAATCAAATAGCTACATATTGATGCCAAAATGGAATTCATTTTCGTCAGTGAAACTTGTGTTTGGGTGATTTGTATGTCCCCTTACCCTTAATATTGTCATATTTTACGCTGTTAGACATTGAATATTAACATTTTCATACATTTTATGTCTATCTACCGGACAACTAATGGCTTAATTGCTTTTAAAATAATACTAGAAGGTTAGAACTATCAAATAGCTACATATTGATACCAAAATGAATTCATTTCCATCAGTAAAACTTGAGTTTGGGTGATTTGTATGTCCCCTTACCCCTTAATATTGTCATATTTTATGCTGTTAGACATTGAATATTAACATTTTCATACATTTTATGTCTATCTACCGGACAACTAATGGCTTAATTGCTTTTAAAATATACTAGAAGGTTAGAACTATCAAATAGCTACATATTGATACCAAAATTAATTAATTTTCATCAGTAAAACTTGAGTTTGGGTGATTTGTATGTCCCCTTATCCCTTAATATTGTCATATTTTACGCTGTTAGACATTGAATATTAACATTTTCATACATTTTATGTCTATCTACCGGACAACTAATGGCTTAATTGCTTTTAAAATAATACTAGAAGGTTAGAACTATCAAATAGCTACATATTGATACCAAAATTAATTCATTTTCATCAGTAAAACTTGAGTTTGGGTGATTTGTATGTCCCCTTATCCCTTAATATTGTCATATTTTACGCTGTTAGACATTGAATATTAACATTTTCATACATTTTATGTCTATCTACCGGACAACTAATGGCTTAATTGCTTTTAAAATAATACTAGAAGGTTAGAACTATCAAATAGCTACATATTGATACCAAAATGAATTCATTTGCATCAGTAAAACTTGAGTTTGGGTGATTTGTATGTCCCCTTACCCCTTAATATTGTCATATTTTACGCTGTTAGACATTGAATATTAACATTTTCATACATTTTATGTCTATCTACCGGACAACTAATGGCTTAATTGCTTTTAAAATAATACTAGAAGGTTAGAACTATCAAATAGCTACATATTGATACCAAAATGAATTTATTTTCATCAGTAAAACTTGAGTTTGGGTGATTTGTATGTCCCCTTACCCTTAATATTGTCATATTTTACGCTGTTAGACATTGAATATTAACATTTTCATACATTTTATGTCTATCTACCGGACAACTAATGGCTTAATTGCTTTTAAAATAATACTAGAAGGTTAGAACTATCAAATAGCTACATATTGATACCAAAATGAATTCATTTTCATCAGTAAAACTTGAGTTTTGGTGATTTGTATGTCCCCTACCCCTTAATATTGTCATATTTTATGCTGTTAGACATTGAATATTAACATTTTTCTCATATTGTATGTTTAACTACCTGATAACTAATGGTTTAATTGTTTTTAAAATAATGCCAGAAAATGAGAACAATCAAATAGCTACATATTGATACCAAAATGGAATTCATTTTCGTCAGTGAAACCTGTGTTTTGGTGATTTGTATGTCCCCCTACCCCTTAATATTGTCATATTTTACGCTGTTTAGACATTGAATATTAACATGTTCGTACATTTTATGTCTATCTACCTCACAACTAATGGTTTAATTGCTTTTAAATAATACTAGAAAGTTAGAACTAACAATTAACTACATATTGTTACCAAAATGAATTCATTTTCATCAGTAAAACTTGAGTTTTGGTGATTTGAATGTCCCCTACACCTTAATATTGTCATATTTTACGGTAGGCCTACTACACATGAAAAATTGACATTTTTTAAACATTTTATGTCTTTCCAGCTAACAATTAATGGTTATTTTGCTTTAAAAGATTACAACAACCAAATAGCTATATATTAATGCCAAAATGAATGAATTATAATGAATAAATGTCGAAATTACGTTGGTTTGTACGTCCCCTAACCTTTAATATTGTCAAATTTTACGCTGTTACACATTGGAAAATTAACATTTTTATCATATTTTATGTCTATCTTATGGTTTTTCTGTTAAAAATAATACTGGAAAGTTAGAACAATCAATTAGCTACATGTTGATACCAAAATGAATTCATTATTATGAGTAAAGGTTGAGTTATGGTGGTTTTTATTTCCCCTACCCCTTAATAATGCCATATTTGACATGGTTATACAAAGAAAAGTAACCTTTTCTCACTTTTTACGGCTATCTACCTGACAATTAATGTTTGCTTTGCTTTAAAATAATACTAACACGTTTGAACAATCAATTAGCTACATATTAATTCCAAAATGAATTCATTATCATGAGTTGAAGTTGAGTTATGTTGGTTTATATTTCCCCTACCCCTTAATATTGTTACACACGCTGCTACATGTGGAAAAGTAACTATTTTTTTTACATTTTCAGTCTATTTTCCTGACAAACAGCGGTTGATCTCACCCCATACATATAAATATTCAAAATATTACGTGAATGGCAACTTAACAAACAAATTTTGTTAATAGAACTTATATAGTTCAGCCGAGTGACATATTAAAACATGTAAAACACCCCAACCCTGAACCCTATACACACCCCGCACCCACCCCCACATACCCACACACACCTACCCCAAACCCACACAACACAAACCAACATGCAAGCAAACATGCACATACATAAATATTTGAACCAGAACATCAAAGTTTGCCTAGATATGCTTGATATTAAAAACAAAATTAAAAAAGGAAATTTAATTAATTTTGAAAATAGAAATTGGCACAATAGTAAAATTTGAAGCCAATGTCACAAAAACACCCACCCTGCGCATTGTTGTGAAAAATCTGATTTTTCACTAGTGTATGGACTGGCCACTTCCAATCATGATCAAATGAAACCTAGGTTTGCTTTCAAATAATACTAGGCAGTTAGAACAATCAATTAGCTACATATTCATACCAAAATAAATTCATTATTATGAGTAAAAGTTGAGTTATGAGAATTTATATCTCCCCTACCCCTTAATTTTGTCCTATTTTTGGTGATTTTATGCGATTATCGTCCACACATAAAATGACCTGTAAAAAAAAAAGTGATACCACAATTTGATTCCACTACCTACCTAGCAGTGATCTAGAGGGTCCATACTAACTACCTATGGTGTCAAACCTTGTATGTAGTGGGGGATGAACGAAGTCATTTTTTTGAGGTTGCTGCTCCTGTACTATATATAATGTTTAGCCAGGGAAAAACAAGGATTCTGTAAGGTTTAGATACCAGTATTTTATATTAATATTAGGTATGGATCAAAACAAGTGAAAAGAGCCAGAATCATTATTAACATCACTGTCCTTGTTGTCATTCTACTTCAGAAAATCTACCGTTACTTTGAGCTTCATGGAGTCCCTCCCAGCAGCTTGAACAGCAAGACCTACGACACAGTCAAGCAGCGACTTCAAGTAGAGGAAGCATCAGCCTCCATTACCCACGGCTCCGAGGCGGTCGTCCATAGCAACAGTCTGGATGATTCTGATGAAGATTGAAGTTATCGGTATCCCAAGCTGTCTCAAAGTAATCTGGACGAAAACGGACAGAAGACAAGACGGACTAATGCATGCATGCATGCATCACAACCAAAAAATTGGATTCCTATTCTACTTACGATATATATATGTACCTGCCTACCTGCCAGTATGACCTATTCTAGCTCCATCTTCATTCAATCTTCGTAAATAATCAGATAAACATTCCAGGCTGTTCTATGGTACTAGTCGTCAGAATTTTCAACTTTATTTTATAACAGTTGTAGATGAATATCATTGTAGCATGGTTATTATATAATTAACATACTTAATCAATATAAAGTGAGTCATATTAACATTTCAAAATATTTTTGTAGAGAATGGAAATGTGTTATAATAGTTGCTCTAGTGTTCCCCCGTACAATAATACCTGACCACATGTACATGCATATATTCATAGTATGATAAGATATCAGGGGTCCATTTCACTAAAATGACTTACGATCGGTACCCTTCGTAAGTAATAGGGATTTACTACAGGGAATCAGGGATACTTCGTAAAGTTATATCTAGTAAAAGGGTATTCGTAACTTATGAACGCTTATTTGAGTTACAAAGAAAAAGATCGGAACCCTTCGTAAGTAATAGGGATTTACTACAGTGATCCTTCGTAAAGTTATATCTAGTAAAAGGGTATTCATAAACTTACGAACAGTTATTTAAGTTACAAAGAGTTAAAAGTTTAGTGAAATATAGACCCCTGAATGGGTAAACCTTTAGAGGTTTTTACTTCATACATTGAAATCTACATTTTGATACAAATGAATGATTATGACTAGCAAAGACTTAGAAAGATTTCTTTGTTCACTTCACACATTTCCTTACTTCCCATGACTATGATATAAAGACCAAAGAGTTCCACACAGGACGATCACTATAGGAGGTGGATCGCCCAGCACGTACGCCGCTTCACGAATCGGCCTACCCAACCTCAATCAAGTATCTGATCAGGTTCTTTTTTGGCTTTCCATTGGGGTGGGCCCTCTCAAGTGGTCTTATTTGTACAGTCATGGGATGCAGGGAATAAAGTGAAGTGAAACAGTTTATCTAGTAGGTGATATAAGAATTCATAAGTCATGTACTAACATATTGCAATTTGTTTGCAGTGTCTTGAGCTCTTGAGCGAGGCCCTTGCCACAGGCCCACCCCTCTGGAAAGCTGTTTGGGGTGCAGTAGTTGGTCAGACAATTGATCCGTGTTGGGTCGGCCGATTCATGGCGTCATGCTGGGCAATCCACCTATGTTATATTGCCATCTTATATTAAAATTGTTCTTTCGTGGTTTGAGGGCGCTTTTTGATAATCAAGATGTATGTGACTTGTGAATTTAGAAATCACAAAAAACAATATAAGTTATCAGAGCTACACTTGTGTTAATACTATCTTTAAACCTCAGTTGTTGAACTGCTACAATATATGTAATGCAGTAACGTTTCTGTCAATAAATAAAAGAAAATGTTAGCACCCAAGATATGTGAAATGAACTCAGCTTAGAAATGCTACATTGGTAGGCTACTGAATTATCTATTAGAATATGTAGGCCATTGCTCATAATTTTAAAACAACTCAAGAATAGTATTAGCAATTGAGGTAATTTATTTGTATGGTGTATGCTAGAATTCTAGAACAAGTAAATCAAAAACAACTCGGAATTAACATGAATTCTCTGTATGGCAATGAATAGCTGATTGGCTAGCAAATAGAACAGTTCTTTCATTTTGTAAAGTTAAAAGTAGTTTATTTTTCAGAAAATACATGTGGCACCTAGTTCCAATATACAGTATACACAGGTTGATAGTTATAGGCAGTTTTAACAACTACTGACCTATAATAGGTCTGTTGAGATTGAATTGCAGTTTACAGACAAATATAATATCCAACCATGACCAATCTTTGATGGTTTGTTACATTATTAAGATATTAAGTATATTATGATCTGTGATTGATGTGAATTCCATACCCAAATCACAAAGATTGCCCATTGCCATGTGTATTTATGGGTTTGAATAATCATTTATTGCTTGGTCTTTGTGTTACCAGGCTATTGCGTGTGTCATAAGAATTATGATAGGTGTGTATATTTTGACCATATCATTATCTACAGAGATATGAAATAGGTGAATTTGGATCAGGATTTTCAACTAGAGAAAAAGCTATGCTCAGTGTACATGTATTAGTAAGTAGTATAATAGTGCCATATAACCTAGCGTTGGCACCTATAGTACATGCATACAAAATTATGTTCATTGCAGCTGCATACTTGGACACACAAATCCTGCACTGAAAAGTAGATTTCTTAAAAGTGTATGTTGAGTTTACAGGGTAAAGAAAATAATTATATGATATAAATGGCATTCAAAAAACAAAAGTTAAATGGAAGAATTGAATGGAAGGTAGTATAAAATGTTGTTATATTCTAAGAAAGTATTGTTATTGGCCAGGATGATCATGTCGAATTTACAGTGGCATTGGCCAGGATGATCATGTCTAATTTACAATGGCAATTTTGCAAAGGTTTGGATAATTCCAAGGTTGTAGGTATTACTTCAACTTTGCAAAGAGATGCAATTCTAGCAAAATTGTGCAGTTTCATGCACACCCAATAGCATCTTTTTGTGTCTTGATTTCGAACAACTCAATGTGTTTTACACCATTTTTAGTTTGCCAATAGCTGCCATTTAACTTATTTTTAGTTTAATTTGTTTTGTGAAAACAACTTTGTATATTTCCTTGTATAAGCGAAATACAATCCATGTAGCCAAGTGTTGCAATACAAATAAGAAAACAGTTCAAGTAGCCAAGTGTTGCAATACAAATATTTAAAAAACCAGTTCAAGGTGTTTAAACTATCGACTTCAAGGGGCTCAGAAGATGATGATTGACTGATATTTTGAGAAAATGCATGGTCTCATTATGTCAGCGGAGAATCAGTACAAAATGTTACTGAAATTCTCTCTGCATATGAGGTCTTATAAAATGCACACAATTTGTTGTACTATAGTGGGGCTGGCTATACTTGGGTCTGCTCTTATCAATATCTAGCTGCAGGGTTACAGCTTGGCTGTACTGTGGATGATGCTAGATCTAGAAGAAAGCTCAGGGGCAACAGTGAGGTGATATATTGCAGTAGGCAATGAACAGCATTTAACCCCTGTTAGTAAATAGGTTAATACAATGATTACTTCATTGTGATAATATTACCAGTTGTATAAAAAGAAATTCTTCTCTAAGGAGGTGGTATAGTCATCTGGTAACCAGTTTTGGTATCTCCTTATGGCTATACCACTTTTAAGTAATCAACACTTGTTCCTCTCTCTCTCTCGTACAAGAAGCAAGTCATCACAATTCTTAATACATCAAGGACAAGACCCAAAGTATAGACCTTGATATTAAATAATGTATCTTACTTCATATACAAGAGTGGACATAGGTGTTGGTTACTTGTGTTACTTATCTTGGTCCAGAAAACCTTGGAATGGACCTTTTATAGCATGAAATCATGTTAATTCATGCAAGTCCAGGGTGAAGCCAGCCCCACCAAGCACAGTACTATTCCAATTCACACACCCCCTATTGTAGACATGGCCATAATCTACTACACAGGGAGTGTGAATTTCAAATGGGGTTACTTTAATCATTGACTTCATTTGAATTCTACAACCCCTATGTGAGAGATTAAGGTCATGTTTTCCATAAGAGTGTATGGATTTCAACAGGAATAGCCCATTTTGTCAATAGTAGGACAGCAAAGAACTACCATTTGTAATGTAATGCTAATGGTACTGTTTAAGCAGGGGCATACCAAAAACAGAGTTCATATATTGTTGTGATATCATGTTAAGGGTAAATGCTAGGATTCTGTGCCAAAATTCTCATTTATGTAGTGTTTATTAATTAGAACATTTGAATCATTTAATTCAGTGCTGGTAACCTGTTCTACTCATCATTATGTTACTAATATTTGGCAGTACGTATCAGTGGCTGTGTGATTTATATAGTACTTGACTTAGACTAATGACCTCTTGTATATGACATATGTGTTGACTTATTGCTTCAATTCAGTGCATGCCAAATTTAGAGGACGGTGGTACTGTGCATGTTTTTATACCTGCATGCTGTGTGTTTGACATATCATAAAACAAAACAATAAAGATAAACTTAATGTAATATATTATTACAATTTCTGTTCTCATGTGCAATTCCTAGCTTCATATGCATCCCATGCTTATGAGCTGTATGGTATACACTTTTGGCACTTTTGGGTATCATACCAGTATTAATGAATATTCATGTTGGGTCCGACATGGAGAAGTCATTCCAAGCAATGTATCAATTGTCAATGTAAATGGGATTTGTTGCTGTTGTTTTAAAGACAAATTGTAGATAATGATTGTCAGTTTTGTTTTCTTTTAAAAGAACTTGTTATAAACATACTTAAAACATTGTTTTTAAGTATAAAGGACTTGTATAATTTAATGCCATCGGAAAAGTATGATATGTGACATGTTCCGATTCAATCAGATCAAAGTCAGCAATAATGAAATTGAGAGGAAAAACAGGGAGAAAAAACAACAATAAGTACAAGACTAAATGGTTATGTAAAATGGTCATAGCTTTGCAACCAAGTATGATATGGACTTACAGATTTCAACTTTGGTCTGAGTGGATTTGATCGTGTCACATGTGTCTGTGTACAAATACACATCAGGGTCAGCTAGTACTTTAAATATTCCATAGTAATGTTTTCTGCAGCTCAGGTTATCGAAGGCCAACAAGTAGCAATAGCCTGGATCTTAACCACCTACCTACAATCTGCCATTTATTTTGTATACGGCACAGTGGGGGGAAGACGGTCAAGATCCATGCTACTGCCAAAAGCTTCCTCATAAGGCTGACATTCCTTCGTTCCGTTAACATTGTGCATAAAAATGAGTCTACAATATTATATGATACAGGGCGGACATATCTCGCTATTAGACGAGGGAATTGTGGAGGGATATTTAAGGTAGAGTCACGCTTTAAAGTTTCGTCTGTTGATTAGACTGACTGATTTTTATTGGCCATATCTCAATTTCAATTTTTGGGGACAAATTAACTTTAAAAACAAAAGCACATTATCTTACTGAAATAACTAAACAGGTGAATCACGAAAATGCGAGTTGTCTATACGGACCATAAAATGCAGCAGTAGGAAGCGATGAGCATGTCGGCTTTATTATTAACTTTCAACCTCAACAAACACAGTCTATATTAACATCAACAGCAGCAAATATAAATTGTCAAAGTGCATTTTGTAAAATAGCTTTCAAAATTATAAAACAGAATTATATATATAGAAATTATCATGAAGCATGTATCTATTTATTGATGATAGTGTTATCAATGATCATATTAGATGTTCTCATGAGTAGTATTATGTACATTTGTGGTATGTAACCACAACTCTGGCGGAAATTCGTTGCCACACCAGCACGTTCTGGTGTTAAAAGCACGCAATCGAAGCTAAATATGTGATAGTTCCGTATTATTTTGTATAATAGTTGCAAATGCACATTCAGATTACACTTGCCCTTCCCCACCCCCATTTTCCAATGTTGGGAGACTGTAATGTAGAAATGATGACGATTTTGTCCAAATCAACATTGCAATAGGGGAGCTGGGAATGACGTTGGCCAATTAACGCTCCGGTGTGGCAACCTTTTTCGCCAAGGTTGTCTCTGCCGAATGCAAAATATTTCATCTAAATTTCGTTTTTGTCTCATAACTCAAAAGCGGAATGTAGCATGTTTTTCATATTGCACACGATTTGGGAGTAGATAATATTCTTTTGAATCATAATAAAATTTTTGACAAAGTACTTGGTTTATTTAGGGAGTGGTCCCCCAAATCACCATTTATGCTAAATTACACACATTTCGTAATTAGGGCTCTAAACTGCATGATTTTCTGTTAAATATCAGTAACGGAAAATCGTATCAAGTTGCTGCTACACACAGGTTTTTAGTGGATACTGTCCGTTTTATCCATGTTACAATTAAGCGTAAATTACTTTTTTCATATCATTTTCACGCGGACCGTCCTATGTATATTATTAATTATTAAGATGCCAAAATAATGCAAAATGTGTCAAAAAACCTTCTCATTTGCCATTACATGCTGTCTACTGAATATAGTACACGAAAATTTCATCATTTTTGATTGATGATGAAATAGCGCGAAGTTTAACTATTAGACCAACAATAATACGAAGGATTAAGAGAGGAAAAATATTAATTTTAACAAAACTAACAGCGGGGTTCGAACCCGTGGCCTGTAGTTTAGAAGTCGGCGCCTTTACCGCCGAAAGCCACGGAGAAGTGAATGAATTCCAAGCCATATCTAATATATTAATGTTAGTTTAAAATTATGCAATGCATATGGTATCAAATTGACCTGAAACGTCTCCAATACACATAATTTCATCGATTTACAACGATTGTATATGTTGGCAATGTATTTAGGGTTATAAAAATAAAGATGGAATTTCGATTCGCCACCTTTCTCCACGATGGACAAATCTTAAATAAAAGAAAATAATCTAAATTTCTTTTAATTTGTTTGTGTCGACCGTCGACCGTCATCAACCTCATCTCCATATGTGCAATGGGTTACTGATCTTAAATGCATTTGTATGACATGTTAATTCTACTATGAGGTTATAACATCTCTGTATTAGGTTAAACCAACCAGAACGGCATAACAATTGAAATTGTAGGTGAATGAGAATTAAATCACCTGTTTTACTGTACATATACGCATTGCATAATTTTAAATTAACATTAATACATTAGAAATGCTCACGAATTCAACGACTTCTTCTTGGCTCAGCGGTTAAGTTGCCGCCTTGAAATCTATAGATCAGTGAGATCAGGGGTTCGAATCCCTCTGATGACTTTTCTATGATTATAATTTTCCTCTTCTGATCCTTGCTATTATTATTATTAGGTCTAATGCTTAAACTTCACGCTATTTCGTCATCATTAAAATAGTTTTAAAATTTTATGTACTATCTTCAGTAGACAGCATGTAATGGCGATTGATGTTTTTCACATATTTTGCATTATTTTGGCATCTTTATAAATAATAGGACACATAGACCAAGCCATGTATAAATTACATGAAAATAATTATATTTAGTACAGAGTACATAAACAGGCTAAGACTTTGTGAAAATTGCACGTGAATCCAGCATTCCGTTCTAAAGATATGAACAAAACGTAATTTCAGATGATTTTTTATATGTTATTAGAGACAACTCTGGCGGAAATTGTTTGCCACACCAGCACGTTCTGGTGTTAAAAGCACGCAATCGAAGCTAAATATGTGATAGTTCCGTATTATTTTGTATAATAGTTGCAAATGCACATTCAGATTACACTTGCCCTTCCCCACCCCCATTTTCCAATGTTGGGAGACTGTAATGTAGAAATGATGACGATTTTGTCCAAATCAACATTGCAATAGGGGAGCGGGTAAGCATGTTGGCCAATTAACGCTCAGGTGTGGCAACCTTTTTCGCCAAGGTTGTCTCTGCCGAATGCAAAATATTTCATCTAAATTTCGTTTTTGTCTCATAACTCAAAAAGCGGAATGTCGTATGATCTTCATATTGCACGATTTGGGAGTAGATAATATTCTTTTGAATCATAATAAAATTTTGACAAAGTACTTGGTTTATTTAGGGAGTGGTCCCTCAAATCACCATTTATGCTAAATTACACACATTTCGTAATTAGGGCTCTAAACTGCATGATTTTCTGTTAAATATCAGTAACGGAAAATCGTATCAAGTTGCTGCTACACACAGGTTTTTAGTGGATACTGTCCGTTTTATCCATGTTACAATTAAGCGTAAATAACTTTTTTCATATCATTTTCACGCGGACCGTCCTATGTATATTATTAATTATTAAGATGCCAAAATAATGCAAAATGTGTCAAAAAACCTTCTCATTTGCCATTACATGCTGTCTACTGAATATAGTACACCGAAAATTTCATCATTTTTGATTGATGATGAAATAGCGCGAAGTTTAACTATTAGACCAACAATAATACGAAGGATTAAGAGAGGAAAAATATTAATTTTAACAAAACTAACAGCGGGGTTCGAACCCGTGGCCTGTAGTTTAGAAGTCGGCGCCTTTACCGCCGAGCCACGGAGAAGTGAATGAATTCCAAGCCATATCTAATATATTAATGTTAGTTTAAAATTATGCAATGCATATGGTATCAAATTGACCTGAAACGTCTCTAATACACATAATTTCATCGATTTACAACGATTGTATATGTTTGCAATGTATTTAGGGTTATAAAAATAAAGATGGAATTTCGATTATACCTTTCTCCACGATGGACAAATCTTAAATAAAAGAAAATAATCTAAATTTCTTTTAATTTGTTTGTGTCGACTGTCGACCGTCATCAACCTCATCTCCATATGTGCAATGGGTTACTGATCTTAAATGCATTTGTATGACATGTTAATTCTACTATGAGGTTATAACATCTCTGTATTAGGTTAAACCAACCAGAACGGCATAACAATTGAAATTGTAGGTGAATGAGAATTAAATCACCTGTTTTACTGTACATATACGCATTGCATAATTTTAAATTAACATTAATACATTAGAAATGCTCACGAATTCAACGACTTCTTCTTGGCTCAGCGGTTAAGTCGCCGCCTTGAAATCTATAGATCAGTGAGATCAGGGTTCGAATCCTCTGATGACTTTTCTATGATTATAATTTTCCTCTTCTGATCCTTGCTATTATTATTATTAGGTCTAATGCTTAAACTTCACGCTATTTCGTCATCATTAAAATAGTTTTAAAATTTTGCGTGTACTATCTTCAGTAGACAGCATGTAATGGCGATTGATGTTTTTCACATATTTTGCATTATTTTGGCATCTTTATAAATAATAGGACACATAGACCAAGCCATGTATAAATTACATGAAAATAATTATATTTAGTACAGAGTACATAAACAGGCTAAGACTTTGTGAAAATTGCACGTGAATCCAGCATTCCGTTCTAAAGATATGAACGAAAACGTAATTTCAGATGATTTTTTTATATGTTATTAGAGACAACTCTGGCGGAAATTCGTTGCCACACCAGCACGTTCTGGTGTTAAAAGCACGCAATCGAAGCTAAATATGTGATAGTTCCGTATTATTCTGTATAATAGTTGCAAATGCACATTCAGATTACACTTGCCCTTCCCCACCCCCCATTTTCCAATGTTGGGAGACTGTAATGTAGAAATGATGACGATTTTGTCCAAATCAACATTGCAATAGGGGAGCGGGGAAGGATGTTGGCCAATTAACGCTCAGGTGTGGCAACCTTTTTCGCCAAGGTTGCAGCTCGGGTGCTAGTGTATCAATATTATTATTATTATCATTATTACTATAATTGTTATGACCAATTTTTGGTAAACTTAGATCCAAATAGATAACTGTATTGCCATTTATATCTATCTGTGAAATTATTTAAATGTAAAGCTATTATTGAATTGTTTTTGGTACCCAAGTTTAAAATAAAAACATGCAAGCATCTATATAAAATGCAAATTGAACACCAAATATGGAGAAAAAAATCTTAGATCGTATGTATTGTTACAATGTACAGTTACCAGAAAAATATGTGCAATAATAAATGTGGAATCCTCTAGAAAATGAAATTAACCACCATAAAGATGTATTATTATAGACTTTCATTATAAAAAGTGAACTGGTCCCAACTGTGAACCTGCTCACTCCCTTGGAGATTTTGTGTATTCTTCCACCACACAAAATAGTTCTATGACCTCAGTATATAACTCATACCTGCAATCTCAGAAAATATTGTTCGAACACTTTAAAGGCCTTATTGGAAATAGTCCCCCTTCTACCCCCGTACAATGTTGGCATACCCAATATGCTCATCTTCACATATCTTCTCCCAACATTGATTGGTGGGGAAAGGGAGGGATATGCTTAAGATGAACATTGAGAGAACTCTATTATAAATCTTAGTTTCCAGTGACTCATATAGCGTCGCACTATACTAAGATGAACATGGGAATTACAGTGGGTGTTCGAACACATTTTTTCCGGGATTGTCTACAAAATTGCTTAGCAAAATCATCTGATTTTAGTTTTTGGACAATAACTCTGCAGTTACGCCATCGATTTTAATGCAATTTGGCACACATGTTAGACATATAATTTACTATCATCCCACAAAATATGAAGGAAATCAATGAATATTTTGATAGCGTTCTGTTAGTATAGATTTAACATAGCGTTTTGTACACACAAATACAGGCCTAAATTATTTATGTGCCATGTTTATTGAGCATATGTACATGTGGTATAATTAATTTAGAGAAGGTGTTAATATTTTATATTCAGCTAAAAACAGACATTACTCGTAAACTTAATGTTATGTATTTAAATGTCACAAATTTACCACTGTGTGATAAATCGGAGGGGGGGGGACGAGAGAGCGAGTGATAGGAAGGAGAGATACGCACAGGCTATGCACATTTATTGTTTTTAAAAACATTACTTGACCAACATTTAAGAAAATCAGCCTAATGTGTGAAAGTGTGTTCATTAAACATTTTAAATACACCATGGTTAGGATGGTCAAATGGTGAATCATAACGATTTACACACATAGACAAGCACGCATTTCCAACGATTCACCATATAATAGAAAAGTAAATCCTATTATTCTTTATGTTTTGTGGTCAACCGTGCACAATGTGTGTTTTCAATGGGGAGATGTGCAATGATTTACCTTTACCATGAAGAGGCTTTCACACTTTCAGTGTACACAGTTATACCCACTGAAGAGACAACGCAAATCATGTTTAATGAAATGTGCCAATTTGAGATTGCATAGGCCTAATAATAAAGGTCATTATCTATAATGCTCATAATGATCGGTGTTTGTTTAACTGAAAAACAACATTTTTGAATTGTTTATATTTCTTTCTTTTTCGATCAAAAATAATGACAATCATGAAATAAGCCTGAACTTGCACACCAATCATTGACCATGTTAGTTAAAATATTATTGATTGATGTGTCCTATACATTGCGCATGTGTCTTTTAATGTAAAATTGGACTTGAACTTGAAACATATTGAACAGCAAGTGACATTTGCACTTTTATTCTTCCTTCTTTTAATGCATTATTTTCCTTTTACTTAGATTTTTTGTTTTATCTTCCTTTATTTAATTTTGGCATTTTCTTTCCTATTTTGTGTTGGTTTTGTTTCTTTGTTTCTTATATCTTTCATTATTATTTTTTGTGGGGGTCTTTAATGACTTCTTTTTCGTTTTATTTGCTTGAAATCTTTGAAGTTTACTTTTGTGGGGTCAGGAATTACTGGTTTGGAAGGAGAAGTTTGGCAATGCATTGGACATAGGGTGGTAGATGTCGTTGCATTATTTTGCTATCTACTGCAGATAGCATTGACAAAGTTGCATCCCACATCCGTGTGATGTTTGATTGACGGTGCCCTTAGTGTTATAGCAAATATAAAAGATGGTCCATGATTGTCCAAAACATTGTCAACTTTTTAGCTATTCAAATTGCTATGTTTTAAACTGTTTGGGGATATGTATCAGGTATTTTACGTCTTATTCGACTTAAATTATTCAAAATTTGATGAAAATATATGTTTAAAGTGACCGATCCCTGATATATTTGTGGATGTAATGTAATATTATTTATTGCATGTGTTCCCTATTATATATAAACTAACATGTCCAAGTTTCATTTGAATCGCTCTACTGGATCTGAAGTTATGATCCCAAATGTGAAAAAGCAAACACTGATTTTAGAATTCCTCAGACAATCTCAGAAAATATTGTTCGAACACTTTAAAGGCCTTATACGCACAGGCTATGCACATTTATTGTTATAAAAAACATTACTTGACCAACATTTAAGAAAATCAGCCTAATGTGTGAAAGTGTGTTCATGAAACATTTTAAATACACCATGGTTAGGATGGTCAAATGGTGAATCATAACGATTTACACACATAGACAAGCACGCATTTCCAACGATTCACCATATAATAGAAAAGTAAATCCTATTATTCTTTATGTTTTGTGGTCAACCGTGCACAATGTGTGTTTTCAATGGGGAGATGTGCAATGATTTACCTTTACCATGAAGAGGCTTTCACACTTTCAGTGTACACAGTTATACCCACTGAAGAGACAACGCAAAACATGTTTAATGAAATGTGCCAATTTGAGATTGCATAGGCCTAATAATAAAGGTCATTATCTATAATGCTCATAATGATCGGTGTTTGTTTAACTGAAAAACAACATTTTTGAATTGTTTATATTTCTTTCTTTTTTCGATCAAAAATAATGACAATCATGAAATAAGCCTGAACTTGCACACCAATCATTGACCATGTTAGTTAAAATATTATTGATTGATGTGTCCTATACATTGCGCATGTGTCTTTTAATGTAAAATTGGACTTGAACTTGAAACATATTGAACAGCAAGTGACATTTGCACTTTTTATTCTTCCTTCTTTTTAATGCATTATTTTCCTTTTACTTAGATTTTTTGTTTTATCTTCCTTTATTTAATTTTGGCATTTTCTTTCCTATTTTGTGTTGGTTTTGTTTCTTTGTTTCTTATATCTTTCATTATTATTTTTTTGGGGGGTCTTTAATGACTTCTTTTTCGTTTTATTTGCTTGAAATCTTTGAAGTTTACTTTTGTGGGGTCAGGAATTACTGGTTTGGAAGGAGAAGTTTGGCAATGCATTGGACATAGGGTGGTAGATGTCGTTGCATTATTTTGCTATCTACTGCAGATAGCATTGACAAATTTGCATCCCACATCCGTGTGATGTTTGATTGACGGTGCCCTTAGTGTTATAGCAAATATAAAAGATGGTCCATGATTGTCCAAAAACATTGTCAACTTTTTAGCTATTCAAATTGCTATGTTTTAAACTGTTTGGGGATATGTATCAGGTATTTTACGTCTTATTCGACTTAAATTATTCAAAATTTGATGAAAATATATGTTTAAAGTGACCGATCCCTGATATATTTGTGGATGTAATGTAATATTATTTATTGCATGTGTTCCTATTATATATAAACTAACATGTCCAAGTTTCATTTGAATCGCTCTACTGGATCTGAAGTTATGATCCCAAATGTGAAAAAGCAAACACTGATTTTAGAATTCCTCAGACAATCTCAGAAAATATTGTTCGAACACTTTAAAGGCCTTATACGCACAGGCTATGCACATTTATTGTTTTTAAAAACATTACTTGACCAACATTTAAGAAAATCAGCCTAATGTGTGAAAGTGTGTTCATGAAACATTTTAAATACACCATGGTTAGGATGGTCAAATGGTGAATCATAACGATTTACACACATAGACAAGCACGCATTTCCAACGATTCACCATATAATAGAAAAGTAAATCCTATTATTCTTTATGTTTTGTGGTCAACCGTGCACAATGTGTGTTTTCAATGGGGAGATGTGCAATGATTTACCTTTACCATGAAGAGGCTTTCACACTTTCAGTGTACACAGTTATACCCACTGAAGAGACAACGCAAATCATGTTTAATGAAATGTGCCAATTTGAGATTGCATAGGCCTAATAATAAAGGTCATTATCTATAATGCTCATAATGATCGGTGTTTGTTTAACTGAAAAACAACATTTTTGAATTGTTTATATTTCTTTCTTTTTTCTATCAAAAATAATGACAATCATGAAATAAGCCTGAACTTGCACACCAATCATTGACCATGTTAGTTAAAATATTATTGATTGATGTGTCCTATACATTGCGCATGTGTCTTTTAATGTAAAATTGGACTTGAACTTGAAACATATTGAACAGCAAGTGACATTTGCACTTTTTATTCTTCCTTCTTTTTAATGCATTATTTTCCTTTTACTTAGATTTTTTGTTTTATCTTCCTTTATTTAATTTTGGCATTTTCTTTCCTATTTTGTGTTGGTTTTGTTTCTTTGTTTCTTATATCTTTCATTATTATTTTTTGTGGGGGGTCTTTAATGACTTCTTTTTCGTTTTATTTGCTTGAAATCTTTGAAGTTTACTTTTGTGGGGTCAGGAATTACTGGTTTGGAAGGAGAAGTTTGGCAATGCATTGGACATAGGGTGGTAGATGTCGTTGCATTATTTTGCTATCTACTGCAGATAGCATTGACAAATTTGCATCCCACATCCGTGTGATGTTTGATTGACGGTGCCCTTAGTGTTATAGCAAATATAAAAGATGGTCCATGATTGTCCAAAAACATTGTCAACTTTTTAGCTATTCAAATTGCTATGTTTTAAACTGTTTGGGGATATGTATCAGGTATTTTACGTCTTATTCGACTTAAATTATTCAAAATTTGATGAAAATATATGTTTAAAGTGACCGATCCCTGATATATTTGTGGATGTAATGTAATATTATTTATTGCATGTGTTCCTATTATATATAAACTAACATGTCCAAGTTTCATTTGAATCGCTCTACTGGATCTGAAGTTATGATCCCAAATGTGAAAAAGCAAACACTGATTTTAGAATTCCTCAGACAATCTCAGAAAATATTGTTCGAACACTTTAAAGGCCTTATTGGAAATAGTCCCCTTCTACCCCGCACAATGTTGGCATACCCAATATGCTCATCTTCACATATCTTCTCCCAACATTGATTGGTGGGGAAAGGGAGGGATATGCTTAAGATGAACATTGAGAGAACTCTATTATAAATCTTAGTTTCCAGTGACTCATATAGCGTACGCACTATACTAAGATGAACATGGGAATTACAGTGGGTGTTCGAACACATTTTTCCGGGATTGTCTACAAAATTGCTTAGCAAAATCATCTGATTTTAGTTTTTGGACAATAACTCTGCAGTTACGCCATCGATTTTAATGCAATTTGGCACACATGTTAGACATATAATTTACTATCATCCCACAAAATATGAAGGAAATCAATGAATATTTTGATAGCGTTCTGTTAGTATAGATTTAACATAGCGTTTTGTACACACAAATACAGGCCTAAATTATTTATGTGCCATGTTTATTGAGCATATGTACATGTGGTATAATTAATTTAGAGAAGGTGTTAATATTTTATATTCAGCTAAAAACAGACATTACTCGTAAATTTAATGTTATGTATTTAAATGTCACAAATTTACCACTGTGTGATAAATCGGAGGGGGGGGGACGAGAGAGCGAGCGAGTGATAGGAAGGGAGATACGCACAGGCTATGCACATTTATTGTTTTTAAAAACATTACTTGACCAACATTTAAGAAAATCAGCCTAATGTGTGAAAGTGTGTTCATTAAACATTTTAAATACACCATGGTTAGGATGGTCAAATGGTGAATCATAACGATTTACACACATAGACAAGCACGCATTTCCAACGATTCACCATATAATAGAAAAGTAAATCCTATTATTCTTTATGTTTTGTGGTCAACCGTGCACAATGTGTGTTTTCAATGGGGAGATGTGCAATGATTTACCTTTACCATGAAGAGGCTTTCACACTTTCAGTGTACACAGTTATACCCACTGAAGAGACAACGCAAATCATGTTTAATGAAATGTGCCAATTTGAGATTGCATAGGCCTAATAATAAAGGTCATTATCTATAATGCTCATAATGATCGGTGTTTGTTTAACTGAAAAACAACATTTTGAATTGTTTATATTTCTTTCTTTTTTCGATCAAAAATAATGACAATCATGAAATAAGCCTGAACTTGCACACCAATCATTGACCATGTTAGTTAAAATATTATTGATTGATGTGTCCTATACATTGCGCATGTGTCTTTTAATGTAAAATTGGACTTGAACTTGAAACATATTGAACAGCAAGTGACATTTGCACTTTTTATTCTTCCTTCTTTTTAATGCATTATTTTCCTTTTACTTAGATTTTTTGTTTTATCTTCCTTTATTTAATTTTGGCATTTTCTTTCCTATTTTGTGTTGGTTTTGTTTCTTTGTTTCTTATATCTTTCATTATTATTTTTTGTGGGGGGTCTTTAATGACTTCTTTTTCGTTTTATTTGCTTGAAATCTTTGAAGTTTACTTTTGTGGGGTCAGGAATTACTGGTTTGGAAGGAGAAGTTTGGCAATGCATTGGACATAGGGTGGTAGATGTCGTTGCATTATTTTGCTATCTACTGCAGATAGCATTGACAAATTTGCATCCCACATCCGTGTGATGTTTGATTGACGGTGCCCTTAGTGTTATAGCAAATATAAAAGATGGTCCATGATTGTCCAAAAACATTGTCAACTTTTTAGCTATTCAAATTGCTATGTTTTAAACTGTTTGGGGATATGTATCAGGTATTTTACGTCTTATTCGACTTAAATTATTCAAAATTTGATGAAAATATATGTTTAAAGTGACCGATCCCTGATATATTTGTGGATGTAATGTAATATTATTTATTGCATGTGTTCCGTATTATATATAAACTAACATGTCCAAGTTTCATTTGAATCGCTCTACTGGATCTGAAGTTATGATCCCAAATGTGAAAAAGCAAACACTGATTTTAGAATTCCTCAGACAATCTCAGAAAATATTGTTCGAACACTTTAAAGGCCTTATACGCACAGGCTATGCACATTTATTGTTTTAAAAACATTACTTGACCAACATTTAAGAAAATCAGCCTAATGTGTGAAAGTGTGTTCATGAAACATTTTAAATACACCATGGTTAGGATGGTCAAATGGTGAATCATAACGATTTACACACATAGACAAGCACGCATTTCCAACGATTCACCATATAATAGAAAAGTAAATCCTATTATTCTTTATGTTTTGTGGTCAACCGTGCACAATGTGTGTTTTCAATGGGGAGATGTGCAATGATTTACCTTTACCATGAAGAGGCTTTCACACTTTCAGTGTACACAGTTATACCCACTGAAGAGACAACGCAAATCATGTTTAATGAAATGTGCCAATTTGAGATTGCATAGGCCTAATAATAAAGGTCATTATCTATAATGCTCATAATGATCGGTGTTTGTTTAACTGAAAAACAACATTTTTGAATTGTTTATATTTCTTTCTTTTTTCGATCAAAAATAATGACAATCATGAAATAAGCCTGAACTTGCACACCAATCATTGACCATGTTAGTTAAAATATTATTGATTGATGTGTCCTATACATTGCGCATGTGTCTTTTAATGTAAAATTGGACTTGAACTTGAAACATATTGAACAGCAAGTGACATTTGCACTTTTTATTCTTCCTTCTTTTTAATGCATTATTTTCCTTTTACTTAGATTTTTTGTTTTATCTTCCTTTATTTAATTTTGGCATTTTCTTTCCTATTTTGTGTTGGTTTTGTTTCTTTGTTTCTTATATCTTTCATTATTATTTTTTGTGGGGGGGGGTCTTTAATGACTTCTTTTTCGTTTTATTTGCTTGAAATCTTTGAAGTTTACTTTTGTGGGGTCAGGAATTACTGGTTTGGAAGGAGAAGTTTGGCAATGCATTGGACATAGGGTGGTAGATGTCGTTGCATTATTTTGCTATCTACTGCAGATAGCATTGACAAATTGCATCCCACATCCGTGTGATGTTTGATTGACGGTGCCCTTAGTGTTATAGCAAATATAAAAGATGGTCCATGATTGTCCAAAAACATTGTCAACTTTTTAGCTATTCAAATTGCTATGTTTTAAACTGTTTGGGGATATGTATCAGGTATTTTACGTCTTATTCGACTTAAATTATTCAAAATTTGATGAAAATATATGTTTAAAGTGACCGATCCCTGATATATTTGTGGATGTAATGTAATATTATTTATTGCATGTGTTCCCTATTATATATAAACTAACATGTCCAAGTTTCATTTGAATCGCTCTACTGGATCTGAAGTTATGATCCCAAATGTGAAAAAGCAAACACTGATTTTAGAATTCCTCAGACAATCTCAGAAAATATTGTTCGAACACTTTAAAGGCCTTATACGCTGAGGCTATGCACATTTATTGTTTTTAAAAACATTACTTGACCAACATTTAAGAAAATCAGCCTAATGTGTGAAAGTGTGTTCATGAAACATTTTAAATACACCATGGTTAGGATGGTCAAATGGTGAATCATAACGATTTACACACATAGACAAGCACGCATTTCCAACGATTCACCATATAATAGAAAAGTAAATCCTATTATTCTTTATGTTTTGTGGTCAACCGTGCACAATGTGTGTTTTCAATGGGGAGATGTGCAATGATTTACCTTTACCATGAAGAGGCTTTCACACTTTCAGTGTACACAGTTATACCCACTGAAGAGACAACGCAAATCATGTTTAATGAAATGTGCCAATTTGAGATTGCATAGGCCTAATAATAAAGGTCATTATCTATAATGCTCATAATGATCGGTGTTTGTTTAACTGAAAACAACATTTTTGAATGGTTTATATTTCTTTCTTTTTTCGATCAAAATAATGACAATCATGAAATAAGCCTGAAATTGAACACCAATCATTGACCATGTTAGTTAATATATTATTGATTGATGTGTCCTATACATTGCATGCATGTGTCTTTTAATGTAAAATTGGACTTGAACTTGAAACATATTGAACAGCAAGTGACATTTGCACTTTTTATTCTTCCTTCTTTTAATGCATTATTTTCCTTTTACTTAGATTTTTTGTTTTATCTTCCTTTATTTAATTTTGGCATTTTCTTTCCTATTTTGTGTTGGTTTTGTTTCTTTGTTTCTTATATCTTTCATTATTATTTTTTGTGGGGGGTCTTTAATGACTTCTTTTTCGTTTTATTTGCTTGAAATCTTTGAAGTTTACTTTTGTGGGGTCAGGAATTACTGGTTTGGAAGGAGAAGTTTGGCAATGCATTGGACATAGGGTGGTAGATGTCGTTGCATTATTTTGCTATCTACTGCAGATAGCATTGATAAATTTGCATCCCACATCCGTGTGATGTTTGATTGACGGTGCCCTTAGTGTTATAGCAAATATAAAAGATGGTCCATGATTGTCCAAAAACATTGTCAACTTTTTAGCTATTCAAATTGCTATGTTTTAAACTGTTTGGGGATATGTATCAGGTATTTTACGTCTTATTCGACTTAAATTATTCAAAATTTGATGAAAATATATGTTTAAAGTGACCGATCCCTGATATATTTGTGGTTGTAATGTAATATCATTTATTCCATGTGATCCCTATTATATATAAACTAACATGTCCAAGTTTCATTTGAATCGCTCTACTGGATCTGAAGTTATGATCCCAAATGTGAAAAAGCAAACACTGATTTTAGAATTCCTCAGACAATCTCAGAAAATATTGTTCGAACACTTTAAAGGCCTTATTGGAAATAGTCCCCTTCTACCCCCGTACAATGTTTGCATACCCAATATGCTCATCTTCACATATCTTCTCCCAACATTGATTGGTGGGGAAAGGGAGGGATATGCTTAAGATGAACATTGAGAGAACTCTATTATAAATCTTAGTTTCCAGTGACTCATATAACGTGCGCACTATACTAAGATGAACATGGGAATTACAGTGGGTGTTCGAACACATTTTTTCCGGGATTGTCTACAAAATTGCTTAGCAAAATCATCTGATTTTAGTTTTTGGACAATAACTCTGCAGTTACGCCATCGATTTTAATGCAATTTGGCACACATGTTAGACATATAATTTACTATCATCCCACAAAATATGAAGGAAATCAATGAATATTTTGATAGCGTTCTGTTAGTATAGATTTAACATAGCGTTTTGTACACACAAATACAGGCCTAAATTATTTATGTGCCATGTTTATTGAGCATATGTACATGTGGTATAATTAATTTAGAGAAGGTGTTAATATTTTATATTCAGCTAAAAACAGACATTACTCGTAAATTTAATGTTATGTATTTAAATGTCACAAATTTACCACTGTGTGATAAATCGGAGGGGGGGGACGAGAGAGAGCGAGTGATAGGAAGGAGAGATACGCACAGGCTATGCACATTTATTGTTTTTAAAAACATTACTTGACCAACATTTAAGAAAATCAGCCTAATGTGTGAAAGTGTGTTCATTAAACATTTTAAATACACCATGGTTAGGATGGTCAAATGGTGAATCATAACGATTTACACACATAGACAAGCACGCATTTCCAACGATTCACCATATAATAGAAAAGTAAATCCTATTATTCTTTATGTTTTGTGGTCAACCGTGCACAATGTGTGTTTTCAATGGGGAGATGTGCAATGATTTACCTTTACCATGAAGAGGCTTTCACACTTTCAGTGTACACAGTTATACCCACTGAAGAGACAACGCAAATCATGTTTAATGAAATGTGCCAATTTGAGATTGCATAGGCCTAATAATAAAGGTCATTATCTATAATGCTCATAATGATCGGTGTTTGTTTAACTGAAAAACAACATTTTTGAATTGTTTATATTTCTTTCTTTTTTCGATCAAAAATAATGACAATCATGAAATAAGCCTGAACTTGCACACCAATCATTGACCATGTTAGTTAAAATATTATTGATTGATGTGTCCTATACATTGCGCATGTGTCTTTTAATGTAAAATTGGACTTGAACTTGAAACATATTGAACAGCAAGTGACATTTGCACTTTTTATTTTTCCTTCTTTTTAATGCATTATTTTCCTTTTACTTAGATTTTTGTTTTATCTTCCTTTATTTAATTTTGGCATTTTCTTTCCTATTTTGTGTTGGTTTTGTTTCTTTGTTTCTTATATCTTTCATTATTATTTTTTGTGGGGGGTCTTTAATGACTTCTTTTTCGTTTTATTTGCTTGAAATCTTTGAAGTTTACTTTTGTGGGGTCAGGAATTACTGGTTTGGAAGGAGAAGTTTGGCAATGCATTGGACATAGGGTGGTAGATGTCGTTGCATTATTTTGCTATCTACTGCAGATAGCATTGACAAATTTGCATCCCACATCCGTGTGATGTTTGATTGACGGTGCCCTTAGTGTTATAGCAAATATAAAAGATGGTCCATGATTGTCCAAAAACATTGTCAACTTTTTAGCTATTCAAATTGCTATGTTTTAAACTGTTTGGGGATATGTATCAGGTATTTTACGTCTTATTCGACTTAAATTATTCAAAATTTGATGAAAATATATGTTTAAAGTGACCGATCCCTGATATATTTGTGGATGTAATGTAATATTATTTATTGCATGTGTTCCCTATTATATATAAACTAACATGTCCAAGTTTCATTTGAATCGCTCTACTGGATCTGAAGTTATGATCCCAAATGTGAAAAAGCAAACACTGATTTTAGAATTCCTCAGACAATCTCAGAAAATATTGTTCGAACACTTTAAAGGCCTTATACGCTGAGCTATGCACATTTATTGTTTTTAAAAACATTACTTGACCAACATTTAAGAAAATCAGCCTAATGTGTGAAAGTGTGTTCATGAAACATTTTAAATACACCATGGTTAGGATGGTCAAATGGTGAATCATAACGATTTACACACATAGACAAGCACGCATTTCCAACGATTCACCATATAATAGAAAAGTAAATCCTATTATTCTTTATGTTTTGTGGTCAACCGTGCACAATGTGTGTTTTCAATGGGGAGATGTGCAATGATTTACCTTTACCATGAAGAGGCTTTCACACTTTCAGTGTACACAGTTATACCCACTGAAGAGACAACGCAAATCATGTTTAATGAAATGTGCCAATTTGAGATTGCATAGGCCTAATAATAAAGGTCATTATCTATAATGCTCATAATGATCGGTGTTTGTTTAACTGAAAAACAACATTTTTGAATTGTTTATATTTCTTTCTTTTTTTTTCAAAAATAATGACAATCATGAAATAAGCCTGAACTTGCACACCAATCATTGACCATGTTAGTTAAAATATTATTGATTGATGTGTCCTATACATTGCGCATGTGTCTTTTAATGTAAAATTGGACTTGAACTTGAAACATATTGAACAGCAAGTGACATTTGCACTTTTATTCTTCCTTCTTTTTAATGCATTATTTTCCTTTTACTTAGATTTTTTGTTTTATCTTCCTTTATTTAATTTTGGCATTTTCTTTCCTATTTTGTGTTGGTTTTGTTTCTTTGTTTCTTATATCTTTCATTATTATTTTTTGTGGGGGGTCTTTAATGACTTCTTTTTCGTTTTATTTGCTTGAAATCTTTGAAGTTTACTTTTGTGGGGTCAGGAATTACTGGTTTGGAAGGAGAAGTTTGGCAATGCATTGGACATAGGGTGGTAGATGTCGTTGCATTATTTTGCTATCTACTGCAGATAGCATTGACAAATTTGCATCCCACATCCGTGTGATGTTTGATTGACGGTGCCCTTAGTGTTATAGCAAATATAAAAGATGGTCCATGATTGTCCAAAAACATTGTCAACTTTTTAGCTATTCAAATTGCTATGTTTTAAACTGTTTGGGGATATGTATCAGGTATTTTACGTCTTATTCGACTTAAATTATTCAAAATTTGATGAAAATATATGTTTAAAGTGACCGATCCCTGATATATTTGTGGATGTAATGTAATATTATTTATTGCATGTGTTCCTATTATATATAAACTAACATGTCCAAGTTTCATTTGAATCGCTCTACTGGATCTGAAGTTATGATCCCAAATGTGAAAAAGCAAACACTGATTTTAGAATTCCTCAGACAATCTCAGAAAATATTGTTCGAACACTTTAAAGGCCTTATTGGAAATAGTCCCCTTCTACCCCGTACAATGTTGGCATACCCAATATGCTCATCTTCACATATCTTCTCCCAACATTGATTGGTGGGGAAAGGGAGGGATATGCTTAAGATGAACATTGAGAGAACTCTATTATAAATCTTAGTTTCCAGTGACTCATATAACGTGCGCACTATACTAAGATGAACATGGGAATTACAGTGGGTGTTCGAACACATTTTTTCCGGGATTGTGGTACTTATTGTGTCGGTTGGTTTGTACACTTTGTGATATATAGACTGGCATGAATTGTGACTTGACTATGAGATTGTTATTTCTTGGAAAGAATTCATTCAGTAGGTTAATTCATATCACAAAATGAAAGGCAAATCTAGGGGTAATAATATGTGTTGAGGACAGCAACAGTGAGAAGATGGGCAATTGTTGCCATGATAATGTTATTATGATAACTGATGCAGTTTAAAGCTGAAGTAGTTTAAAAGTCCTGGGTTGATTGAAACATATAACCATAGAGTTTGTAAATTGTATATCCACTGACATGCCCACAGGTAGTTTCGACTCAATGCTCGGATGCTCTTATATTTGTATGTAATATATGTGCCATTTTGGACACATGCATGATGATACCGAGGGCAGTTTATAGTTCAATAAATTTCATGTGTTTTGCCGCCAAGTGAGAACAATACATTGTACATTCTAATGATAGAATGTAGTTTAGAAGTGCAGGCTGCAAAACATTGAATTTTTTACTGCCCTTAACATACCATTTGGACTTAAACCACAGCTCAGAGCTGCTAGGTGTGTGTTGCATATTAACTAAACCAGGGGCAAGGCTCATTTAATGACATTATTGGTTGGACTAGGTCTTGATATCAACTAAAACTCTCAATTAAAGAAAATGTGCATGATTTCAGAGAGTAGTACATGGTGTACTCAGGCTTGTAAAGTATACATACATTATGACAAAGAATGGATATATACAGATTATAGGTATGCAAGTGACAATGCAATTGTATAGGTAGAACAACAGAGAAGCATGTTAAATGGGATATCGCAGTTGATATCCGAGATACATGACCTTAATCTTCCACACAGGGAGTGTGAATTTCAAATGGGGTAACCTGAATGGGTGACTCCATTTGAAATCTGCACTCCCTGTTTAGGAGATTAAGGTCATGTTCCAATGGGGCTGTAATGAGAGAATACTAAGAAAAATAGATTCACCTCACCCGGACCAAGATGAGAATGTATTGACCCATTGCACGGTCATCTCAAAACGAGGTTCTTCCCACAAAGTGTGTATTGTGTGTGTGTACGCCTGTCATACGCGTGCTTTAATTACCGTGTATGCTTTGCAAAAGCCTTCGGGTGCATTCAAGAAACCGTGAAAAATAAAAATGCACTTTTTGCGCATGCATTTGCAGGAGAACCTTGTTTTGTTAGCAAGATGGCGGATCCGTGCAAAGGGCGAATAACAAATGTAGCCACATCTATAGTATTCAGCAAATTCCTTCAGTGGTGTCCGACTGCTATTCATGATTATCATGTAAAAAGAAAGAGGTGCCGGTGTGAGGATGACATGATTCAATTAGTCAGAAGAATATTCCTGTGTTTACATTTTAAATAGTGCCAAATTGACAGACTACTGAAAAACATTTGCTGAAAAGTATAGATGGTGTTATTATGCCTAGACAACATTCCATTGAACAACATTCCTGGACAATAAATGTGCATCTTAAATGCCAAATGTTTGGTGTGTCCTTGGTGTAAGATAGTCATGAGTTAGACTAGTATAAGAACTCTATTGAGGAATTCAGCAGCGTACAGAATAAAGCTGTATAATTCTTCAATATAATATTTCTACTGGTTGGCTAATTCAGTTTATGTGAATGATAAACTGAATTTTTGTGTCATCTTATTCATTCCTAAAACCTAAATGACAGTGAATGTGACTAATATAGAGCATTACCAATGCCCTGATGCAAATATAAGAAGAAAGCTTATGTGTAGCAGGTAAATGAGTTCCTAGTATTCTCTTCTACCAAACTTGACTATTCAGGCTATTCTAGTTGAAATCCATACACCCCCTATGCAAGACATAACCTTAATCTCTCACACAGGGAGTGAGGATTTCAAATGGAGTTAACCTGAATGGGTGACTCCATTTGAAATCATCACCCCCTGTGTGGAAGATTAAGGTCATGTCTTCCATTGGGGGGTATGGATTTCAACAGGAATAGTCCAATACTCTCTGTTGTTGTAGATAAGTTGTACAGAAGCTACTTGATTGTTAAACAGATTGAAGCAGATATTTCAAATCTATCCCATTGTTTTGTAAGCAGGACTCTTGTGAGTATACTTAGAATTGGTTATTTTTAGCATACAGCATTTTGTGCGATTTCTGACAAAGGGGACACCTTTGTGCTTATTGGTATATTCAAGAAAGTCATGTATAACAATGTTATATGACAAAAGTTGTCTTGTGGTGTTAAATTTGTGATCTAATCTGTAAAAATAAAACCCTCGCTTAAATGACCACTTCTACAGTACCATAATATTGCCATAGTTGTCCATGACAAATAAGTGGGTTATACAACATGGCAGAGCTTAAAAGTCAAATAGGACTTGCAACTGTGAAAATGCAGATTTGGCTCTAGAAAATGCCACCTTCAATGAAACAAATCACACATTTTGGCCAAATTGCACCATTTTTGACTTTGTTTGGCACTCCATAATTCCAAAGGGAATGATAGGAAAGTGAAATTGCACTAAAATAATTGTAATATGTTGAGAAATTTTAACTGTACATTCTATTCATATGAATTTTGGTACATTGTAAAACTATTTGTAAAGAAAGTGTTGAAGTTTCAACATGCTGGAATGATTGATGACCAAATATCTGCTTCTATCTGACACAAGTTGCTTATGGAATAAATGACAAGATATATGATTCACATTGAAGTGCAAAAAAGAACCGTATATAAAGTTGGCAAGAGATAAAGGTCTGTAATAGTTCATTCTATCCACAATAGATGTGTACAAACACTGTACATGTAGAGGTGCAACCACAATATTGTATATTAAAGTTAAATTCTAAACATTTCTTTGCATTTGGCTGCATTATTGTTATTGTGTTATTAGCATTTTCTGATAATAAGACTTGCAATGACGGTTCGGGGGCACTCATAATTCACGGACGTCTCTGATATCAAATACTCTTGAAGCATCATGTCACATAACAGTATCATATTTCAGAGATGTCTTATAAATCACATATTTCCTTCATAACCCAGTCACAAACGATATTAGTAATTCTGGTGAACATGCCGGCGCAGTGGGAATAATTTTGTGAGTAAGCCTTATCTTGATATGTCATGCAAGTAAGGTTCTGCTAAAGATCATCATCAGAAGGCTGAAGCTAAAACTAGACCAGGAGATTTCTGAGGAGCAGGCTGGCTTTCGAGAAGGAAGAGGGACTAGAGACCAGATCGTAAACATCAGGAATATAATTGGGAAGTGTAAAGATCACAGACTACCACTTTATATGTGCTTCATTGACTACAGCAAGGCCTTTGACTGTGTCAGCCATGGGATTCCCTGGTCACATTATTGATCTTGTTAGTCAACTATATGAGGACCAGGAATCTGCAGTCAGGACAAGTAATGGAGATACTGAATGGTTCAAGATTGGAAGAGGGCTGAGACAGGGCTGCATATTGTCACCAAACCTAGCTGTTTAACATTTATTCAGAGGAGGACATGAGAGAAGCTTTGGACGGGTTTACTGGTGGAGTCAAATTTGGCGGTAGCAGTATCACAAATCTACGCTATGCTGATGATACCACCCTAATATGCAGCAGTAGAGAGGAACTGCTGGCCCTTTTGAAATGCATCAAGGAAGCCAGTGAGGAGAAAGGCCTTCTGCTAAATGCCAAGAAGACTAAAGTAATGGTTATTGATAGAAATGGAACTGGAGAGGACTTTGTGATAGATGGTCAAAAGATCGAGGAGGTTAAACAATTTGAATACCTGGGTTCAATGATGGACAACAAAGGTGATAGCACATCCGAGATCAAAAGAAGATTAGCTATGGCAAGGACAACAACTCAGAGTATGTCAAAGATCTGGAAGAGTAGTGGTTTATCAATCAACCTCAAGGTACGGTTACTCTGTGCAACAGTCTTCTCAATTGCTACATATGGGTGCGAATCCTGGGCAATGACAAAGAATGACAGGAAGAAGATAAGATGCATTTGAGATGTGGTGCTATAGGAGGCTGTTGGGAGTATCTTGGAAAGACAAATATCTGGGTCCTGAATAAGATTGGCACAGACTTAAACATCAGAAAGTCGATCATTGAGAGGAGATTGCGCTACTTTGGCCACATTGTAAGAAAGGATGGTGGAGTTGAGAAGCAGATTCTTCAGGGAGCTGTGGAAGGCCATCGTGGAAGGGGACGTCCATCAACATCTTGGACAAATGATGTGAAGAACGTTTCATCACACGGAATGTATGGTGCAATACGTTTGGCTTTTGATAGAAGTAGATGGCGTACTCTTGTGAAGACCACAGCAGCACAATCCTTTAGCCATCTGACCCAGAGAGAGAAGCCTTATCAGGTTGTAGCTAGCCCAAGTTAAGTGCCTGCTAATTTTACTATCCAATTCATGAATTAGAGCGCAGGCTCTGGTACTCTTGGGATTTTTTTACTTCAAAACATTTGATTTTGGCCATTGCAATCTAAGTGTGTTCTGGGACCATTTGCACAGATAGATATAATTTTTGCACAGGTAGATATTTGCTAAACATAGAAAAGCTTATTCTAATACACTCAGCTTCGTTCTGATGTGCTGCATCGAGTGTCAAGCTATCAACAAAGCTCGACTTATGTGATATCATAGACTCCCCGTATGTGAATTTGAAATCAGAGACGTCCGTGAATTACAAGTGCCCCCGAACATATGATACAGTGGAACCTCGTTAACACAAAATTGTCAGGGTCTCAGAACTTTTTTTTGATACAATTTTGTGTTATCAGGTCTTTTCAATGTAAAAATATATGCTTTGGAATCCTGTGTGTAATTTTGATTCATTTTTATGAACAGGATTTTATGAAATTTGTGAAAAATTAAATTGAGCCCAGTTTAGTTACTAACCTGAAGAGATACCATACACTCTGCAATACATAAATATTCAAACATGCAACAATTATTTTTCATTTGATGCTTTTTATTTGCTTTATTTTTCTCCTTTTTATAACAAATATCCACAAACTATATGAATACATCATTACAGGTTAACAATGGGTTTGTGCGACTACATTGACACACAGGGTTCAAATGGGACACCACTTTATAAATATCATTCCATGTTGGAATTGGATTCTCTGCCTCCAGATAAAGCCATTGCCTTATCAGCACAGATAGTTTCTCTATTTTGTGGAAATCATATTATTTTGTTATGTTTTTGGCTCATGAATGGTACCTTTCATATCATATCACTTTTCAGAGCTACAATTTCTGTAGTTACAATGGGCACTACAATAAACCTGGAATTGCCCAGAGCAAGTCCACAATCTATACCTGACATATACTTATCAAAAGCAAGCCCTCAAATCCACTGGTTGCAGGGTTCCAAACACAAGACATTTATCCAACCTGAATATGTGCTTAAAGACATTTGGGGTATTTCACCACTTACATACATACTGGAAGACACAAGATTGTCAAAGATACCAACATTTTTATTGTCTGAAAGAGGTTATTTTGACTGCTCAGTGCCAGAAGTGGGTATGTGCAAATTTCATTTCGGCAACAAATGGATGGTTAATTCTGCCCTCCATAATAAATGTAAGTGTCTTTGGTGTCTAAGCATGGTTACTTGCGTCCATGCATATACCCCAAAGTCGCTTACATTTATTATAGAGGGCCGAAATAACCATTTGTTGCCAAAATGAGTAACATTAATAATTGGCACAATTGCCACTTCTGGCACTGAGCAGTCGATATACTCGGAGTGTGTGTATGTGGGGGGGGGGGGGTGTATTTGTGTATGGGGTGGGTGTGTGCATGTATACCATGTTGTGAATACTGTAATGAAATGCCTATATGTTCTATGTGAACTTTTTAATCTTATTTTACATTTCACTTTGGGTGCTCAATATTTATATTCCGCCATCACATGAATTAATTTAAAAGACAAAACAAATCGCAATCATGACTATTCGCAGTAGAAGTGATGTAATAATCAGAATAACTACCATAGCAATAGATGAATACAATTTTTGAATATATCGCCCTGTGCTACTACGTTCACGCGGGACCTATGCATTGAACCACAGATTTCAAAGAACAGGATCGTAATTCTATAGAATTATAGAAATCAATGATTGCAGACATACACATGGGATGAGTGTAACCTACTTGTAGTGCGGGTGATATATTCATGAAAATTCTATTCACCTATTGCTATGGTAATTAATCCTGTTACATCATCAATTGCAGGGCTGTAGTAAGGTTGTATATATTGGGTGTCCATCAACAATTGAGGCAGCTGTTTCGTGTGTGCATCTATGCGACATCTTTAAGCATGTGCGTGTGTACGCCAGCGTCAGTGCACCCAATGAAATGCGCACTGACGTCACTGCTACATCAGGGTGGAAAATCCTTTAGTCTTGAATACAGGTCAAGCTTCATTCTGTGGCACAGAAAAGCATGCATCCCAGCCCTCAAATTAATCGAAGGCAATTGCCTTTGATGCCCTATAGTGTTGCCTTGGTGCCCTACATTTCTGTTTGTTTTCAAGCCATTGAAAAGCATGTAATTGCCTTGGTGCCCTTTCAAGGTTTTTTTCAAATTGCCTAGGATTGGCTGTCCTTAATTCTTAATTTGAGAGCCGATGCATCCAATCCATTTGTCCCTTGGACTAGGTTTAAATTCCAAATTTGACAAAAGGTTACCTTAAAAGTAACTTAAAAGTGTGATATTGCACAATATGTTTCTTTGGATAAATTTTAAATAAAAATCTAGATAACACATGTACATATATATATATATATTCTATATATCTATTTATCTGAAATAATATAAAATCATGTATAAATACAGGTTATACAACTATTACACAATATTGAGAATAGCCAAGAAATCAAGGGGTTATTGACCTCCATTGGCCAACTCTGAAAACACACACATAATTACAACAATAACAGCAACAATAATAATACCTGAAATTATATTAGGGAGAAATTTCTTTTTGAGAAACAACCAGCCCTTTCTCCCAAAGGACCCCAATTGAGACTGGTTTTCCAAAACTTAGCCCTTTCTCCCAAAGGACCCCAATTAACACTGGTTTTCCAAAACTTAGCTCTTTCTCCCAAAAGACCCCAATTAAGACTGGTTTTCCAAATTAAAACACCATATTGTTGCTAATTTAAGGGATCTAGAATGAGCGTTTATTGCGTTTCGACAGTATTTTTTGGGGACATGAGAGCACCTCAGACCTATCGAATTGCATTCTGAATACGAAGCATGTCGTTCTGATATCAAATAATTTTCTTTTTTTGAAAATCACAATATAATACAAATTTTATGACAAATTATAAAAATTTGATATTTTTCAAATTTTGATATATAACAGTCCTCGAAGTAAATTATATAAATCTAATGATATATTCTTAAAGTGTATGTAGCTGGGAAGAAAAGCCGACGGTCAATTGAAAATTTTGACTTTTCATATTAAAGATATGGATTTTTTTCCCAAAAAGACCAAATTTTTTTTGGTGTTTTGGGAAAAAAATCCATATCTCCAATACTGAAAGGTCAAAATGTTCAATTGATCGTCGGCTTTTCATCCACCTACATACACTTTAAGTATAAATCATCAGATTTATAAAGTTTACTTTAGTACTGTTAAATATCAAAAATATCAATTTTAATGATTTGCCATAAAATGTGTATTACATTGCAAATTTCAAAAAATCAAAATTATTTGATATCAGAAGGACATTCTTCGTATTCAGAATGCAAATTCGATATGTCTGATGTGCTCTAATGTCCCAAAATAAATACTGTCCAAACGTTCATACCCCAGCCCTTAAGGTAATAATTTTTCTCAATAAAATAAATTAATATCAAAGCTGGTGTGCTGTTTTTTTACCTGGGACCAGTTGCCAATTGAGTTGGCTGAGTTGCCCACCAGCATTTACAGCTTGCCTGTGGTTTTTACAGCTGAATTTGTCCAATGTACCAGTACCAAATGTACACTTAGCTTTTATAAAGTATTAGCCTGCTCATTACCTATTGACTCTATAAAAGTAAATGAGTAACACGTGGGGTGGGGAACTGAGCAATCTTTGAGCAAAACATTCAGCAATAATTGTTGCTTTTACATTTTAAATGTCTTCTTATTATGAGCAATCTCACAATTTGCACCTACTATTGCAGCACACAAAGCTATTTTTCAATGTGGTTCAATTAAAGCACTTCAGGCCTAGTCTTTCACAGGGTATTTAAGTACACCAATGGGTATTGCAATCATGCAAAAAGTAGAAATTCAAAAACTTTATTGCTTTAACTAAAGCATAAACAAGTTCAACATTAACATTGTTATTTCATAGCAACCCTTCTGTATCCTCAATGACTGGTAACAGCCGAATGCTGACTGATTCCCCTATCAATTCTAGGTTCTACATCAAAAGATATACTATGAAACTCGTATATATCTATGCACACATAATGCAGTCCAGCTGCATTCCATATTCCCCCATCCAGTTTTCTAGTCAACGATCTTTATTCACCCTTTGCACAGATCCGCCATTTTGCTACCAAAACGAGGTTCTCCCTGCAAACGCATGCGAAAATGAGCATTTTTGTTTCTTTTGCTTTTGTAGCAACGCGCCGCAAGGCTTTTGCAATGCGTACCCGGTAATTATAATTAAGCATGCGTTTTACAGGCGTGCGCATACACAGCATGGATTTTGCGGGTAGAACCTCGTTTGGAGATGACCGTAGGATCAGTGAATAGTATGTTTGTTAACACAATCATTGCAATCAATTTGATGCCCAGTTCAGTGAATAGATTCTGCGGGTCAAATCAAAATAATATTGTTGCTTCACAAAAACAGTTAATGTTTTTACTTACTAACATTTCGCCCATATCTCATTGGAGGACTTCATTTAGATCTGATGTCTTATCCACTTTCCCAGGAAACTGACTTCCCGTTTGTGTTTAGTCTCTTTTCCAGACGTCAAGGGGGGGGGGCTTGCGGGACGTTGAGCAGAAGTTAAGAAAGGGAACAAGAAAAGGTTTACTCGTTCAGAACAAAGGGCATCCAAATAAGAACAAACTAAGTCAAATATATCGGATGATGTCACAAGGGCAAATCATGTCATGCACATCAAGATACTTGGCAAGGACCATGTCAGAAAGCTTAGAGAAGTATAGGACACGATGGAAAAGACCATGAATAGAGAGGAAGACACTTATTTCATAAGTCACATATATGACTCTCTTTTGAAGTCTGGAAAAGAGATCATCGGAAGTCGGTTTCCTGGGAAAATGGATCAGATGTCCAGATCTGATGAAGTCCTCAGACCATGAGATTAACGGAACATAAAGTAAAAAACTGGTTTTGTCATGTCAAAATTGTTATTCAATTTGATGCCAATATGACAAATGGCAAACTACCTTTATTAGACTGTATTCATTAAATCATCCATCTCCGAAGCCCCTGGCCACATACCGTAAAAACTTGATAGTTAGCATATGTGCTTACTATCGAGCGCTTTTGAAAACATGAAATTGTACCAAAGTCCGAGGTTTACTTGTTCGTATATAACTACGTGTATCGATGACTTGTTCAAAACCCTTTACACTTTTGTGGATGGGAACTTCATGTTTGCATGTTTTAAAAGTGCTCGACAGTAAGCACATATGCGTACTATCGAGTTTTTACGGTATATGAAAAGATTTTAAAATACACCTAGATTCCATGTTAACTGAACTTTTGAAGGGCTTTGAGACAAACAAAATTAATTGATGCAGCCATACATGTATGTCCCATCTACCAGGAGGAGATTTATAACACATATCTTCTATTTATACTTTCCCATAGCTAGCTCATGGAGAAGTATTTGCACACACAGGGACAATTAACACTCCCTGAATCCGGTCCACACACAAACAATTTTATGCTGAAATTCTCATCCTAAATATTATGCAAAACTGGCATTGTAGTATGGTAAAAAAGTAACATTAACATTTAAAATGTGTACAATAATTATGAAACAAATCTCAGATGTATGCTAAATTTACATGACCTATTCCTGGGTAGCATGATGCATTGCTCACAGTGCACACAGAGAAAAAACCCACACAAATAATAAATGAGGTACCTTATGGGCAATGCTGTAGCAAATTTCCTAATCAGATTTCAACAAAATGGGTCAACTTTGTAATAGATGAATTGACCTTCAACTTCATTTGAGTCAAGTTTCAAGTTTCCATTGCGCACAATGCATTTTAACCTCTATACCTCATACATGTCACAGATATTGGCTGCCCTCATTGTTATGCAGATCAAGATTGCGCAGTGAGTATGTGTGACATATTCAGATGCATTATGGGATATGGGCAAATGGAGAATTGTTTCTGCTATTCTTGAGCCAGTGTTATAGCTAGAAATTGAAGATTGTTCCTTATTTGTCGAAAATTGCTTGAATCCTTGTACAAATTGAACCTTTAAAAAAAAAAAGTGCAATGATTGATCCACAAGCCTTTGCACACTTTATTAGTTGTCTCTGACCACTACAGCCCACCATTCCACAAACCATTTAACTTTGCTGCTTAGAAGCGCACACCCTAGACATTCAACAATTGACCTTTGCAGCCAGGATCAGCTCCATGAGTTTCATACAGGTGACAACAAGACAATTAGCAATTAGTTCCTTATCCAGGGGAATTTCAAGCTAACTCAATTTTTCCATGAGAGCGCACTAAACCACCGCCAGGAATATTCATCAAAATCAGCATCATTACAGTTTTTGAAAGCAAATAAAAAAAATAGCACCATTCACAAAAATATGCACCAGCACCTTCACATAATGAGACAGTGGAATAAATTCCTTATATACACAACTTACTGTGACCTCACAATGGGTTATTCCTGTTGAAATCCATACACCCCCTATGGAAGACATGACCTTAACCTTCCACACAGGGAGTGGGAATTTCAAATGGAATTACCTGAATGGATTACTCCATTTGAAATCTACACCCCCTGTGTGAGAGATTAACCCTAACACCCAAACCTGCCTTTTGCAACAAAGAAGTCACTTGGCCCCTCCCGGGATTTGAACCTTAGACCCCCGCATGCCGAACACACAATCACGGACTGGTAGCTACTTGGGTTATGCTGCCCCAGGTAGCGATTCCGTGAGCATATAACACCTGGGGTGATTGCGTCATCTCAGACCCTGGGATTCACGCATGCGCAGTGGTTTTCATCATGGTATTTTGTGGTATTTATGGGTGTTAGGGTTAAGGTCATGTCTTCCTTAGGGGGTATGCAGATATTGACTGTAATATACCAATACATCTCCACATACTGACAAACAAATAAATATACTATATATAATATGCCTATATGACAAGTTTTATAAACTAGTTGCTCTTTTGATATATGAATCTTTGAGTAGAGTATCTTGCTCTGACATACAAGTCATGTCTGTGGCCTCACAAGGCCTACTGTCACCACTGTATACTACATCCGGTAGCAGAGGGTCCCTAGCCGGGCTCGTATTTGTAGATGTTACACTACCAGTACCAGTAGAATACACCACATCTTCTGATGTGACAGAAGTTTGTGATAACGAACATTCCGCTCGTGCTTCATTTTCCTCTAATTGTCGTCTGGGAGTGTCTCCAGAATTACTTTGAGGTATAATTCTAACTTGGCAATTTTCTAATGATGTAATAACAGTTTCGTATGATGGTGGCGGCTCCTCAGGTACACTAGGTTGTAATGATATACTAGTACGACTAAGCAGTCTTCCACGTGGTGATCTGGGGGCTATACACGCCACCGAGTGGTAAGGAGGAGGGTCGTCTGTATACGAGGAGGTCGTGCTGGTAGAATTCATTCTAGATACCACTCTGCTTATTGATGATGGATTGTCTGAAAAACAAACACAAGGAACTGGATCAGAATGATGTAACAAATATGGTAGTGTGTGTTTTTACTTTTATGTGACACAAAAAAGTGAGGTCAAGATAAGTCAGTGTCTCTCTCTCTTTCTAGTATGGCTTAATGTGTTGGCTATGTACTTGTCCTTATGCTTGCTACTTGAACAGCTATTACTATTTGGCCATTTCTTGTTAGTAAGAAGAACAGTATTTACATGTATACTCAAAACACATTGACCTTTTCTTATCATTTGTCTACTTCTCTGTTATCATAGTGATTATGTCTTTGTTTTGTACCAATCAGATCCCGGTATTCAAGCCATGGCTCCTCCCAAAGGGCGAAATGAGCATTTGGCTTTAGTCCATACTCCCTGAGTAGCTCTGAGTATTCCACTTTCCTCATTTATCTAAAACTGGACTGACATTACTGAGTATATTATTCCTCAGAAATAAAGAAATGCTGAAAATGGATAATGGTGTGAATGGTTTGAGTATCCACCCTAACCCTTTGATTTACTGTTGTCCAGTATTCAGTTTACTTGTATAATTGACAAAAATGCCATTTTAGAAAATAATTTTGTACTTTTATATTAAACAGTAACACTTATTGCACAGTACAACTACAGTACATTGTGTACACTTAATGCTATTTTCTTTTGAGGTAAAAAAATCCTCCTGAAATTAGAATTTTTCAAACATACAAATGTCTTTAACCTGTGTGGGGGGAATACCTTATTTTATTTATTTATTTATAACATTCGGCTGAAGCCAGACAAAGCTCATAATGCTCAGAGGCTACTAAATTAAAGGGATGCTAACCGAACATGACGGGAGAAGGATATGGGAAGAGGTCCCAGCGACTGGAAAAATACTTGCAAGGGCAAGCATGGATTGGCAACCAAACTCACATGTGGCGATGTGGGAAATTGAACCCGGGCCACAGTGGTGAGAGGCGAGTGAGAAGACCACTACACTAACCCATCCTCCTTATTCTTTCTTTCATTCAAATGTAAATTTAAATTATGTTCTCAGATGCACTTTATTTCCCCTACCTCAACCAGGATATTGCATACAAATTACATTTTGAAATCAATCCAAGAATCTTTTCTGCCATCTGTTGAAAGGTAAAATTGTTATAAAGGATTTCTTTTCTATTTTCTTTTATTTATGAACATCCCCATCTTACAGTGGCATGTCCGGTTTTTTGGTGATTTTAGCCATTAAGCCCTCCGCATAACTCTGAAAGCCCCTCTGAGCCCCCGTAGGAAAAGATCCTGGATACGCCGGTGTCTTAGATCATTTCAGCATGCCTATTCTATGATCAGCTCGTAATAGGCAAGAATTATTGGGGTTTGTTGCCATGCTATTAATAAAATCTCAAATTTTGTCACAAATGCGTGTGTCGGTCAGGCAATACATAAAGCGCGGTCCAATTAGAGGCTGCGCTTAGCTGTATGTATGCCATTCTATTTCAATCCACGATGTTATGAGTCCCGCCTATTATGAATTAATCACAGTATAGCTCATGGTTTCATCAAGTTGATTATGTGTCATCCTTGTCACAATTTCTGGTTTCATTACTTACCTGAGAAGCTATCTCTACCAAATGATCCTCTTGATCGATGCCTCACTCTTGATGTGCAGTAGCCTTTCTTAGCTCTATAACCAATCCATATAAGGCCTAATAATACAAAGGATGGTACAACCACGACTAGACTGTATTGTAAAGTACTGGCTAGGTTATCCTCCCGTAAGTCATCTGCATAGATAGAAAGAGAGAAAAGTTACTGGTATCTTGAAGGTCAAAGTTTAGAGACATTCAGCAATTTGAAAATACAATTGGAAAATTTCTCCTTTTGTGTACTGAAAAAAAAGAAAATGTGTACTGCTGAATTTTAATCAAGCTAAAACAAATATGCAATTACAAAAGAGAGTGAGCACAGTTATAGGGAGTTGTTATATGGGCTATTCCAGTTGAAATCCATACACCCCCTATGGAAGACATGACTTTAATCTCGTGGAAAAAAGAGATGACATTTGACCTCATACCTGTTGATTTCACACATGTCAAATAATGTACCCAAGAGTCATTGTGTTCAAGTTCCATTGAAATCCATCAAAACATGAGGATGAAATTAACAAAGGAAGGCAAGAGTTTTGGCCAAGGGTTAACTTTTTTTGCACATACATCATACAAACACACCCCCACATATCAGAGCTCATGTCATAGTCCCTTCCAAGCTTCATTTGGAGTGGACAAGAAAGTGTTTCAAATACCAAATCACACTGGCTTACCTATAGTAGTTTCACAATACATGCCTTCAAACCCAGGCGGACATTGACAAATGTATTGATGAACAGTTCCTTTACAAGTGCCACCATTTTGACAAAATGAAGCAAGGCAATCTGTAACAAATTGAGATTAAAATTAGTACTTTTATTATTGTAAAATGTTAAGATGTATTTGGAAAACTTTACCAAGTAATTTTTTCAAGAAAAAGTATAGGGTGTGGCAGAGGAAATGTCAAAGGATATGATATGTATATGTACTGTAAAGATTTGCCTAAAAGTGCACATGGACTCCTTTCAAAACAGATCGATAACTCCCTCCTCTGAAAATCTCAACAAGAATTAAGGGTTCGGTGACCTTACTTGCTGGTGGACTTACTAGGTGAATGATTGTGGAATCAATCTAGAGACCTATCCCTCTGTCATTTGAAAACTGTCTCCCAACATGGTTGCAATGTCAATTATTATACCGTTCCAGAATAAACTTTGTACCTAGATTTTTTTACTCTTTGCATTTTGGTAATTGCTGTAATTATTATAACTAAATGACTATATAGCTTGATATTTTTCTTGATTTGTAGTTGGCTTTTCAAAACTTGCCAAGAAAGCAACAATGACTTGATTTTATTGGGATTATTTATCAGCTTTTAAACACGTTTATATATACACTGTGTCGTGAGCTATAGCTAAATCTGTTATTGAAAAAAACATTGTTTTCAATGTTTATTCATAGCTTTTTTATTCATAGCTTTTTCATTATTTTCAAGTTTATCACAGCTCAGACCTAGAGCATGCTATACACATGCTCCATGGATATGCCAATATTATCAATTAAGCTTATGATTCCTTGTGTTTAGTTGTGCACCTACCTTCATTAGTATATTGGCACTGTGAACCCCTGAATGCATTATGACATATACACCTCTTGCTATCTTCAAAAGCATAGCATGTTCCTCCATGTTGACAATAACCATCCGGGCACCCTGCTGCAAACAAACAAACAAACACACATAAATAGAGGCAAATTGTTATACTGTGAGATGAATGCAAAATTACAAGGTGAGATGCACTGAAATGTATACTTGTTATCAGGCCCTATTATGCCAGTTTGTCTTTTTGTACACAGGTAAACAGCAGTCAATGCAATATTGCAATTCTCAGGCTTGAAAACTGGTCTTGAAAAAAACACTGAAAACCATGTTTTTTTTTACTATTTTGATTCAGAAATAGACTGAAAACACTGAAAACAATAACAAAAAACGATGAAATCAGCTAAAATGCTAAAAATTTTCATGCCTGAATTCTGTTTGTTCTTTGACGTAACAAATTTTGAAATAAAAAGTTACCAAATAACTAAATACAATGCCATACTTGGAAACTATACTGCAAATAGATGTCATATGCCTGTTACAAAACCTATTGCTTTTGCAGCAAAACTTGATCATTTTTGCCCTTTGTAGACATCTTTACAATGTCCCTTGATCTATCATATATGCATTGATTACTCCTTTCAACACATCCATGGGAAATCTTAATTAATCATCAAGATGTGAAATTCACTGTTTCTTGATTTGTTTTTTCCCCAAGTCAATTGCAGCAAAACTATCAAATTTTAATATAAATTTACATAATTACATTTAAAATACTGGGAAAATTACACTCAATGGCCCCTTTTACAGGCCAAGATATTTGTAACTGATTTATCCATTTGCTATTATTTTGCCCAATTTCACGTGGCTAGCTGTGAATGAGAGACATTCACACACTTACTATTATCAATCTGACACTGTGTGCCTGTGTATCCATGGCGACAATGACAGGAGAAGTCATGTGTATTAGGAATAAGACGACAATCACCACCATTGTTGCAATAGGTATCCGGACATTCTGAGAAATGGGACAAATTATAATGATTAATTATTTAGTAAATTACAACTGATGTCAGGAAAACAAGTCACCACATACGCGCTCATAAGTTGACAATTAAGAATTGAAACTTAGCAAACATTTACAAGAAGGATGAATAAATAATATCTGAAAAAATCACATTGTTTTGTTGTACCATCACAAAATGCGGTTCATTTTCTACATGTAACCTTTTTATGGGACACCTTGTATATCAATGACAAGCAGTGAAACACATTGATCATCCATCACAGAGGACTCTCAAACCCAGGACCTATGGTGCTCTAGACCAAAAGCAACTGGGACTAGATATTGAAACACACAAAATATTTTAATTTCTACAGGCCATCAAATCATTTTACATCTACTTTCAAACAAGATTTTAGCTGCTATGATGTGCATTTCATCAGGTTGGTTGACAACTGTTTTTATAAATAAATTGTATTCTTTGTATATTCAAGCATATTATGATAGCAAGATGCATATGCATTAATACTTACCGCTTTCATCCTTTTCACAGAACTTGCCACTGTATCCCTGTTGGCATTTACATTGATAATCACCGGCGCTTTTGGGAACACATACTCCCCCATTAAAACAATACACATTCTCATCACAGGCTGGAAAAAGAAGGAACAATTCAATATAAACTTGCACACCTAAACTTTTTTTTTCAAATGTTGAACAGCTATTTTTAATATTTTAATGACATTTTTAGTGCATCCATGAACAAATTGTTATTGATTACATCCAATCGACCAACAATCCCCTATCCGGGCCAAGATATACAAGAAAATACTGTTTCAAACACAAAAATTAACCCCAAGTTACACGCCTACACGTAAGACTAATTGACACTTATATTCGCTACTTGCAGGTTCCGCCATTATGCACTATGTGCGGGAGAGCCTCGAACTGGCAGCATACATGAATGGGAATTGAACTAGTCATAACGTTCTGTGTAAGGTTACATAATTCTTCCTTTCATGTATGCTGCCAGTTCGAGGCTCTCCCGCACATAGTGCATAATGGCGAACCGTGCAAGTAGCTAATGATAACCACAAGATGAGGTGGCCTTAGATTGTTTCGCAGGTTTTAATTCTTGTAAAAAATGCACAACTAACCCTTGCGAATTCAACTAAATTTCAAGGACACATCACCCAACAATGATGTACTGCATTCAAGTTAAAAATTTGAATTATTCATGGTAAAATGTTACCACATTTATATATTCACTTCACTACATTAACTTACACAATTTATAATATTCATGTACCCATAAACTCACTTTTAAGCGTAAGACCAAACACAATGATGGTACATTCATACACCCACACAATCTCCCCTCACACATGCAAATCCTCAATATACCAGCCTGCACATTTTGAATTTTTGTCATGCCCCAAACATCAATATAATGCAAATACATAGAGTTATAATGCATCCTAAATACCCATTGTAAATCCAAACTGCATCCTAATTATTCTGTAAGATTTGTATGTTAGAGTACCTAATATGATGGGTCCCAAGGGCAGACTACACTACACTAATACCCATCATTCACATCTAAGTACCTCATGGTAAAGTTACAAGAATTCATCTTAATTAACTCTGTCATGGGTTTCTGTTATAAATCTCTACTACTTAATGCTCTGCGTGCCAGCCATAAGCTTCAATGGAAAAAGTTGTTCAAGTTTTGAAATATTTTCTCAAAATATCAAGAGCTATCTTAAGAACTACTGAACCAATACTAGGCTTGTTTGTACTCATTTTAATGCATTTTTCATGCTGATTCCAAATATGGTCATGAAAATTTACATTTCTGAAATTTTTGAATTTAAAAAAAAATTGAAACATGTCGTCTGCAGTCGACACCCGCGTGGAGAGAGTTAATTAACTCTGTCACAGGTTTCTGCTATAAATGTCTACTACTTAATGTAGCGTATCAATAGTAAATCTCCTTGATGAAATCAAACCCATAGTATGTTTGAGTTGCCTCTACAATGGGCTATTCCATTTAAAATCCACACTACCCCTGTGGAAGATTTTGGAGATATCTTCCACAGGGGGAGTATGAATTTCAAATGGAATGAACACATTAGCAGCTCCATTTGAAACTCACTCTCCCTCAGTGGAAGATTCAGGTTGAATCTTTCTCAGAGGGTGTATGAAATTCAAATGGAGGTGCCTAATGTGTTCATTCCATTTGAAATTCATACTCCCCCTGTGGGACATATTTCCAAAATCTTCCACAGGGTAGTGTGGATTTTAAGTGGAATAGCCCAATGCACCATAAATGAAATCCATCCCAGCTCCTCTGTCAGGGGAGCAGCTTGAATATTTTATTCTATAACATTGAAACAGATTAAAAACAAACATTGAGGAATTGACGAACTATCTCAAAATTGTTTATTATAATCACTAATGCCACTTTTCAGTCTCTCAGGTGTTTTCAGGATTTTTGTGGGTCCAAATTTTGAAATTTGTTAATTTTTTGTCTATTTGGTTTTTATTTTTTTATTTTTGCACAAATTTCAATGCTTTTTCAGATTATTCTCACCAGTTTCAGGCAATACTTTGTGACATCTCTGCACCATATTCAAATCATTTACTTACCCTGGCAGTAATTTTCATCAGCATTGTCTCCACAATGGTCTATCGTATCACATTCATACAGGCTAGGTATACATCTTCTTGTTAACTCGCATGCAAACCCTTCACAATCTTCTACTTTACCATCAACTGAAATCAAAGATGAAATGCCACTAATGTTATTTGACATTGACACACAAATTGTATTCCATTGAATACTTGTATTCCATTGAGTATTTATATTCCATTGAATATTTGTATTCTATTGAATATTTATATTGCATTGATTATTTTCAAGTTGCAGAGTTTGAGTTTATCAAACCTCCATCATTTTTTTGGTGTTATGGTTACATAATTGTGACATGATCTGCTCCATGGGGGCCAAAAGGAGGCATTTTTGAAAATTGAGTTACTATAATTATTACCTTGTAGTAACATTAGGCTATCATATACTGAAAACGCCAAAGGTCTAGCATATTTGGTTCTAAAGTTATGAGGTTTTGTGATGTGTATTTTCTTATGTATTTTACTGTTTTTTACCCCATATTTTTGCCTTTATCTCAGTTTCAAATTTGCCGCCTTTGGCCCCCATGGACCAGATCATGTCACAATTTAGGTGTTACTTTATTCTTTTGTCTATCTGCTGACAGAAAAGTAACACAAGTTTCGATTCATTTGGCTATTCCGGTTGTAATCCATACACCCCTATAGAAGACATAACCTTAATCTCACACACAGGGGGTGTCAATTTCAAATGGAGTCACCCAATCAGGTAACCCTATTTGAAATTCCCACTCTCTGTGTGGAAGGTTAAGGTCATGTCTTCCACAGGGGTATGGATTTCAACTGGGATAGCCCATTATGCTACCTATACGGTATATAATCCCTTGAATCAATATCAATGATGCTGCTACCATTGGAAATTGTTAGTCTGTATCCAATTTCACTCATTGAATAAGGCACAATTCAAGGTTTAGGTTTAAAAAAGAAAGATATTGATTGCTTTTTCTAATAATTAAACATTCAACTCTAATATTTGAAACATCGGTAGCTTAGGGACACATCCTGCCAATATGTGTAAACCAATACCCTTCGTTCATTGAAAACCCCTTTCAGATGGGAAGACATTGACTTGCAATTTTGTTGATTTACTGTAAGACATGTGATGGTATGTTCAAATTAAAGGTATATAAATGTTAAGAAAAAAAAAAAAGCAAGGTACACCAACTTGATGAGGGGAAACAAGTAAAATACAGACTAGACAGTATGCAGGGGACAAAAACATCAGGCGTGAGTTTGCAGAAGAAGTAGGCAAAGTTCGATTTCCAAAATTACCAGTTCAAGGCCCACAAAGTAAGTGCTGAACCTGCAAAACAACAAGGATCAATGGTAATACAAAACTGCACTAGAACAACAAGTGATGAAAATCAAGTGATGAAAATCACTGTGCATATAAACAGACACGCTAAACCAAACATCCAGAGTAGGCACAAAACAGGCAAAGTTCGATGGCCAAAATTGCCAATTCAGAGCCCACAAAAGTGTCAGGAAAACAGTACACTGGAAGTGATGAAAATCACTGTGTACATAGCATATGAAACAGTTAACAGACAAAAAACAACCGATTTTCATCAGATAAACTGCTCTTCTTCACCATTGACAGACAACAAAATATAAAGCAAACAACAGAACTACATGCTGTAGTTTAAAAACAAATTCAAGTCAAAAATTGAAGGCAAGTTCAAATTGAAATAAGTAGCAAAATAAGACAGCAAACTCAGAGCAAAATAAGTTGTCTGTATTCTCTTGTTTCCCCAAATTCACGTTGGTGAATTTGCCTTCTTTTTTTTTTTTTTCTTTCCTGTTGTTATTATTCAAGGTATCCTCTTGTATCATTTATTGATCCTTGATGTGTTTTGTGTCCTCGTCCGTTGGATTCACCATTACCCACTTTTTTTGTATATAAATGTTGTTATTGTAAACAGACACATGGTGTTAGTTTCCTTCAAGGAAAAATGAAAAACAAAAAGGGAGTAATACGGTTTGTGATCTGAAAAGAATATACTTTTGTAAGATATTGCCAGTATGGGATAAGTTTATATTAAAATAAATAATCATCGTATGTGATGCGATCAAGCAAAATCAGTTGGAACTCGGAAATATTAAATTTTCAGTTTCTAATAGGATAGTAAAAAGCATTTACAAAGCTGCGTTTTGCAGAAAACGGCATTGAAATTGAACGACCAGTTCCAAAGATATGAGCGATTAAAGAGTTTCCAAAACAACAGGAAACAAAAGAAAATATTTCCTTTGTTTGGCTATATCTCTAAATCAATATTTCCGAGTTCCGACTGATTTTGCTTGATCGCATCACATATGTGGTGTCTAATGAAAGTGACACAATTTTAACTTACTTGTACTTAGCTACAAGAAATTTTCAAATAATTTACTAGGGTTATGAGATCGACTAACTAGCTGTACATGGTCCATTTATTTTTGAGACACTAGTAAAAATTGGGCAAGCAGAAACAAGTAGCTAGCACATGAAAGCAGATATGGGAAACCTAAACAAAAACATAGAGCTAGCCTGAATATCGACTTACCAATATCGGTATAAAACACATATAATCCAGCTACAGTGAGACTGCCTGAATTCAGTGGTATACTTTGCCACCTCAAATATAAGGCATTTTTACTGGAAGATATTGACAATGTTGAAAATGTTGAAATTTTGGAAAATTTATGCACCAGCTGCGAGTCAGATGTGAGGCCATCGTGAACTTGAAAAGATATATTGGGATCCCAGCTAACACCTACAGGAAACAAATGGCAAAGACACATACAATTATTAGAATGTTTTTGACAGAAATATTTCACAAAGAGAAGAAGTAAGATAAATGTTTTTGTTTCATTTAATGTGTGACAAGTATGCTCGCTTGTGTTAATTTGCATTTGCCTACACGCTATTGCCAAAGTTTGGATTCATCACGGATTAACAATGGTTGGCTCCCCTACAAAGGTATAGGAAGAGTTGTTGAAATAGAATTTAAAATAGTTAGTGCGGTGTGGGACAAATCATGATTGAGAAGGTAGAATTATTAGCTTAAATAAAGTTGTTAATTTACCTCAACAGAAATACCATTGGGCTATTCCATTTGAAATTCACACTCCCATTGTGGAAGATTTAGCTGAAGTCTACTACAGAGGGAGTATGAGTTTCAAATAGAAAAGACAATTGGGTAACTTCCATTTGAAATACTCACTCCAGTTGTGGAAGATATAGGTAAAACCATACACAGGAGGAGTATGGGTTTCAAAATAATTAACCCCAACCAATTCCATTTAAAAAACATACTCTCTCTGTGGAAGACTTTTCTTAAATCTTCCATAGGGGGATGGAAGATTTCAAATGGAATAACCCGTTTCACTCAACATCATGAAGAGAGAAATTTGCAAAGAAACACATCATCTCTCACTGATCCAAGCTGTCATGTGGTAACCCACTGTTTAATCTTGAATTATGTGGTTAGCGTACGCCACTAGATATTCATGGATTCATTACCTGGCACCTCAAGCCTAGAGCAGCCGTTACTGAGGTGTTATTTTGGCACATTATGAAAACCACCTCAGTCAAGTCTGCTGGTAAAGTGTCAAACTATGACGTTATTCTTATATCATATACTATAATGGAAGTTTAAAATGATCATTATTTTTGTCACGTATGTTCATGTTTTTTTTCTCCGAATTCAAGTGCGACATGCACCCACAATGGGCACTCCATGAACATCAACTGCTAGCCTTTTAAGTCTCATTAGCCTGGAACAAATAATATACTTTTTCAGTACATACTAAAAACCCAGGAGTGCAAAAATAGATGAAGGATGACACTTTAAACACTCACAAAACCTTGAGAAAATAAGATAATTGCTTTCTTTGCCAATGAAACCTTAAACTGGTGTGTGCATATTTACAAGCTATATTGAATAAGATTTACTGAATAGAATGCTAGTTAAAATGTTACTCTGCTAGTGCTATTGGGTAAAGATAAAATGCATGCATGCTCCATCTACTTCTCTGATTTTGTGTACAACGTATCTAAAGAGCAGTGAATAGACACTTAAGTTATAGTTTTAACCCTTGAATTGTAACAAATGTTGGTCCTCATAACTGCTAAATTGCTGGTCTTAAGTATATAAAACTCATACATATTTGGATGGCAAACACTTGACTAATCCATCTGTGACGTCAATTTTTTGGTAAAAATGCTCAGTTTTGGATAAAATGCAAAAATAATTAAACCATTTTTTGCCCAAATATTTCAGGCAATATGACAAAATTAAAAAAATCTTCAGTTTACAAATTATAAAAAAAAATCACAAAAATGTAGACATGTAGATATAAATATCAACATTGTAAGAAACATCCTTTTTTCAAATTTTGACCAACTCCACCAAACGTGGTTAAAATTTGGGTGGAAATCATACAAAATTGGGCATTTTTCAACAATCTTTGGTGAATATCTCACAACATTGCTTTTACACTTTAAATGAAACAATTTCAATAATACCGCAAATTCCTCTTGAGTGTTCTTCACAAAGCTGCAGTTTTCTTCTCATACTATATTATAGCCCAAACTGTCTGAACACATAATATACACATATAGATAAGGTATAGCTTCAATGCCCCTAAGATGCCACTAAATACAGGAAAGCTTACCTCTAATGCTGCAAGCACAACTTTAATATAAAATTACGCATTTCATGTGATTTACTCTTGCCCCAGAAAAAAATCTGGTAAAATATGTGCATATTGTCTCTATCTGACAGCTATGTGACGTACATGTTACTTGGTAATTTTATAGCGGGCACAGAAATAACTCAATTGAGAGAGTATCCCTGGGAAGGTTTCTGCTTTCAAGACAAGGAATGGAGCAAAACGTGGATTGTATCATACAAAATAATTTGAAATTCATAAGGATTTAGCAATTCATTACTGATGCACAGTTTTTGTTGTGGAATAAGAATTGAGTTTGAAGCTGGAAATGGGAAGCTCATGAATCAAAATTAGAGTTAGAATGGGGATATGAAATTACAGTTGAGAAAACCAGAACTTGAAATTCATGGAATAAGAATTGAGTTTGGAGTGTAAGCTGAACAGGAGAAGTATGAATTAGAATTTGGGTCAAAATTGGGATGTGAAATTTAAAATGGAATAAGAACGTTAAATGTCATGAATACAAATTAGGTTTGGATGGAGCAGGAATGGTGGAACCCACAAGTCAAAATATGGGTCAAAATTAGGATGTGAAATTAGACTTGGAATCAAAACTTTATGACAAATACTCTATGTGCAAATAGATACGTAAAACCTTGATAACAGAAAAAAATGTCAGAATGATGATCAAGAAATGATGCCTTTCTTTTCACTTTTGTTCTATACAGAATAACAATATCTTACCTTGACAAAGCATGTAAGGAAACAAACAAACAAAATTAACAAAGTCCTTAGCGAAATTAGCTCATTAGGTTTCACTGCCTGGAGAGAATTGATCATGTCTCACCTCCTTTTTCAACCAAATCGACGGTAATAACTCTTACAGTGAGGGATCAACATTTAACCACAAATTGCCTCAGGCATACCTCACTTCCTGGGAATTAAATACCACACAAAGTCATTTTTATGTAACTCATTCACCCATGTGTGTCATATACTGCCTCTAGCTATAATAACAGCCTGGTGATCTGGTCAGATACTAACCTCCGGAAGGAATTTAATTTTTGATCAATTCTCTTCAGGTAGTGAAACGTAATGTTTAATAGCTAGGGAGGGTGGAGTTCACAATGTCAATTACTTTTCTCATATGCTTTTAGAAAACAAGCTAGGAAACGAACCTAGATACATTGATAGGACTTCAGCAATCTTTTAGTTTGTTCTCTAAACATATCACAATGATGATCAAGACACAAAGTATTAGTTTTAACTTAGCTCCGTGCCAAATGACAAACATCTTACCATGAACTGGTTAACAAAGTTCTTTGTATCTGATCTTACTGGAACTACTTCTAGCATCGGTTGCCAATAGCAGTCACTACCCATCAAGTGTTGATAAAGACAACAGGTGTTGTTGAAAAGTACACAAGTAAGTGAACATTCTGGATCAGATACAAAGAACTTTGTTAACCAGTTTACTATACCGATCCTGATGAATCTGTTCAATCATATCTTACCATGAAATTGTACTGTCTCCAACCTGAGGAATACGTGATTGGTAGGTGGGGCCACAAGAAGCCACACAACATCCAGTGCTAAATCAACACTTAGTACCCTGCTCAATGAGCTGTCACCATTCTCAAATCTAGTATATGTTTCAACTGTGAAGGAAAAGGAACACAATGTGAGTAAATAAATGTTTACACAGACAAGTGTGGGTTACTTCTTGAGATGCAAGGTATTGGAGAATGTAGGTTGCATAGCAGGAAAAATGTTATAAAATGTTTTAACATGATAGTTAACAAAGAAAGGATCAAATATTTTTAGCAGCAGAGTTAGTGGTTGCCACCCCAACCATAATCCTATCCCTAATCTCTTAATCCTAACCAGAGTCATAACCCAAGTCACTGGCGTAGCGTGGGTCATGACCTGGGGGGGCACTGACCATGATTGGGGGGCAACGGGTCTGATGGGGGGCACAAGCCATTTTTCAACATTTAAAAAATTTCAGATTGATTGGGGGGCGTATACCCCGTGCTCCTATGATACTATGCCATTGACCCAAGTCCTTAAACCTAACCATAATCATAGCCCATAAACAGTAAGCAGATCGAGTTATCCAAGACTATGCTTTCATTTAGCAGATCAACAACAGGGACAATTCAATGAGATATGGCTGAATTAAAAATATTTTTCACCATTAAATTGGTTAGTTTCCCTTTGATAACTGGCACAGTCAGATTGAATAACCTGTTGGCATTGACGACATTGAATACTTATGAGTAGAAAACAAATCAATTTGATACGTATCTTCAAGACATGTGTAACAAGACGTCAGCATGTGAGGTAGTAAGTCAACAATGAAGTAGATAGAGAACAAATAAACTACATTCGTGTCACAAGAAATACATTAAAGCAGTAACTAGGTTATAGGGTTTCTTCTGAAATTAAAACCTCATCCTCACCATACAATTATTTCATTATAATGATGTATATTCATACGTAGCGGTAAACGTAAATAGAAAGCAAAATTATACTTCTACGCTACTCAAATTTGGTACACTCACCGGAGCGCTTTCACCAGGTCAACCGGCGTCTTCAGCGGCATCTGTGACGTCATCGGAGTTGTCCTAGTACTACATCACTAGCAACAACAATCTTCAGAGCAATAACATTCGCTGAAGACGCCTGTTGACCCGGTGAAAGTGCCCCAGTGAGTGTACCAAATTTGAGTAGCGTAGAAGTGGAATTTTGCTTTCTAATTATTTCATTATTCAATCATTTTGAAATTCTAAATCACTCAGGAGTGTCACATGCCAGGTCCCCTGCCATGGCCTATATAATATGAATCAGTTGGAGGGAAAGCAGAATCACCAAAGGCAGACTTAACATTACTTACATTATTCCTGTCCTTATTTCAAGTGAAACTATTCCAGTCTGCTTCCCCTAACCATTCCCAGGGTAAACCCATTAAAATCACTTCTGTTTTGACAACTTATCCTGGTGGTGCAGGAATTATTAATATATCTGGTTGTAGCTTCTAGTCTGTATTTTTTAAACAAGTTTATTCAAGCAGATCATTTAAGTAGTAGACAGACAGATAAAACAGTTGCACTTTAGTGCAGACAATTTGCCCACGCAGTAGATCTAACATTATTAGAAACAAAATAAAATAAGAAAAACATTGTGACGCACTTTGCTATGTACATCTAGTAACAAAAAACAAAAAAGGTAAGTTAATATACAAAATAGAATAGAATTAGAAATGAAAATAGAATGGATAAAAAAGGAATGGAAATAGAAATTGAAAAATGGAAATTGAATAGAAAGGAAAGAAAGAAGAGGAGAGGAGAGGAGAGGAGAGGAGAGTAGAGGAGAGGAAAGGAGAGGAGAGGAAAGGAATGGAAAGAAAGGGAGGAGAGGAAAAGAAAAAAGAAAAAAGAAAAGAAAAGAAAAGAAAAGAAAAGAAAAGAAAAATAAAGGAATGGAATGGATAACTAGACTAGAATAGAATAATAGAATAGAATAGAATAAACTAGACAAGACTAGACTAGAATAAACTAGAATAGAATAGAATAGAATAAACTAGAATAGACTAGAATAGAATAGACTAAACTAGACTAGACTAGACTAGACTAGACTAGAATAGAATAAACTAGACTAAATAGAATAAACTAGAATAGAATAGAATAGAATAAACTAGACTAGATTAGAATAAACTAAACTAGAATAGAATAGAATAAACAAGAATATACTAGACTAGAATAGAATAGACTAGAATAGAATAAACTAGACTAGACTAGACTAGGACTAGTCTAGACAAGACAAGACAAGACAAGACAAGACAAGACAAGACAAGACAAGACAAGACAAGACAAGACAAGACCTAGACTAGACTAGACTAGACTAGACTAGGCTAGGCTAGGCTAGGCTAGACTAGGCTAGGCTAGGCTAGACTAGACTAGACTAGACTAGACTAGACTAGACTAGACTAGACTAGACTAGAATAAAATCAAATTTGGCCCACTTTACCATTTGGTTTGTCTCTCCATATTGGCTCATCAACAAAATAATAGTGTACTTTGAATGCTGGGTAACCAGGAAACCGACCCCAGTGCTGATATTCTATCCTCATTGTGTTACCAGATGACATGAGTGCTGGAGGGCGCTTGTGTCTCGTAAAACATGAATCAAAGAGGGGCAAGGCTTTTGAGTGCTCCCCATCATAAATCTGTAATGACAAACATAAGAACACATTTCAAATGATTTAAATGAATAAACGACTCCAAAAATGTATGAACTGAAATGTCAAACCATCATGCAACAACACACTTGACAGTTAAAATCATTGTAAAATCCAAAAAAATCTGCAAATAGCTTTATTGTTCCCTTATAGTGAAACTGCCACATAAATTATAAGTATGGCAAAGCTAAATACTAGTATAGTAATATTATGTAATTTTGAAAACAAAGAACAAAATATGGTTCAAGCATGCATTTAAGGGCAGAGTAATGGGAGAGAACATGGACCTTTTCGAGCATCATTATTTTTGAATTGTATGTCCAAAGTATATAAAACTATACATTTTTGGAAAGGAAATGAGTCAAGGAATCCCATGGTGACGTCAGATTTGTTTAAAAATATCGAGTTTTTGAGAAAATCACAAAAATACACTTTTTTACCCCAATTTTTTTGTGACAACTTAAAAAAAATCAGTGCAGAGTAAAAAATTTTAGTTAGTTTTTCATGGAGAAGAGACATGAACTTAGGGAAGGTTTTTTTATTTTTTTGAAATTCGTCTTATTTTTCGAAATATTGCAAAAAACATGTGAAAAAAGCAATTTTGTCACTCTATTAAGCTAAAAATTCCACATAATGGTGTATATTTTTGTTCAAAACAAATATTTTGAAAAAATGAGAAAACCTTCCCCAGACTTTGATGTGCTCTAAGCGATAGTGCAAAAAGTTTACCTTTTGCTTGCATATTTTTCGAGTTATCTTGTCACAAAAATCGTGCAATATTGTCAAAAATGAACTCTGAGAAATCGACGTTTTAGTAAAAAAATGTCAAAATAATGCACAAAAGCGTCCATTATATTTTAAAAGCGGTAAGACTTTCACGCTTGTAAAAGCTGTATCTGGTGCATGGTCTAAATATGCATCTTTTTGCACCAATGAATCTATAATGTCTGGTTTTAGTGCGCCAAAATCCAAAAAAAAATTAAAAAATCTAAGTGGCTTTTTTCACTACAAATTTTTGTTTTGTTTACATCACATTTGCTGGCGTTAACAACATACCGAATGCGCCTTGATCTGCGTTGGATATCGCCATGAGAGTTATGCCACGTCACGCTGACGCGAATCGCGCTGCGTAATCACAATATTTCGCATTCAGCATTTCTGACTCATTATTTCCGCCAATTTACTAAGCTGTCTTGAGCCATGTGACTTTTTAGAGTTGAAAAGAGTGAAATCAATCAAGCAAAAATACGAATAAATATTGGCAAGTTGTATTTTATCAGTTTCGAGTGAAAGAATACATCTTAGTGTTGATAAATATCAAAAAATCTCAAATTCGGTCGTGGACGAATGTGTCTTCCATTACTCTGGCCTTAAACATATTTATTCACCAATCTTCACACAAGAACAAATGATAATGAGTCAAATTAAAGGGAATAATCTCAAATAATTAGTGTGATTACGTACCGATGCATGCTTGAACCATATTTTGTTCTTTGTTCTCAAAAAATGACTCGGGCAATTATTGTAGTAGGGTGATGATATATGGTCTTGTATAAATAATGACAGAACTTATCAAAATTTTACAAAAGTTCAAGATTTTTTTTGGTATTTTCTTAATCTGAATCAAGTTCCTTGGTTCTTGATATCAAAATTTTAATTTTCCCAAAATCAAGCAAGGAACGGTGAGTGAAATGTTGATCCTCTTTATTGTATTGATTGAATGTGTTACTTTTCACAGAACTATTGGAAACATTTTGAATAAATGCAAGTAACTTCTATGTTATTACATTGTATTAACACATGGGCCTTAAAACTATCCACTACAAAACAACTTAACATTGCAAGGTATTTAATTTTGCAAATTCTTTCATGAGTCCAGTTTTGTGAAATTAAATTTTGATAAATTTGTAAACTTGTTTCATCGAATTAAATTTCTGGATTTGAGAATTCAGTTTTCTCAAATAACGTTGTAAGTGACTATTTGCAAGATTAACAAAATTCCTGTGATTTTGTTTCCTTTACAATATTGAGGGTAGACTGCTTTTACCTCCAACTGATCTTGATTGATTGGCCAATCACAAGTTGGTGACGTCGCATTGCCTCCGTACATCAGGAAATCGTCAAACAACAGCTTAATCTGTCCCTTCGTATTTAGATTACGCAGGATAAATGTACATGTATGAGGTATGTCGGTCAACGATATCAGATCGCTACTCAACAACTCTGGCATACGAATGATACCTCCATCAGGGTGTGTAGTGAATGTGCCGTTGAAGTATAGCTGACCACAATCTGATGCATGGGGAAAAAAAAGAGAAATATCAATTAATGGCTAAGATTACATGTAAATGGGGTAAAGAAATACTTGAAATAAAACAGAGGATAGGGTTTAATGTAACATATAAATACTAAACTACTGTCTGTTCAATTAGCTTAGATTCTTGAATTTTTAAGATATTTGAAAAAATAAAAAATTGCGGCCAAAGTCATCAAAGAAAAGTGTTAGCACGGCCTTAGACCTAACGTGATTTATACTTTTCAAATTCCCAAGTTCAATTTAAAACCCCATTTCTTTTCAATTTTGCCTCATTTTAGGCAGTTACTTGGGTCCACCAAAAGGGTTCGCGACCTTTTTACAAATCGAGTGGGACGGTCCATTCTCAACTTAGGGCATAGACCCTATCCAATTTAGCAAAACAATCTGTCCTGCCATTTCATGATTTCAATTGTTATACCGTTCCAGTTATTGAATAGATTCTATAGGTGATGATGGTCTATCGGTTTTTGTTACACGAAATTATATCATGATATGGCGCGATTCAATTTTATGCATTATTCTGAGCATTATTTTTTTCCTAAACAATGACATTAAAATGATTGATTTCGTTTACAATGTAAATTGAGTTTTGTTTAATACCATCATTCCTTCCCGAGAATATCAGCATTCGATTGACATTTTCAGATACAGTGACTTTACAAGAATTGTTTTCTGTAACCTGATTGTTTTAAATAATTGTTTCCAAATCTCCTTCTCATAGTTTGTACAAACAAACAAAACGAAATAACAAATTGAAAATAAATGTGTAGTTCTATAATAGGCCTATAGGCCTACACCTTCTCAGACCCATTCGCAAATTAAATAAATAAATGAATAAATACGCAAGGAATGTATTTATATACCTATTTTAGAAAACTTAGTTCATAAATATCAACGTAATGTTCCAGAAGTAGGATTTCAAAACAAATAGGCATAGGCCTACTGGCAAATATAGCTAGTGCTAGTGCTGGACAATACTTCTTGATGCGGATGTCGAATAAATACTATTTCAGCGCATTATGACATTCGTCCCCATTGCTCTAAATGGATTGATTAAAAAAAGTTTATGGTACCCGACGTTCTACGGCTTGTTATAAAAATATCGCGGGAAAAAAGACCAAAATTGAAAAGAAATGGGGTTTAAAATTGAACTTTAGAATTTGAAAAGTATAAATCACGTTAGGTCTAATGCAGTGCTAACACTTTTCTTTGATGACTTTGACCACAATTTTGTATTTTTTCAAATATCTTAAAAATTCAAGAATCTAAGCTAATTGAACAGACAGTAAACTCCATTCTCAAGACCGTGCGTTAATCTGGAGAACAAGGGTGAAAATGAATGGGGCTACAGGCCTGATTTCAAGCCCATTATACCGGCTTACTGTAGCATGTTAAGAATAGAAATCATAACAATAGGCTACATGCAGGCTACGAAGGGGGAAGGGGGGAAATGCCCCCAGTCAGAACTCTTATCCCCAGTTCCCCCTGTAATAACTCAAAATTATGAATAATTCCACTTTTTGCAGCAATTTTGTGCAAAATTTGTTGATTTTGCCCTTCAGATATTCACTTTGCCCCCGAAAAAAAATACCTGATGCAGCCACTGGCTACAGGTTTGTCCTGAACCATAGCTCATTCCCATACAGTCTATACACTTATAAAGATACCCAGGAAATAGGGAACCAAAATGGGTTTTCTCTGCAACTTGAGGACAGAATTTGAGTAATTATTATTGAATGGAGGAGGCTACTAAAATGTGCCATTGGATATTAGGCCAAAAAAACATGTTTAACGTCCCCTCCTGCTTCCTTTTTTGAGGTTTCTGCAATTATTTTTTTATTTTTTTAAAATCAGTTTTCAAAAAATATGTCTAGGAAGTAGAGGTGCTTTCTATACAGCCTTGCTAATACACAAGAAACACTTTTGGAAGGTTTTGAGATAATGAGAGGGGGCCTATATCTCAGAACAACAAATAAACTGAGAGGCCTCCTCCTTTTCCAGGCATTATTGTGTACACTAAAACAGCTCTAATTATGGGTATTTACACCGATTTTATGCGATAAAAATAAAAATAAAAAAGCCCCTCCTCCTCCTTTTTTTTTTCAAAAATCCGGACGTGGAACATGCTTTTTATTTTACTTGGCCTTAGACCATTATGGCTTAAACAACGATTCTAACTATAAAAAGTGAGTCCTGTTTAGACTAAAATGAGTCCTGGTCCCGACTAAATTCAGGTGAAAGCAGACTCGTTTTCCAAACATAGTCCTGGTAGAAAAGCTCTATGTTCAAAAATCAACTGACTTTGTAGTGCTTTATCATAACATCACCTTTAACCTGACATAAGTCTTTATATCAATTTCATAACATATTTACTCTTCTATAATTCACTTAGTTTTGACTGCCTCTATGGCAACAATCAATGTTGATGATATTTTAAAATCCAGCAATCCATTTTTAGTCATAATTCCATATGATTGGATTATTGGAAATGTAATAAAATGCCAGCAATATGTCATGCATGAACACTTGGTATCAGCCTAAGTGGTTTTTATGATCATGAACATAATGCATACAAAGTATATCGAGACACAAACAATAGCCGGTAGAAGAAAACTCATTGATTTTGCCATGTCTACAATATCATATTGAATACGTCATTTATTTTCAGAAGTCATAAAATTGTCAATTTTGTGTACATTAAAAAGACATTATTGCAATCTGTAATAGCTGCTCTTTGCAACTGTAATTTTGAATTTGTACTTATGATGTGGTAAAATCCGGGGGGGGGGGCACTCAACTAAAATTTTGGTATAGGTGTGCGGCGCGGAGCGCCAAACTTTGGGAATTAAGAACTGATTTTGGGAAAAATAGGGGCTTGATGAACTGAAATTTCAACATTTTTAGTGGGTCTTGTGAACTAAAATCATACCAAATTATAGGCTTTGGAGCTAAAAAAATTCCAAAAGAGCTACAATTGCCAGAGTTTGAGGCTCAAAGAACGGGTGCATGATCCAAATGTGGGTCTTAAGGAACTGCCGGGGAGCCTGAAAAAGGGACCCTTGACAGCCGCACATACCCATACTCCATTTGCATGTGAGTTTTAATGTCAGGTTATAAGGTCATGAACACTTTTTAAAAATGCCTCATATGAAAAAACACTACAACATTTTCAATTGTTGTCAAATTATTGTTATTAAAAATGTTTGGTAAACATTTTTGCAAAAGATTTTGTCAACATTATTATGTTAAAATGGTTTGCAACAAGCTTTTAAAAATATATAAGGCCAAGTAAAAAAAGAAACAAGTTTCTCGTCCGGACTTTTTCAAAAAAGGAGGAGGCAGGGCTTTACTATTTACTATTTTTCAATTTTTGCTATTTTTTTCCAAGATGGCCACCATGCCAAATATGGCTGTTCAATGTTTATTTAATCACCGATATTGTGCTATTTGAATATACTGATGCAATGTATGACAAAACAAATGATTTGTATAAACATTTTTAGTCCACTTGGCTAAGCATGTTTCAAAATTCAGAAACAGGGAAAATGTACATCTGTTCAGCTTGACAAACGTTTTAATTACTTTATTTTGCCTCATTTCATCGAAATTGTTATTTTCATCGCTAACAAAATAAAGGAAACCTTTCACATAATTTTGGAAATTTAAAATTTTTTCTAAAATTCTAAAAATACCAAAAAAATACATTCGAGTGCAAATTAAAGCTTTTTTCTTCTGGGTAAGAATTATTTTCTTACATGCAACAGCTTTTTTATTGCACGTTATAAATTTGATAAATAGGTCATCATATACAAAATGCATGCATGGGCCTATTTATCAAATTTCTAACCTGCAAGAAAAAAGCTGTTGCACGAAGAAAAAGTTCTTACCAGAAGAAAAAAACTTTGCACTTTAATGTATGTTTTGGGTATTTTTAGAATTTTAGATTTTTTTTTTTAATTTCCAAAATTATGTGAAAGGTTTCTCCTTCCTATAATTAGCCATAAAAATTGCCATTTTGATGAGATGAGGCTAAATAAAGTAATTAAAACTTTATTAATATATTCATGCATTTACTAAGTTTAAAAGCTAAATATAGGTCCGATTTTGGGGTGAAATCAATTTTACCCTAATTCCCTTTTGGGGGTTGGGGCAAGGGTGTTTGGCTAGTTGGGCTTGGGTGGGTTTGTATACATGTAGTAAGGTTTGGGGTGGGTTAGAGTTGGGGAAGGGTAGGAAAAACAGTTTTTGTTTTATTTAAAAAAAAAAAAAAAAAATTTGTTTTTTGAATAGTAAATAGTAAAAAAAAGGAGGCGGCGGCCGAAAAGGAGGCGGGCGGGGACGAGAAACTTGTATTTTATTTTACTTGGCCTAAATGTTATTGAAACGTTTTATACCCTTAATTAATTACCCTGCATATAACCTGATATTTAACATTTTCTGTTAATTAAACATTTTGTGTTTGCTGGGTACTTGACAGTATGATCAGCAAACTTACATATAAGTATGCCAAGAACTTCAAATTGTTGGGGTATGATAGCACACTACAACTTAATACAAGTTATAAACTTTTCTCTCAAACCTATAATAGAAATATTTGGGGCAGCTATTCTGGTTTTACTCGGCACGACAACACTGGCTTTTATCCATCTCTTTTGTGAATGCCATTTGCATCACCTAGTGAGAATGTAGCAAATAGCTAGAGATTGAAATGCACCACTACCAAACAAAAGCACCTTTTAAAGAAGCTCACATTACAGCTTTTATTTATAAGATGCTATTAAGAATTTCTTCATCTTATGGAGGTTTCAAAGGCTCAGGTTTACTGTTTAGTTGAAATGGAAGTTCCTTATAAACTTGAATATTTCACTGGCAAAAGAGATATTGCTTTGTAGTTTACTATATGTATTATATTGTATAAACAGAAAAAGGAAAATCATGTACAGTTCAGTTGTAAATGAAAAAAGAAAAAAACGAAAAAAAAAGCATCAATAAATAGATGCTCTTGATGGTAACAATTTCCTTGCATTAAAAAACATATTAAAATTATCTCTTATGTTACTGTTCAATATTGCTGAATTATTCAGAATTTAAATGGAAAAACATGGACAAAAACCTGCTAACATTTTAATAACTGCATGATTTTATCAAGGAGACGTTGCTGTATTTTTTCGCAATATTCTTTGAGCTTATGGCGAGCAGGAGGCGGAGCAATATCTTTCATTTTAGCCATTTAACTAAAAACTGCAATGTTCTTCCTAATATTTAATGATCTTGTCTTAAAATGTGCATTTTACGATATTTTTTCCTGTTTTAAGGGGTTTTTTGAAAGTTTTTTTTAGGGAGCAAAATTATAAAGTTGTCCTGTTTATTTGCTCTCAAAAATGAGATAGAAGCGCATGACGAAGGGGAAAATTGGAATTTTAGGATTTTTCCCCTGCTTTACTAAGGGGCTTTTTGAAAGGGTTCTTTTGGTTTCCTTTCCAGAGAGCAAAATTATATAAAGTTGTCCTTTAATAGGATAAAAGCGGTTGACGAAAGGTGACAACTTGGAAGCGTACCCTGTTTCCTTGCACAAAATGAATGTCTGACTCAAATTAATGTCTATCTCAATATTTGAGTGCAGGACTGCTGCACCCAGGGGGGGGTACTCAAGTTTGGTTTTGGTAGGGACGTGCCGCTGAGACTTTGGAAGTGGACCCATAAATATACCAATTTTTCAAGAAATTTGGACCCATTGATATACCAAAAGTCGAAATTTTCGGCCGAATTTAACCAAAATTGTCTTAGTTTTTGGCTAGATTAAGGAAAAATTGGGCTGTTTTCCGAAAAAATTGAGAAAATTTTGAAAAAAGGACCCATTCATATACCAAAATAGGCTTTGAAAAAGGGGTCATTGATATACCAGGAGGCTGAAAATGCTACCCATGTTTGCGGCACGTCCCCCGTATGGTCATTTGTACTGAGTACCCCCGGCTGCTGCATGGACCACGTATCAAAAAACTCATCACTGGATGCTGGACAGTAGCCTACAGGACGAAAATTTGAGGACCATTAGTAAAATTTCACCTCAAGTGTAGAACATAAGTACACCTTTAACGCTGATACCACATTATAATGCCATTGCCATCTGTTAACTGTGCCTCATCCTGTAATCATACATGTGCTCTAGTTTCTATGATGTCCACTTCAATATGCATAGTCAGTCTTTGAGACACTTCCTGGATATTCCCATGTTGCAATAGTTTAGATGGAATAAAAAAAAAGAAAGAAAATGCTTGCCTCGTGTGCCAACAAGGACATACAAACATAATCAATGTATGTTCTTTTACATTGCTTCCATCGGTAGCCGTAGGGATGCAAGTGGCTTAAAACCTCAAAAGCCAATAAGCCTGGTTGCTCATGATATTAATACCAGCGATCGGTTCCACAGGTAAATGAACTCTAGTCAAATGGCATGATTTTCTGGTCGGACTGGAGGCAAACAAGTCTCAAAAGGGAAACTTCAAGATCATATGGACTTGAGATATTGATCACGGAGAGGGCCTATATCGTCAACGACTATATCACCTACAGATGTATAGATCGGTTGGGAGGTTTATTAGGGGGAAAGTTAGGGAGGAATATTGGATTATACAAGTAACATGATTATGGATTCCTACTATATTGCTAGTTCTAACATTTTTTTCATTTATGCCAAGATGTTCATCAAGGCATTAACAGGTTTTTTCATTACAGTCAAACTGACTGGCAACCATTAGACTTCCGCTAAAAGGGGTCCTACAATGATGGGAAGATATACATCATATCCATTTGAAAACCAATGCCTATTTAAACCAAAATCTGCTGAAACTTCCTAAAATTTGAATGTTCGCAAGACATTTGTTTCCCCCAAGCTATTGATATGTGTAACTGACAAGCTATGGCATCAATTTACATCCCATGTTCTCCTAACCTGATTTAGGTATTGGTGAGGTTACTTAAGGTTGGATGGGATTCCAATAATCTCAAAGTTGTAGAACTGGTGCAAGTCTGCAGGCTAAGTACCATAGACTATTGAAATTAATAATCTATATCTCACCTAACCCTGAACTTAATAATGAATTTATCATACCTAAGTTAAAGTAATACCTGCACAAAGTTACCTATAAATCTGCTTATAAGGCCAATTTCTTGGTATATAGTTACGGGGATGAACAAAAAGGTAGGTAGAATGATGGAAGATTGTTTGCTTGTTGTTTTTTACACATTTCTTTCCAAAACACATGTGATTCTGGGTGTATTGTCTAATGTTTCAAAATGAATCAAATTTGAACAGTTGAGTGCTCTCCCTATAATTTTTCCTCCCAAAAATTAGGGTATTGGTCGAGTTAGACCACAATGACCATTTATATATATTCTTGGACTCGCATAAAAACATTGTAAACCTCCTGTTTTTATTCTTTTCAGGTACTAGCAGTATTCAGGCCCGGTATTCATCAGGGCATACCTTTTACTCAAAGAAAGCATGTGATGAGAAAAATATCTGGCATGTAACTTAACTATCATCCATCGAAATTGTAAAAAACAACTGATAAAGTACAATATTCACTGTACAAGTCGATCAGGTTTTCACACTAGCCAATAAATATTGATTCTCTGAAAAGTATTTGAAGTTTCTGAGAAAGGACCTTTACAGGAAGACATAAACAATAGTGTGGCATTACTATCTATTATCTGTATCTATTATATGAAATATTTTCTAAAAATTACACTACAAATTTTTTTGCCCATGTGCAAATGTTGCTGAAATTGGTCTATATTCATATGTACATGTGGAATTACCTTTATTTGTGAGCAACATTTAACAGTGCTTTGTATTTTGGGCATTTGCACTTGTATTATGTTCTTTGTATTATCCAGTGACCACACCTTTATTTTATTTATGAATTTTGGGCACCTGAGTTTTACTGTCAGATTTGGTCATCACAGTTGTGGACATGGTGCTGACCAAGTTGACTTGTGCAATCCTCCTGGGCAATCCCAATGAATCTTCCTTGTGCAGAATTGCGATCTTCCATACGTGATGCAAATTTACAATGTAATTTGAGTCGGACGTTCACCAGCAAATTACACAAAATTACATATTGTTAATGCTACATATCATTTTTAATGTTACGTCTTGCTGCAACTACCAAAATTTTATCTTTTGCTTCTTAGAATTGAATGATGAATCTGATGAATAATGCTTATCATTAGAAAATAACTGAAACTTTTGGTTAAAAGCGCATTGCGTGATCCACACCTAGGCGAAATGTCAACCGTGCTAGCATGGTCAACCATGGTCAACCATGGTCAAAACATGGTTGACCATGGTTAACTATGGTCAGCCATGGTGGCTTGACCATGGTCAACCATGGTTGCCATGGTCACCATGGTATACCATGGTCGACCATGCTTTAGCATGGCCGAGCATGGTCAGCCATGGTCTTCACCTCACTTGACCATGGTTGACCATGGTCACTTTTAAGTATACCATGGTCAACCATGCTTTATCATGGGTGAGCATGGTCAGCCATGTTCATCACCTCACTTGACCATGGTTGACCATGGTCACTTCAAGTATACCATGGTCAATCATGCTTTAGCATGGGTGAGCATGGTCAGCCATGGTCATCACCTCACCTGACCATGGTCACTTCAAGTATACCATGGTCAACCATGCTTTAGCATGTGTGAGCATGGTCAGCCATGGTCATCACCTCACCTGACCATGGTTGACCATGGTTACTTCAAGTATACCATGGTCAACCATGCTTTAGCATGGCTGAGCATGGTCAGCCATGGTCATCACCTCACCTGACCATGGTTGACCATGGTCACTTTTAAGTATACCATGGTCGACCATGCTTTAGCATGGCTGAGCATTGTCAGCCATGGTCATCACCTCACCTGACCATGGTTGACTCTGGGTAGTGAATGAGAAAAAGCGCCCTGTTGTTATTAATCGTATTTAATGAGTATTAACAACGTTGTGAATAAATATTTGACACCATAGAATATAAAAACTAGTAATTTGATAAGTTAAAATAAGATTTTAATGGAATAAATCTAAATAATATGATTATGCAGTTTATTCCGTTAAATATTTACCCCATAATTTCCCTCATTCTTCAGGCCCTGACCTCTATCGGGTGCTAATTTAAAGTTTAAGCTTGATTGCTATTGTTTCTTTCTATTGTTTCTTCCTTGATTGCTATTGTTTCTTAACCATGGTCAAACATGCAAATTTTTGACCATGGTTGACCATGGTCACTTTAGATAGACCATGGTTGACCATGGTCTCTGGCCGTGGTGCCATTTTTCAAAAACATGGTTGACCATGGTTGACCATGGTCAAAAACATGGTTGACCATGGTCAAAAACATGGTTGACCATGGTCAAAAAAATGGTTGACCATGGTCAAAACCCTGGTTGTTGAACTATGGTTGACAATGGTTCAACCATGGTCAAACATGCTAAGTTTTAACCATGGTTGACCATGGTCACTTTAGATAGACCATGGTCAAATTGTTAACCATTGTTGACCATGGTCTCTGGCCGTGGTGCCATTTTTCAAAAGCATGGTTGACCATGGTTTGACCATGGTCAAAACCCATGGTTGAACCATGGTTAACCATAGTTCAACCATGCCTTTTTCGCATAGGCAGTCTCATCCCCACACTTTCTCATAAAAGTGAGATTTTTATACCACTGGAAACCTCTAGCTACACTGCAAGATTCTCATCTGTGTGACGCCGATGTCACCAGAATGTCACTCCATCGGAAACTACACCTCGGTTTTCCATATCGCCGCTCCGAAATAGCCGGGTAGCCAGCCTCCTAGGTTTCTACAGAGTGACTTCGCGGGGCGGTGACTTCGCAGGAGAGTCACCCCGGTGTGACTACGCGACTGAGCCTGGGTGCTCAGTACCGGCGTTTTGGGTTGCCGGTTTTGCTTTTATTGCCATATTTTTTATATTCTCTTGATTTATTCAAATAATATTCTTTATTTCTTGCTTTTTTTAGGGATTAGGGAGGGGGAAATTGCAAACTGGACTTTAAAAATAAGGGAAATATTAGATGAATAAAATAAATTTGTTAGTAAAAGAAATAAACATGATCAGTAAACAAAGTATATATAATTCAATAAACTAATATGATGAATAAAATATTTTTTGTTAATTGGTGGTTATTTGAATAAATAAATAAATAAGTAAATAAGAAATAAACAGGAAGAAACCAATAAACATGCAAAGAATGGAAGAAACAAAGAAACACTTCGAAAGAAAACAACTTGCGAAAAATTGCAAATAAAGAAGTTAAAAGTAGGAATATTATAAGAAGCATGCAGGCCTATTGATGAATTAAAATATTAAATGTGTAAAATAAATAAATAATTATAACAATAATAATTCATAGCAAGCATTAATATTTGCGTGATAAAAAATAAGACACAATTTTAAACAAACACTGCAATAGGCCTATATTACAATTTATAGGCATAATTTGATAACGTAAAAAAATCAACATGAAAAACAAATCAAACTAATAGGCCTATAAAAACACCATTTTGAAAACGGAAAAAGAAAATAGCACAAGCCAAAGTTTTGTATAAACTTACGGCAGTAAAAGTATAAATTTGCAGTAGACCTTTCAGGAAAGTGACAAGAAGTAAAACAAAATGCATGCTAGGCCTATAAATCAATTTTAAATATAACAGAAAATTCTTGCTTCAAAATAAGTAAAGTTTTGGCAAATCAAAATGTATAAATTGAAAATGCTAGGCCTATAATAATAGGCATACTTTGCGAACTTCGGCTGAAAATTAATCTGTTTTAAAACATTTAAAAACACAATTTGTTTTAAATAAAAAAGTTTCAATAGGCCTATATAACGTTATCATGCAAAATATGAAAAAATAGGCGTAATTTGATAGCAAAACATGTCATCTAGGCCTAACCACTGAAGTAAACAAAGCAATGATATAAGTTTTGTGGGGAAACAAGCAAACAAATAAACAAAATAAAAACGTTTGAAATGAAACAAACAAATAAACCAAGAACAAGAACTGCAAATAAAACACACATATATAGTTGATGAGATTATTAAACAGGCAGCACGAAAAGAATTAAAATATTATAAAAGAAAACAATAAATAAGGAAACAAAATGAATCTGAAGTCTCACAGTTGAAATAAATGATAAAGAATGCAAAAGCACGATAAAAAACAAAGACGGCAGTAGAACCACAGACCACTGTACAGCATATATCAATCAATTAATTATAAAACCAACTCATTCCATTCATGAGCGTATACAAGCAGTAAACAAGCATGCTACGCGTATTTGTCATCATCGGCGCGTATTTGTCATCATCGGCGCGTATTTGGTAGATATACGCGTCACCAGAGTGTTCGAACTCATAACAGGGTTCGGTCAACGACCTTTCGGCAGCGTAGTCACCTTGAAGTTCGCCGACTGGGCACCGAGCAGGCGACGCATGGGGCACTGGCTACGGAAGTCACTTTGATGTGACTACAAGATGTGGACCACTGTCGGAATCTAGTCGGTGGTGTACATCATGAGTCGCCGATGCGGCATCGAGCAGGTAACACATCGGAGGCTAGCAGTTGTAGTCACTACGTGATGACACTGCTGCATAGTACCCTACTGCCTTGTTTCCGATATAGCCACTCTCCTGTAGTGACTCTGTCGGCCACCATAGGGTAGGTTATTCTGGAGTGACGGCGGTAGTGACTTCAGAGTTCCAGTGCGATGTAGTCACTCTGTCGCCAGGAATTTTGCAGTGTACATAATATTTATGTACACAAAATTTCTTGCAGACTAATTCGTTTTGCAAAAATATTGCCAACACAACATCGGAATCAACTGAAATTCTGGGAATAAGCTTTTTTGAAAAATGTCATAAAAAGAGGATGCTAGGATCATGAAATATTCTTTAAATATATTCATTAGATTTGTTTATCAAATCAGATTTTAAAGCTGCTGCATGTTAAAGCACATGATTCATTTATACATCAAGTTAATCTACTAACTAGGTTTTGACGAGAAAAACTTGACGTTTGAAATTTAAAACGAAACAGAAAGGACCATTGATTTATATCGCTTTATACTGAAAACTCCTAATTGATGTCAAAATATTGGAAACATTGCATTTTGATTTCCTTAAAATGGCCATTTAAAATTCATGTCCACATTGTGTTCAATTGCTACACATGACATATGACTTGTGCTTGACACAGATTTCCTCGCACATCAACATGACTGTACTAATAAACTGTACAAAGTAAAGTAGTACAATATAACACAAACACATTGGGCTATTCCATTTAAAATCCACACTACCCCTGTGGAAGATTTTGGAAATATGTTCCACAGGGGGAGTATGAATTTCAAATGGAATGAACACATTAGGCAGCTTCATTTGAATTTTATACACCCTCTGAGAAAGATTCAACCTGAATCTTCCACAGAGGGAGGGTGAGTTTCAAATGGAGCTGCCTAATATGTTCATTCCATTTGCAATTCATACTCCCGCTGTGGAAGGTATTTCCAAAATCTTCCACAGGGGTAGTGTGAATTTTAAATGGAACAGCCCAATGAACATATTACACAAGGAGACAGAATCCCATTTCAGATTACCAATCTCACTTTGCCTCAATTCATTTGAGCTACTGCTGATGCTTCGTATAGTGATTTCTTTCAATTTATATCTATTTATAAACTGCCTTTGTGTCAAGCATTCCCGCAAACATTTGATATTGATGGGAAGAAAGACAACGCTCTGAAAGATTATACTCTCTGCATGATTATATACCTCATTAGATGTCAAATAGCAAACTCTACATCATGTGTGATGAGATATGATAACACCAGACTAAGACAGTAATTATGAAATGTAGATAATATAGTACATGCAAAAATAGGGAACAAAAAACAACAATAAAATACATATGGCAAAGAAAAAGAAACATTTTATATGTGCCCAACCAAGCCAGGCCATGTCTTCCATAGGAGGTGTATATGGATTTTAGTTTATTTTGCAAAATATTTACGGATTTTGGTGAATCGGCCTAAAAAATAAATAATTAAAGCCCTGACTTGAAAGGTCCATCTGCCCATAACAGGGCTCGCTTTTTCATCGCCTAAAGACAACTTTCACAATAAAAGTTCATAAGGATTTCATAGTGGTTATAGTGTGCAAGTTTGCTCTGGTTGCATGCTTGGATTAAATTGTGTCACATTGGCCTATTCCAGTTGAAATCCATACACCCCCTGTGGAAGACATGACCTTAATCTCCTACACAGGGGGGCGTAGATTTTAAATAGTGTTACTCCTAAGCCCATTTGAAATTCACACTCCCTGTGTGGGAGAAGGTCATGTCTTTCATAGGGTGCATGGGTTTCAACTGGAATAGCCCATTTATGCCCTCACCATGCTCAGTGTCTTTCTAGGATTTGTTACCCAAAATATGACCCGTTCTGACAAAACCAGGCACAAGTCACATTTTTGACATTTCATGATTTGAATAAAGATGTAAGTACTAGACAGAAAGCTTCAAAATGATACCAAAATTATTTACATAGCATCAATACTTTTCAAGATGATTTTGTAAATGATACCTTGACATTTTTGCAAATTGCTATTCTGAGTAATGGGCCAATTAGTTTCCTGCCTTACATAGGATTGAATAAGGATTATCATAGTTCAACTGTTAATTATTGATTAAATAAATCTCTTTTTAATAAATGCTAAATGATTTTTATGGGAATGTCATCTTTAAAGCCCATAACTCAAAAACATGTCTGGCGACTTGTTGTTCCATGTTTTGTTGGAGCTGGTCACAAATATATAAGCCAAAGTTCACTATGTATCGCATGGCTATGAGCTAGTTTAAGAATAACATGGTGTAACTTACAATGTTTTCATTAAACAGAACCCTGAGTTTCAAGTGAAAGATATTAACCTTTCTGCATATAGTCAGGGCTATGGCTACATACAGGCAACCGAGGCAGTACTTTGGCTCATCATATTTGGGGAGACAAATAAATAAATATGTAAGGGGAAAGAAAACAAGAGAAATAAAAAGATGAAATTCCTTCTTGCTGTATCATTTTTTTTCAAATCCTGCATATGGCCTGCATCGCGTTTGTACATTGTAAGACATGGTAAGCGTGTTACTCAATACATCTGAGCATTTTCAGTTGTTCTGGTATACAGTGGTCTGATAAGGATGATGACGATGCCTAAGGCTTGTTACATCTTGCGAAGTGTGACTAACCTGGATCACCATAACTGTACTGTGCCATGACGGAGTCTCCTTCACTAGCTAGCTAGCTAAGGTTTGATGCCATCAGGCATATGTATGGGCATTTACTAGGTGAATTAAGTGCTAAACAAATCACACTGCGCCCATAAAAACGTGTTAGCTCATTCAGTGAGATAATGTGCCAAAAGATATTATTACGGGATATTGAAGGGTGAATTAAATGGTAGTATGGCATAATCACTGCCATAGGAGGCATAAGCACGGACATTATATAAGGGAAATAGACAGTTAAGAATTCAAATGGCGCCATAATGACCACAGTGACCTTAACAAATCCACTGTTATGTACGTAATTTAGAAGTAAAAACATTAACAAATATCTTTACACAAACTATGGTGCAGATCTGGTGAACATATTTTGTGTATTGATATGATTGATATATTTGTGGCCATATAAAATAACATTAAAAACTTTTAAACATTTAAAATCACAAAAAAATTAATACAATAAATTACTAGCAATGTGGGTTTTTATAGCTCTGTCTACATTTGTGCAATATAGCTACTAAAATCGTAATATCTCTATGCATCATTTAAATCTAGATAATAAGCGGGGCGAGGCATAACATTGTGATGTACCGTACTCTAGCACTGGTTACGTGCTCAAAGTACTGTACCATGATGACAATCCAACTCCTAAACCACCGCTCATCGTGACGCAGCTTCGTGGCGCAAGTGCTTTGCGCTCGCAATTGGGGCATCACGGTCAGAGGGAACAGAGCCAGTTCTAATGTACTCCAACAGTCTAACGGCCAGTATAGAAGTCGTTATAGAAAAATTATTAAATTTGTGTACATCGTGGAACATACTCTTTGCGTGGCTGTGCGTAGTAAGCTGTTGTACGCAGATAACCTCGCTAATATGGACGCGTAGAGAAGCGTTGTACGCTTGTGTATTAGCATGATTAGTCGCGGAGTAACAAGCGTAGTTGAATGTTCCACGATGTACACAAATTAAATAATTTTTCTACAGTATGATGTAAACAGTAATTTTAACTAATCTTGCGGGCAAAATCAAGTGAGAACATAGAGACAAGTACATGGATTTGCACCCATGACAACAAAGGGAAATGCAACCATATCAATTTACCCGCAAGATCATGAAGATGGCGAAAGGCAGACAGGCTCTATAGCAATAATCTTTACCAACATTTGGGTCAGCTTTATAGACGAAGCATTAAAATTTAGGGGTGGTCGAGCAAATTTTAAATTTCAACCTCAACCCAAAATGAAGGTGCATTTTGGTATTTGATTTACGTGCAAAATTGTGTAATTTTACCATATTTTGGCCCAAGGGGTTCCTGGTTCAAAACCGCACCTGCAAAAAAAAGTTTTCTCTTCTTCTTCATTTCTTCCTTCCTTCTTTCCTTCCCCCTCCCCAAAATAAGCCTGGGACATTAGGGTTGACTAAAGTAAAATATAAACAGGCTTTCATTTGATCCAAAGTTGTCCTACTTCTTGTACTCACACAGAGAACCCCTACCCAGGCATCAAATGATATCTAGATCTATATCAAGTACCGTAATTTCTTACATAAACATACAAAACGGTTACATGAAAAACCTCGACTGACCTGTACTACTTGGTTGACCTTTTGCTCTATGGATAGTGGCGACATCCAATAACAAACTTCTATAGGTCATCAATGCTCACATGCTGACCGAATGACCAATTGCTTCATTATAACTTTACACCCACAAAAGATATCTTACCCTTCCCAGAATCCTTTGCTGTGCATCACCTCATTTAATACATCAAATGACACTTCTATTACTTTGCACAGATTCCTCTTTGTTTTCATATTGAGAATAGACTGGCAAAACATGGGTCGATATAGTCAAAAAATAAACATATTTTGCAAGATCTGGATGTGCTCTGTTCATTCAGGTACTTTTTATCACTAGGCCTATCCCATGTTGCACTTCATGTATATAGCAATTCAGTACAGAAAATTGAAATGGAAGAAATGCATTATGGGAAGTGTAAGATATCTTCTCTTCTTTACACCTGTGCAATACTGGCTTTAAATGCGAGAAAAGATACAACTATACATAGCTGCTTCTTTGCTTGCAGTCTGTCGCAACCATTTGCAACCATACAAATTGTATACAGGCATGCAGGAGCTACAAAACAGGAAATACAAAGTTGATACAATACCGTAAACGTTCGCCTAATGGCGCTATAGAGTTCATGGAAATGAGAGAGCGCCATCCCTGTAAAAGCCGACTATTATCACTGATCATTAAGGGTACGTGTAGTTAAAGGGTGAAACATATCGACACATACAATTATGAACAAGATCGAACAAACTTGTTCATGATAATGCGGTAATTATTCACCTGATACGTTGTGGCCCAGTGAGCAGAGCATTAGACTATAGTGCGAGGATAAAGAGAAGATTGATGGTTCGAATCTCATGCAGTAATTTCTGACAGATTATGATGTCTGTCAATGTTTTTTTTTCTGATTTGAGGAAATTTTATTCTCTATTTTCTTGATTTTATCTTTAACATTGTTTATATAATTTTATTATTTTATCTTGTATGTGTCTTTTTCATGATTCTTTGTTTTTATCGTTTCATTTTAGAGTAACTCAATCCATTCAATCAAATGTTGTAATGAACCTATTTGATTGTATAGGCATTTGTTATGTGTGTGAGACGAAATGTCGCGTATGACAAGTCTTTCAATTCGCCATGAGTGTCCTTGCCTATGCATCAGTGGTCATAAGAGGTATATCATTTTATTCGAAGGGGGGGGTCCCAAATATATGGGGGTCATAAAGTCTTGGAAAGAATAATAGGAGGGGGTCATAAAATGTTTTATGACCAAAATGTAAGGAGTCACACGATGACCACAATTTCAATTTCAATACAATTTTGGGGTTTGGGATCATAAATTTTTGTTGCCAAAATAGGGGGTGCGCAATTTTATTGACGCAGACTTTTTGTAAATTCGGGACCCCCTTCCGAAAAAAAATGATAGCCCTCTAAGAGGGTTCAAAAGATAACCTCTGCCCCAATAATCCCTAGCTATATTTGTTTGAAACTGTTCCACGGAGGATGTATCATAATAGGTTCAGTCTTCAAATGATATCAATAAAATTTGAATGAGTGAACGAACAAAATCACACAACGACCAACTGAATAGAGGCTGTGCATATGACATATCATCCCGTAAATATGGCGGACTACTCAAATGCATTCAACAAAAGCATGATTGCATCTACCGCGACAGTTCGAGTCGCCACACACATAACAAAATGCACTACGATCAAATAGGTTGATGACAACATTTGATTGAATGGACTGCACTGCGCCATGATTAGGGGGAAGAAACCGGTTCAAATCCTTTGTTTGGAGCCAATCGATAAACGCAAGACCTCTATAGCTACCATTGAATACTGGCTAGGATTCCACAACACAATGAGAACATGTTATAAGGCGCTTTGGAAGGCACACAATACCCCCAATGGCTTTCCATATTATGTGCACTCAACAACTATTCAGTATCGAAGCCCGGTATCGAAGTTACGTAATGTTACTATGTCAACGAGATCACGCGCTTAAGTGATGAACCACGATCGAAACAATCAGTACACAAAAAAGGCATACCAAAATAGCGTGATCGTAATGATCGCCATACAAACAGTGCTTGGTTCCGATACCATCACGGAGTTACGTAACTACTTCGTGGTCTGATAGTTTTATGATCAATGGTCTGATCTACTTGGGTTCGATGCTTTTAAGAAAAGAAAAAATAGCTGATCATTTATAATGCATAAATGAATAAAGTAATGTAGTTACACAATTTGAAACATTGAGGCCGTTCTATTTTTCAAAGGTCATTTAACTGTTAAATGTAGTGGAATATATCACGCATTGATAGGTAGCAGGTGGAGCAAATTTTGTCAGCGGTTTTTGTTGCCGTTTGTTCGCAGTGCCTATTTAATTTTTAAAAAAATAAGAAAATTTAAATTAAATTAAAAAAAATCACAATATTCGTTAAGAAATGGGGACAAAATCCAAAAACATTTCTTGACCCTTCTTCACATAAAAGTGGGGGCAGAAATCAAGATTCGAACAAGTACCATTCACCATTCAAGGCGCACCCTCTACCGACTGAGCTAACGGGTCAGACAATAGAAGGGTGTAATTTTGAACTGAAGAATATAAAAAAAAATATGAAGAAATTACAATGTTATAAAAAGATTTACCAAAATGAGTTAGGTATAACGTATGAATCGATTTACAAATTAAGTCCAATGGCACTTTGAGAAAGAATAACTGAAAAAACCCCAAAACATTTGCTGCTGTAGCAACTAACCTAGTGACCTAAGTATTGGGTCATGTCACGATATTTTTTTCTGAGGCATTATGTCCAGGTTGCTCAATTTAACATACACGTATCCTTAATGCTGTTGAGATTTTATAAGGATGGCGCTCTCACATTTCTAAGAATCCAAAAGCGCCATTAGGCGAACGTTTACGGTATTTCATTTGGCCAGGGAATAGACATCTTGAGTATTGTGAGAAATGCTAATTATATTGAGTGAAATTTGGTGATGGTTGGTGTAAAAACCGTCAACCAAAATGGAAGGAAGAAAGGTATCCTTATTCTTCAATTCCCATTGATTGACTGCTATTTGCCTATTCAAATTATAAACATAGTATTTGAATCTGAAAGCACCCACAGTTCTAATTGTATAAGTAGTATAGTGAAGTTGTATGTGCATTGCACATGATTGATTCTACGTATTTCTTAGCAAGTGAATGAAAATATACATTGATCATTATTTTCAACTTTATTGGTAACAATTTGCAACAAAGAAGCAAAATATTAGTGTTCTTTTGCCACATATTACTTAAGTTACAAACCCTATTGTAGGAAATGCTAATTATATTGGGTATATTTTGTGGACAATTAACATATAAGGACTCAGTCAAAATTGCAGGAGGACAAGTTCTTTGCCCATCTAAATAACACAGGCAGTTAACTTTTATCCCAGTAAATGCTCAGCTTTCGTTCTTCATCATATTGCAAACATTTAATGCACCCGCAGTGGCGGTGCCACGGGGCGCATGGGAAAAAAATGCCCCCAGTCAGCACTCTTTCCCCCACCCAAAATTACACAAATTTCCACTTTTTAAAATTAGATTCCCAACTTTCTATTATTTGATGAGAAAGATCAATATCTCGGTACGTGTGCATTGGTATATCTCATTTCTCTCTCAACAAATAATTGAGTGCATGGCCGTGTCATTTGCTGTTAATGCCAACACGAACATACATAATCATGTGAAAATCTATCATAAGAGACTGATTTCGCAATAGATTTCATATGTTCGTGCTGGTGGTGACGACAAATCACAACCGCAATCATGCGCGTATTTTGGGGGTTTAGGCGCCAGCCCCGGGGTCAAAGTAGGGGCGGCAAAAACGAAGGGGCGGAAGAAGAAGGTGGCAAAAACAGGGCGGCAAAAACGAAGGGGCAAAACGAATTATCAAAGTAAAAAGGGCGCAAAAATTGAAAAAGCATAAGAAAAGGTTGCTTTTAGGGCGATAGTGCCAAAAATCCTTTTTTTTTTTTTTTTGCTCTTCACTTTTTCAAACGACCGTGAAAAAATTGGGTCAACCTTTTCGGGCTGTTAAAGAAGGGGCGGCAAAATTGTTTCTTCTTCAGCCCCCCGGGGTTGGGGCGGGCACGGTACGCCACTGGCAATATGCAATTTTAAAGCTGTAAAAATAAAATTCAATTTTTTCCTGTTTAGATATCTGCAGGGCAATTTTGCTTGCCGTTCTATTAGCTGGTGATGTTCATAAATAAAAAGCAATCATTCAATTTAAGGGATCTAGAATGAGCGTTTATGGCGTTTCGACAGTATTTTTTGTGGGACATGAGAGCACCTCAGACGTATCGAATTGCATTCTGAATACGAAGCATGTCTTTCTGATATCAAATAATTTTTATTTTTTGAAATTCACGATATAATACAAATTTTATGACAAATTATTAAAATTTGATATTTTTCAAATTTTGATATATAACAGTACTGAAATAAATTTTATAAATCTAATGATATATTCTTAAAGCGTATGTAGCTGTGAGGAAAAGCTGACGATGAATTGAAAATTTGACCTTTTATATTGAAGTTATGAATTTTTTACAAAAAAGACCTTTTTTTTTTTGGTGTTTTGGGAAAAAATCCATATCTTCAATACGAAAGGTCACAATTTTCAATTGATCGTCGGCTTTTCATCCCACCTACATACACTTTAAGTATAAATCATCAGATTTATAAAGTTTACTTCAAGTACTGTTAAATATCAAAAATATCAATTTTAATGATTTGCCATAAAATGTGTATTACATTGCGAATTTCAAAAATCAAAATTATTTGATATCAGAAGGACATTCTTCAGTATTCAAAATGCAATTCGATATGTCTGATGTGCTCTAATGTCCCACAATAAATACTGTCCAAACGCTCATACCCCTTCCCTTAAGCAATGTAAGAAGTGATCCTGTAAAAATACACTTAGGAGCACTCAAAGAACTTGACCTGCACGTAAATGAAAACTGTCACCCAAAAGTGACCCAAAATAACATCTATATTATGTAACTATTATAATCACAGTCTTTTTTCTACTGGGGGAGGGGGAGGGGAGGTCACTTCAAAATGGAAGTATCAGTTATTGGCCAGATGTCACAAGGTATTTCAATTTGATGCATTTCCTTAGGGAACAGTATCGGTTTCTTTTTAACATCCTTCCTTGCTGCATGTAATATAAATTAATTAATGTCACTGCTATCTTCAGTAGATAGTAAATTGTTTATTTACAAGGAGCAATGATAGTAAGGTCACAAGAAGCAATGATAGTAAGACCAAGTAAAACAAATAACCATGTATTTTGTAAGGGAGGCCCTTCTCAGCAAACACAAAATGTTTTCGACATCATTCGCAAAAGGTTATAAAAGGTTGTCAGAAAACGTTTAAATGTCGGGTTATATAAAGGGTATATTAAGAGTATAAAACGTTTTCATAACCTTAAAAACATTTTTGATAATCTACTGCTCAGCAAATAAAATGTTTTACAGAAAACGCTTAAATGTCGGGTTATATAAAGGGTATAAAAACGTTTTAATAACATTCCAAAAATATTCTTGAAAACTTGATACAAAACATTCTAAACAGAATGTTATTTTGGGGTTGAAAAATATTTTTCAAAAATGTTTGCCCAAAATATTTTCAATAACGCTTTAAAAACGTTTTCATGACCTTTATATAACCCGACATTTAAATGTTATTAAAAGGTTTTGAAAAAAACATTTTAAGAACATTTCTGTGTTTGCTGGGTTCAAATATTTTAACATAATGTTATTTAAGTATTGACACAATATTTGGCAAAAATGTTTGCAAAAATAGTTTACAATAACATTTTTTGAAAACATTTAAAAATATTGTTGTAGTGTGTTTTCATACAAAACGCTTTTAAAACGTTATCATGACCTTTATATAACCCGACATTTTAATGTTATTAAAACGCTTTTACCTAAACCAAAAGCCAAAATATAACTTATTTAAAACGTTTTTAAAACGTTTTTGTGTTTGCTGGGTTATTATTATTGTTAATTTGTTACAAATTTACTAATCATTTCTGTGTAAAATTGCAATTGAAAAGGCTTTTTCAACACATCATAAAAATGGGGAGGCCCCCAATATTTTTTATTATTTCCCCAAAGCCCTACCTCTAGCTTGTTGATAGTGTTTGCAATTTGTTTATAAATGGTAACCAAGAACTTCTCAACATGTCTTTTCATCACAACTATTTTAGAAACAAAGTAAGGAAGCAAATAAAAAAATAACAAAAATATTTGAAAATCTCCAAAAATCGGTAAAGGGCATGTGACAAGATAATTATACATTCGAGTTGACAGTCTTTTTTTTAAATGGCTTATCAAACCAATCCACTTTTTGTTCACCATTCTTGGTTTTTTTTTATTTATCCTTTGTTTAATTCAACTGCTACAGCAGCACATCCCATTTAATCAACAGTGCTTTTGCCTGGCCACAGTAACTACATAAACGAATTACAGAAAATTTACTTTATCACATTTAATCAACAGTGCTTTTGCCTGGCCACAGTAACTACATAAACGAATTACAGAAAATTTACTTTATCACATTTAATCAACAGTGCTTTTGCCTGGCCACAGTAACTACATAAACGAATTACAGAAAATTTACTTTATCACATTTAATCAACAGTGCTTTTGCCTGGCCACAGTAACTACATAAACGAATTACAGAAAATTTACTTTATCATATTAATTATGGCCAAATTCTTTAACAAAATGGGTAATTTTAGTCTTCAAAAAATAAAATCACAAAATAATATTAGAGAATGCCTATTTGAATGTCTTCTTAAACACGAAAATCCGTTTACCTGTTGGACAAGAACCTTGTCAAATCCTCGCCGCTAAACAGGTGTTTTGTTATTTGCTATGAGCAATTTCACTGAATAGTATAATAAAGCAGCTGAAAGTTGTATCAATATTTTATATACAATCTGCTGGAAAATATCTTTCTCCCTCTCTTCCTCACTGTCTATGTATACATCTGTCTCACTTACACTTTAATTGGGTTATTCCAGTTGAAATCCATTCACCCCCTATGGAAGACATGATCTTAATCTTCCACAGAGGGGGTGTAGATTTCAAATGGAGTCACCCATTTAGGTAACCCCATTTAAAATTCATATTCCCTGTATGGGAGATTACAGATATATCTTCCATAGGGAGTGTATGAAATTTAACTGGAATAGCCCTATTCTATTTTCTTTTCATCTCATGTATCTTTCCCTTTCATCCCTGTCTCTCTTGCTATCCCTCTAATAATATGCACAATATTATTTTTTATTTACTGAAACTACATGCACTTTCATTCAAAGTATATTAAGTTGTATTTAGATTCAGTTATTACATTTTGATTGTGTTGATATAATTCTAAAATGCTAATTGAATTAGGCAATGTCTTTTCACTTAAATAATTAGGTAATGTCTTTTCACTAAAATAATTAGCTCACAGCTTTGTTCTTCTTCACAACAGTTTTTGCAGCGGAAAATGCTGCTGCAAATTAAACATGTAGCAAAATATCATGTAAAACATTGATCACATGTATCACATAGATACATGTAGAAGCTCAAAAAGCTCAGATCATTCAGACAACAAAATGAAGAATATAGTTGCAAAAGCAAGCACACATAAAATAATGTAAAAAAAATACTTAGAAGACTCATCAGTGATCAAAATCAAAATCTAAAAAAATCATTAAATATAATAATATGCTTAATTGCATTTTTGTGAAGAGTATTGTATTTGTACTAACAGACACTGCCAGTGATAATCCTGAGTAGTCAATGTTGGAGGAGTCTTTCCGCACAGACTCTTGTAGCTAGATGTAACTGAGAGGAGCCTCCTATATTTCAATATTGCTGTGTTTTTGGCAATATTTTTCCACATTAAGAAACATCTGATGACCATTTTATTGCCATTCCAAAAAACTTTTCAATATTTTTTCTCATTTGTGGGGATCACTGACAGTGCCTTTAGTCTGGCCTACTCTACTGATACTCAGCAACTTAACAAAACTTTGTTTCTTGCCTATAAACGTAAGTTGACTCTATTACTATATGAAACACAATAGTCATGTCATTTATCCATTTCATATTGCTTAAAGATTCCATCTGTGTCAAAACGGCTGAGAAATATAATGTTTCATAACATACGAATAGAATGACTTCCTATGCAAAATACACTTGCAGCCAAAGGACGCTGAAGTATCCAGACACATTCTAAATCAACTGCAGAGATGCACTTGGGCATACTTATAAGAAATAAATTGGCATATTCAATTGCATCATTTTAACCTTTTCTAGTTTTGCCGACTCTGAGCTTTCATAATGTTTATGTCTTCAAATATATACCTTTAATTACAGCTGAAAATGATGACTGTAGCATACATAGGCAATAGAACCAAAACATAGTGCCATCCCTATATATGGCCATGGGTAAAAATAAATAAATACATACATGGAAGTTGGAATCAATTATAGATTTTAACATATCAGACAGTTTGGTTCAAAATGACTTGAAAAAATATAGTTTCAGAGAGAATCTAGATATCAAAATTGTTCCTGGGATCTTATAAGGTCCAGCAGGTGTATGAACTTTTAAATTTGGTGTTATTGTTTGAGTATGGAAAAAATATCACTTTTTTGGGTTGCAGAAGAAAAAAAGCCCTTTTACTTGTTGAAAAATTTATCATGTTATAGAAAAATTTTAGCTGTTAAAACATCTCTTAAACATTATGGTATGGAAAAAAGAGTCCTTTTGTAAAAATATATACCCCTGGGTCCCGTCCAAAGCTCTATGAGGCAAGTCATTCTGCTGATAGTAAGGAATTTGCCACCCTAATAATAATCAAGTTCAGTTGCCCATAATGTGTAACATGGTTTCATAAATATGTGCGGTTTCAGAAAATAGGTGCACACTTGAATAGAAGGTCATTAAAAACATAAATATTACTTGATATTTCAAGCTTTTATCTTTTGAGTCTGGAGATTTTATATGCAGTTAATTAAGGTTGTATTGGTCAGGAAAGCGGAACACTGGCCTAACCACACTGCTTCATCACATAACGAAATACATGACAAATAGCAGGAAATTGAATTTCACATATTCCGGGAAAATGTATATTTTCAGTCCAATATTGCACAAATCAAATTCTGACAGATCTGGGCCTTCAATATTAGTATTTTATTTATATTACAATCAAATGTCATAATTCTTACAAAATGTGAGATTTTCTTTAAATTTGCCTGTATTCACAGTGTCATATTTAATTAGTTACCTGTGCAAACATACCAATGAATATGACATACATGATACATGGGATGTTTTATATGCAAATAATATCACAACTGACATATATCTTAATAATTTATATATACTTAGTAAAGTCAGTCAATAATTTGATCAAATTCGACATGCACAGATTCAGTCCACAGGCCATGCGGTATTGCTGACAACCAGCTGTGTGTGATCTCCATTCATATTTTATGATACATGTAGATATCAAATAATGATGGAGTTTGTATTATGCACTTTCAAAATCACAGATTTCTCTAAGTGACATTCTTAAAATTTGGGAAGGGGGAAAAAATTAAGAATACATAAATATACAAATTCCACTCACACTCTAACAGGTACTAGGTAATACAAAAATAACCATCAAGGTGTGTATTTTTCACATACGCACCTCCTAAAAGAATTGTGGACCCTTGAATGTATGCTGTACCATTGCAAAAAAAAAGCTTCGAACTGGGAATCCACCGGGTTTAGTGTTGGGGTGGTTAAGTAGCTGAAATGTGCCCCATAATTCATGTTTTTGGTATTAACTCGGGGAACAGTCAACCATATTCAACTTTGAATTCATTCACCTTTCTCAAGGCACATTATTAAAAAGCACAATATTTTGCTGAAAAACCAAAGAGATAAAGCCCCAAAGAGCACCAACTCAAAATTGCCCAGTGTGTAATAATGCTATGGTAAATCCACTACTTCAGTTTGTTTATAGAGGGCAAAGAGTGTATCTCCGCCTTTTTTGGGCTAAGCCCAAAATGGAATGATAATTTGCGTATTAGCTTGCTCATTACAAAGGTTTGTACATGTAGCACTTAGCACCCAATTTTGGTATAACATGTTACATGCAGACCACAAACAATAACGTAATTTTGCCCTCCATGAATGACACACAAAAATGGCAGAGTCTGTACTCTTTGGTTCTACCTCATTGGGAGGTACACGATTTGCCCTCCAAAAGTGACACACAAACATGGCGAGTCAGTACTCTTTGGTTCTACCTCCTTGTGAAAAATACATGAAAAATTCAATTTCATAATAAGTTATGCACAACCACAGCGTTTCTAAATCAATAGAAAAAATCCATGATTATATAAGCCATATCTCACAATTAATTTAACAGCATACACCTCATTTTGCTTAATCACATCACACGTGGCACCTCGTCTTCTTAAAACACATTGCAGTGTGCAAAAAACGCCTCGCTAAAAAACTGTAACATCAATATTTAATACTTCCTGAGATGCTGTAATTAAATTCCTTGACACTTTTTCTCAGAAATACTACTTAATAATTTTGATTCTTCCACACATGCAGGAGCTAACATGACTTTCTACTTGTGCCTACTTGAACTTTTTCAAACATCAAGTACCAGAACATTTTTCAGCTTCAAAGTGCAGATGGGTTTGAATAAAATATTCTGCCTCGAGTTACGCAAATAGAATTGATATGCTGGATTGAGATTTAAATCTTTACACACAGTTAAATTGATATGCTTTTAACATTTCAAGTGGCAAATTCTATTTACCAAATAAGTCTTTCAAATGGTTTTCTTCTTGATGTCTATGTTTCAAAATGTGTTATTTATAGTAAATATGTTGTACTTGTAATTAAAGGTATAAGCCCTAAATGTATTTTGAAAATGGCTACATTTTGCTTGTAAAATCAACACTTTGGCATTTTTTTATTAACAACCTTCTAATGTCACTTAGATTCAACACGCAACATTGTATTGGAAACATGAAAATATTCATTGTGTGCCACAGGAAGGGGGACCTTTGAAGGTCAAGTCCCTTGGGTTAACACAGAAAGTGTGAAAAATCAGCCGATTCTAGGCACATTTCACTCACTCTGCCTCAAGTGACTTACATCCCCTGTGGTTGTAAAATGTTAGTCAGATCTGGATATGGAGCAACATATAGCCCTTTGTATGAGCAGAGTAACATAGCCCTTTGTATGAATGGGAAAATAGCCTTATAATTTTGATGATAAACTGCAGGGCTGCAAACTTTTGAGAAAAATAATGTGAAATATATTTTTACTTGAGAATATTATTCTCTTTTATCATTATTTTTCAAGTGTTTTGTTTTTCCCAAACATCCCGTTTACTTACCCTGTGATATTACATTGAAGATAAAGCCTATCACAATAACACACACAATCACAATCATGGTGTCATGTGTAGCTAGAAAGAGATGCTAGCCGCTTCCCACTAATCCACTGACGTCAACACTCCAGCGTACTTGCTGTGTATATTGTGCTATCTGTAATGAAAACAATAGCAACATGACACAAAGATTAATTAATATCTCTATATTAACGATTGTTGTTTTAACGAGTTCTAATGAATGTGATTGACACAGTGTAGGTGTTCATTATTCTAAAAAGACGTCACAATCTATGACCTTCGGATTCATCAAAGCATTATGTTCTTTATTTATATCAATTTATTTATCAATCAAATCACAATGTCTCATGAAATAGTATATTGATTTTATGAAATAATAAAGGTCAATATCCGCTGAGGATGATGTTTAGTACATTTTTTTTTAGTTTAGTAGCATTCAAATAACAAGTATGTCTGCATCATTTGTGGTTGAAACTAATTTTGAATATATGGCTATTAAGTGTCTATTTAATTTTGCATTTCATATTTTCTCTTAATTTCAGAACCGACCAATAATTTTTATGACATTTCCTATATTTTGACCTGTAACATGAATAAAAATATTAAATAAAAATGTGGTCTTTTATGTCAATTTTTAGAAATTTCCCATAAATTTGTATTATATAGCAAATTGAAAAGAAAAAAATATCAGAAGGACATTCCTCATATTCAGAATGCAATTTGGTGTCTGATATGCCGCCTCTCAGGTGCCAAAAAATACTGTGCAAAGGTGAGTGACCGAGCCCTTCAACACCTAATATTTTCAACTACAACTTGGCTTTCTTATGCTGCATTTTGACGGTAATTACATCAAATGAAAGCCGATTAAAAGTTCTTGTTCTTGATGCAAAAATCTGAAAATGTACTTTTCACGCCCATTTTCAGGACACTGTCCTCACCTGCTTTATATTTAGTCACACATACTCATACATCAACATTCAAATAATTGCACAAGTCTCCAAACCATAGCAGAATAATTTCCTGCCCGTAGATAAATCTCTTGATAGACTTCCCAATGACTAGGTGAAAAATTACCCAGTCAATTGTAAAATTCATTCAATTATCGCCCCACTCCTTATCACTATGACTTCTCAGTTGTATATAACATCTAACTTGCATGAGTGCTTACAGACTGCATTGCTGCTTGATAGCGTTGATATGCCTCATGCCCTCAGCTTTACTTCATTTCAATTTTGCCAGGTTCACAAGGGACCTTTTTAAAGCAACTGCTAACTTGCATATAAATTACTCCTTGTATAAGTATTGTTTTCAGGTGGTAAATGCTATTTTGATGAACTGATATTATAAGCTTTTGCACGTAGATGTTTGTTTTTATTAAATTGATCTAACATTTTTTGCTCCAACTAATATGAAAACAAACTATGTTATTTTATTAAGGATATTTTGTTTTGTTCATTAATGATAAGTGCAAATTGGTGTCTTAACCGTTGGTCATACATTTATGACAAATGTCACTGTCTGTTAAGTATTGAAAAAAAGTGTTCTGAAGCTGCACATATGTGATGTGATCAAGCAAAATGAGTCGCATGTCAGAAATATAGATTTTGAGATATAGGCAATTATAGTAATATTAGTATTCAACATCATTTGTATTTTATTGTTCTGAAGGACACTGAAATGACCATATCTCTGGAACCATAAGTCCAATTCTGATGGGGTTTTCACCAAAAATAAAGCTCTGAAAATTGGTCATACAATGAGATTAAAAACACAATTTTGATTTTGCTCGACGTCAGACTAATTTTCTTGATCGCATCACATATTGTTCACTCTTCTCTATTCCATTTTCCATCTGTCTATCATCATCATCATCATCATCATCATCATCATCATCATCATCATCATCATCATCATCACAATCATCATCATCATCATCATCATCATCATCATCACAATCATCATCATCATCATCATCATCACAATCACCATCATCACCACAATATTTCCATGATATGCAATTCAGCACCTTACGAAATACAAACAATGAAATGTACATGGAAGAAGCCTGCTGCTGACAACATACATACCAGAAGAAAAGAAACAAGAACAGAAACAACCACTCCCATATTCAAATTCTTCACTTATTCTAAAAATAAGAGATGCAATATAGATTGATAACTATGACCAGTAATATCCCTGCCAACCTCACTCTTTGCTAAAAGAAAAATACCCTGCAGCATTTATAAATCAAGGTATGAGACTAGACATTATAAAGTATCATACTGCATAATTCTACATGCTAACACACAACAGATACCCTTAGCATGCTTAGTAGCACAGAGCTAGGCTTTGTAGTACAGATCTCGGCTTATACAAATTGACCTGGCTAGCTCAGATGGTTCTTCTCATGGGGAACCAGGTAGCTCAAGGTATTATGTATCAAGAAATACTGACCTTATAATTAGGGAGAAGACAAACAACCATGGACTTGGATAAGAGCAATGCTGACTTGATATCAAAAATGCAGACACACAATAGGCTATTCCATTTAAAATCCACACTACCCCTGTTGAAGATTTTACAAATATCTTACATAGGGGGAGTATGTTTTTCAAATGTAATTGGTCAGGGTTAATCATTTTAAAACCCATACTCCCCCTGTATTATGGCTTTACCTTTATCTTCCACAGCTGGAGTGAGTATTTAAAATGAAGTTACACAACTGTCTATTCTATTCGTTATGCACACACCCCCTGTGGAAGACTTTAGCTAAATCTTCCACAGGAGGAGTGTGGATTTTAAATGGAATGGCCACAGGAGGAGTGTGAATTTTAAATGGAATGGCCCAATAGCCATTCTACAGCATGCCTAGTACATGTATAAGTTGTGTATTTGTGGCATTGGCCTGGGCATTAGGCAGCTTTTAGCTAGTAGAAGTTGGCACTTTATTAACCCATACATTATAGAAGGGGAAACAATGTTCACCCATTTAAGTGTTGAACAAAGTATAACACAAAAGACTATAAAGTAGCCAGGTACACAGGCAGACTGACAGATACACACCCCCACAGACATGCAGATAGAGAAATACACAGACAACCCTACATATAACATTTATATACAGGACTACATACATGTATATTGTACAAACATGCTTCAATACTAATGCTGCTGTCTACTGAAGATAGCAACAATAGCTAATACTGGTTTGGTTTGCAATACATACAAGCACACCCCACACACATACAAACAAACACACAAGTATTCATATATTAATGCTTCAACAGAAAAAATTCAAGTTTTGAAACATTTTCTCAAAATATCAAGAGCCATCGTAAGAACTACTGAACTAGGCTTGTTTGTACTCATTTTAATGCATTTTTCATGCTGATTCCAAATATGGCCATGACAATTTACATTTCTGCAAATTTTGAATTAAAAACATTTAACTTTACACTAATTGTCTCTTTGTTGAATTTTATGTTGAGTATTTAAACACTGATGACAGAAGATGTGAGTCTCTTTATTGAATATTCATAACCTCATTAATAAACGCGATGCGTGCGATCCAATCATATTTTATTATTTGCGAAAACGCGAACGCAAATCGAGGTCATTAATATCTCACAATTGACCGCAAAATGCGTAATTGTTCCAATGTCGCACACAATTGACTTCTGTGTGCGCGGTATTGTGCGTCCAACAAACTGCGCGCGCGTTGGCTGCCGTATTTGGATTGCGCGCTACCATATTTGCACAGATTGTGATACGCACTTTTGTTATTGGTCGTTCTGTTTTAGCCTGATCGATTTTTGGCAAGGGAAGATGTAAAAATCATCTATTTTTATAAACTTTTGAGCAAAATTTTGTGTTATTTTGTAAGGTGAAGAGATTAAAGTGACGGTTATGAATGAGGTTAATAACTTTGCATCGGTAATATATCGGGCATTGTGAAAAATCTAAACATTTTGTTGACCTCGAATATCCCTCGGGCTACGCCCTCGGGATATTCCTCGGTTCAAAGGCAAAATGTTTAGATTTTTCACAATGCCTCCAAATAACCGATCGAGTTATTAACCTCTAAGCATATCGCAACATAAATACTTCCAAGTTTGTACTTAAGTTGTGAACCAAAATTCTGCAAAATGACAATCTATTTTTACCTGACCATAAATAATATCAAACAAATAGTGTATCAGCAGATGAAAATCTATTTTTACCTGGCCATAAATAATATACATTTCAAAGTTAACAAATAGAATATAAAATGACAGAGGTTAAGTGCATCTCCATTAATTTACTAGTCACTCTATTTCACATATCAACTAATCAGTATGCATCTGCACGTTATTGGCTTACTACACTGAAAACGGCTTCCTTTTAGGGTTCTGTGCATGTTTTGTGTTCTCACATTACGCAGTGAGTAGTCCATATAATGATCTGAATCCAGATTGATCTACATAATGACAGACTTACTTTTGTGATGACGCCCTTTACAAAATACACAAAACAAATAATTGTATAATTTCTGAAATTGAAGTTTTAATGTTACTTTAAGGCCCAATCAGTGATTTGCTCATTGTGAGTTGAGGATTGTAAAAATCATCAAATGCAGGTTTTGGCACATATGTTATGTTACTGTCATAGATGTACTAACATAACCTGCTATTGGTTAAGCTGAAAGCTGCGTATTAAAACAGAAGACATTTTACACAAATCTGTAATTTCTCTACTTAAAGTACAGAAATTAGCTACATGTATTTGAATGGGGCTTCAACTTACTGCTCTTTGCTTTGTTTTTTTGTCAAATTTTTCATTTCACAAATACCTAATGACAATTTGAATGACTTGTCCTTCGCTTTTAGGCAATTTATAAACTATTTTAATTTTGCTACACTTACGCTGGGATCACTGAATGGACCTTTAAGCACAACAGTGTTAAAGAAAGCGGGATTATTTGATCAAAAATTGTCTGAACATTGACTTTTCCCCATTCAGTGCCAGACAATTGGAAAAATGAATTTCTTTATTTCTCAGAACTGTACAGACACTGATAATATCTGATGAGCAGCTTTTGACAAATTGTACCACATCTTGATGTAATCGGTGTTATTTAAAAGCTCTAATCTCTAAAGCTGTAATTTTACAACATATGGCATCTCAAGTTGGCTAGGTTAGGCTCTGTGCACCGTGAAAACATACACTTAATCTGAATCAATCCATATCAAACTAGATCTCAATTATGCCCTGTGTCTATCCCTCCCCATAATGTCTCCTACACCCCGTAAAAAGCATCAACTTGCTTATGACAGCATTTTAATACCCAAATTCAAAATTCTTCCCGAAAATTTTAAAGGAGATACCTAATCACAATGCCATTCTTAAATAAGCATGACAACAACAAATGTACCTTGTGCCTTGCTATATTGCATAATCCCCAAATTTTTCTATTTAAAAGCAATTTATTGGTGCTCAAACCATCAAGTAAATCTGAATTTCCCTGATACCTGGTTTGCTCTGGTTGTTTTATCATTTTTTTGTTCTCCGGAGTTTATCTTATACATTTTTTATATGACTTTATCTGTATGATGGGAAGAAATAAAATCACTACCAATCCAAAAGTGAAGTTTGAACTTGTATTATTATTTACCAGTGCCTCGACCAAACTCGCCCCGTTATACATGCTTTAACAGTTTATTATTACACATCTCTCGTAGCTTGTTACGACATGACTACTCTAAATATATTAAACCTCAAATATTAAACCTGCCAAATAATCACATATTTTCATTTTTTTTGTTTAAAATAATAAAACCCTAGCAACCCATTTCTGCGAGCAGATAAGCCCTGTAGGTTAACTCACCCGAGAGTACGGAATATGATTACAACCTAACGGCTTTTAGGGGTGGAGAGTTAAAAGCCATACTATCGTGCCAGTGTGTATGCTTCAGTGCAGACACTTTGGGATGAGCTTCCACTTCAACATGAATTACCTGCACTGAAAAAAAAGCTATTTTGGGGAGAAAGATGATATAATTTGATAAGTGTTCACTCAGGATTTAAAGCCTAATGTTGTTAAAAAGCATTTACTGAAGCCTTTCTACTCGAGAATGTTCACTCTCTTTAAAACTGTGGTGTACCAAAGTGAATTCTTCCTTTCAAAAATGTTCCAATGTTGGCAAAAGTGAACAAATTCTCTTGTGCCAAAAATCATTTTCATGCCAACTTTACAACATAATCTCCAGAGTGAATTGTACTTGTGTTATTGATCATTCTACCAATATGATACAAGCTACAATGCGTTGAATGCTACTACTACACACTGCAAATAATGTTGGTCAAAAAAATGACCAACAGTTTGGTCTATATACAACACATGAAACAGTTGGTCAAAATTTGACCAACAAGAGTTGTACAAAAATTATGACCAACAGTTGGTTTACAAAAACTTGCTCAAATATTGGGCAAAGTATTTACCCAACATAGTTGGGCAATTTTTTTTACCAATTATTGTTCAAATTTTGAACAAACTGTTGGGCATTTTTACACGGTATTGATTCATATGTTGGTTTATTTTTGCATAACTGTTAAGCAAAATATTTGACCAACATAGTTGGGTAAATATTTTTCACTAATTGTTGGGTAATATTTAATAAAACTGTTGGGCAAATTGTTGATTGTACCAATTGTTGGACAAAATTTGATTAAACTGTTGGGCATTTTACACATTATTGGTCCATATGTTGGTTTATTTTTTGCTTAATTATTAAGCAAAATATGTGCCAAATTAGTTGGGCAAATATTTTTCAATTGTGAGGTGAGTTTTCTGTAAATTAATTATAAATACATACATTATTACACGGTGTTACTTGCCTCATTTCATTCTGACCACTGTGTATGAAAAAATACTGAGAAATTTAGTGAAGTTATTTTCAAATACTTGATTGATTAATAAAAAACTGATACGTATAAAGCTTATTAAATGCTCAGTACAGACTGCCATCATGCATGCATGGCTATGCGTGCATATCACGAGTGTCTGACTCGTACATGTCGTAAAACAACTTCACTAAATTTCTCAGTATTTTTTCATACACAGTGGTCAGAATGAAACGAGGCAAGTAACACCGTGTAATAAAGTATGTATTTATAATTAATTTAGAGAAAACTCACCTTTATAGGTGTCAATTAGCTCTGCCAGCACCCACTCTGCCAGCACCCATGTCATCCGCCATTTTACGATAAGATTGAAAATGTGCTTTCCAGAACCGAACCGCGCGAATGTTGACCAACTGTTGTTCAATGAAAAGACAACAGTGCGCATGATCGAAAACTTTGCTCAACATTTTACATCTTTTTGCCCAACAACTTGTAATTCATGCAGTTTTACTACAAAGTTGCCCAACTGATGTGATTTATTTTGCACAACGGTCGTATATAAATTACGTGGCCAAAAACTTAACCAACTTTACTCCTCTCGTAGTAAAATAAAGATAAATAATTGGTCAAAATAAGAGGTTGCCCAATAAGAATTTAGATTTAACTATTATTGGGCAAGCCGTGACCAACAAATAAGTAAAAGAGTTTGCCCAACCAAATAGGTAGAAAGATTTGACCAACTTTTTTGCAGTGCAGGAATCATCAGTGATTTGCTAAACCTATAAAGATCATCCACAATTCATCAAAATTCAGATTTTGGCATTTTTATAAAAAACATGCATAATGAAACAAACAAATGGCAAACATGAGACGTGTGATGAGAGGCGACGGTGTACTTGAAATTGAAAAATAGGGTATATTTTTGTGAATCTGAGAATGTCGAAATCCCAAGAAATCTTAACATTTCTTGCTCAATTTACTCCCGGATTTCAAGTTTTGTGAAACTTTTGTGCCTTCCTAATATTCAGCAACTCACTCAGTTTGTTTCTGGGGTTTGTTTACACCAATTACGTCACTTGGGACTTCCCAGTTTGTGTTCTTTGGTGTGTGTTCTTGAAATGTTAAAAAAGGGGTGCTTTTGTAAAAGTGTACTTGAAATGCAAAAGTAGGGGTAATTTTCAAAGCTAATTTGTACATGTTTTGGTGTAAAATAGGGGTAACAAATGCTGAAAATGTTCTTGAAACTGCACAAAATAGGGGGGTATTTTTGACTTTGGGAAAGATCCTGCATTACGCCTTTGAATACACTGCAAAAAAAAGTGTTCAACATTAAAACACCACCTGTGCAAAATTTGACACACTGTATTCAATTTCATAATGCTTGGTGTTCGTAACCATAATGCTTAGTGTTCGTAACATAACGTCAGAGGAAACTTTTAAACACATAGTGTTTGAAGTGTTCAGCATTAGAACACCACCTGTTCAAATGTTGACATACTGTATTCAATTTCAGAATGGTTAGTGTTCGTAACATAATGTCAGAGGAAACTTTTAACACATAGTGTTTGAAATGTTCAGCATTAGAACACCACCTGTTCAAATTCGACATATAGGCCTATTTGACATACTGCATTCAATTTTGTAATGCTTAGTGTTAAGTAACATAACGTCAGAGGAAACTTTTAAACACATAGTGTTTGATCATTCACTAAATGTTCATAAAATGAACACTGTATGTTTAATCTACAATTTTCACAACACTATTAATAGGCATATAGCATAAAATGCTCGCCTGATTGTAAAACCATTTTTATAATTGGTTACTATTATTTATGGAGATCATCAGTTGTTCTCATTTTATTTTACACAGGCCTGCAGCTTGCACGGAATGAAAGAACATTGAACATTTTGCGGTTTATAGAAAATACCTGAAAATAGGCCTATTACAGGGGTAGGCTTACGTCGAATATTGAAATTTAGGCCTATACCGTACACTCCAAATAACTCTGGGTGCACGCCCATAAAGGTGTTCACAACTTTTACACTGAATGAACATGTAATGTGTTCGTTTTGAACACTGTATGTATGTAGGCTATATTTACCACATGCTGGGCCACGCATGCGTCGTTGCACCGTATAATAGAACAGACGATGTCATCGGAGTGAGAAACGGCGATTTGGACGGGGATTTGGAGGTGAGATTTTACCCACAAAATACCAAATACCAATCATACAAATATATCGAACGTGTTCTCCACATATCATAGAACAACAAGACTAAAAATGTAAATTCATCGTTTTGTATTGTGTGGTTTTAGTGCATTTTAATGAATGCGCAGTAAGCTTATCAATCATGACCATGCAATAGTCACATGGTCAGACAGTGTGCAAATCTGCAATTTGATATAGGCCTAATGTGAATTATACTGTAGACCTAAACCTCTGACGAGTGTGTCTTATAACTGGTCAGTATGCGGGTCGATTTCATGCCATGGCATGCCTGATGGAATAGATGTAATTGCGATTTTGCACTAGTCAAACATGCATAGGCCTAGCCCTAGGTTTGTTGTAATTTACTACTGAGTCTGTTGTTACAATTAAATTTCGGACAAAGGTGTACATTTATACATTGACCCATTGTACTTTGCTTTGTGTAGGCGTATTGCATCCCTTTTTGTAACACTTATTGAACATATGTAGGCCTAAGTGTCATATGTTCCAGACTTGAACACTAAGTGTATGACATTTGTGAACACAACTCAGTGTTCAAAGATTAGAAAAAAGTGTTCTAAATGATTAGAACACAAGTGTTCTAAATGATTAGAACACAAGTGTTCTAAAGCTGAACACATTTGATTTTGAACATGTAAATGTGTTCTTAAAGTGTTATTTGGCATTGAACATGTAAATGTGTTAGGATTTGGAACACTTTGTGTTCAAAGTTTTAACATTAGGTGTTCAAAACATGAACACACCATGTTCACAAAATGACGACAATATGTTAACATCAAGTGTTCAAAAGGTGAACACACGTGTTCACAAATTATACTGTTGTGTTAAAGTCTGGAACACTTGGTGTTCACAATCAGTACTTTTATATGTTCAATAAGTGTTACAATTTTTAGTGTTCTAATTCAGAACACTTTTTTTTGCAGTGTAGGCAGTGACAACACCGGGCTGTATACCTAGGCGAAATGTCAACCGTGCTAGCATGGTCAACCATGGTCAACCATGGTCAAAACATGGTTGACCATGGTTAACTATGGTCAGCGATGATCAGCCATGGTGGCTTGACCATGGTCAACCATGGTTGCCATGGTCACCATGGTATACCATGGTCGACCATGCTTTAGCATGGCCGAGCATGGTCAGCCATGGTCTTCACCTCACTTGACCATGGTTGACCATGGTCACTTTTAAGTATACCATGGTCAACCATGCTTTATCATGGGTGAGCATGGTCAGCCATGTTCATCACCTCACTTGACCATGGTTGACCATGGTCACTTCAAGTATACCATGGTCAATCATGCTTTAGCATGGGTGAGCATGGTCAGCCATGGTCATCACCTCACCTGACCATGGTCACTTCAAGTATACCATGGTCAACCATGCTTTAGCATGTGTGAGCATGGTCAGCCATGGTCATCACCTCACCTGACCATGGTTGACCATGGTTACTTCAAGTATACCATGGTCAACCATGCTTTAGCATGGCTGAGCATGGTCAGCCATGGTCATCACCTCACCTGACCATGGTTGACCATGGTCACTTTTAAGTATACCATGGTCGACCATGCTTTAGCATGGCTGAGCATTGTCAGCCATGGTCATCACCTCACCTGACCATGGTTGACTCTGGGTGCCCTCTGTTGTTATTAATCGTATTTAATGCGTATTTACAACGTTGTAAATAAATATTTGACACCATAGAATATAAAAACTAGTAATTTGATAAGTTAAAATAAGATTTTTAACGGAATAAATCTAAATAATATGATTATGCAGTTTATTCCGTTAAATATTTACTCCCATAATTTCCCTCATTCTTCAGGCCCTGCCCTCTATCGGGTGCTAATTTAAAGTTTAAGCTTGATTGCTATTGTTTCTTTCTATTGTTTCTTCCTTGATTGCTATTGTTTCTTAACCATGGTCAAACATGCACATTTTTGACCATGGTTGACCATGGTCACTTTAGATAGACCATGGTTGACCATGGTCTCTGGCCGTGGTGCCATTTTTCAAAAACATGGTTGACCATGGTCAAAAACATGGTTGACCATGGTCAAAAACATGGTTGACCATGGTCAAAAACATGGTTGACCATGGTCAAAAACATGGTTGACCATGGTCAAAACCCTGGTTGTTGAACTATGGTTGACAATGGTTCAACCATGCTCAAACATGCTAAGTTTTAACCATGGTTGACCATGGTCACTTTAGATAGACCATGGTCAAAAGGTTAACCATGGTTGACCATGGTCTCTGGCTGTGGTGCCATTTTTCAAAAGCATGGTTGACCATGGTTTGACCATGGTCAAAACCCATGGTTGAACCATGGTTGACCATGGTTAACCATAGTTCAACCATGCCTTTTTCGCATAGGTAGCATGAGTTACATTTGTATTTGAAATGTTTCATGAAATACACATGAGAATATATAATTGATCTTTTGGTGTTGCAGTTAGATGAAATATTCTATTTTATACAGAAAATATCTTCTATCCCTTTAAATCACAGAATATAGCCTTCTGCTATAAATTGTAATACAGATGCCCTTTGAATCACTAACATTTTAACTTATTGACTGTGATAAATATAGAACCTCCACAGGTAAAAGGGAAAATGAATAGCAATGTTAATGGCTTCCCTGACAACTCCTGACCAGGACTAATAGGTTATGTGCTTCTTGCTCTTAGTTGTGTCTCTCACTAAACACTTAAAGCCTTAATGTACGAGTTCCATCAAATTTTAATTTGTTATTTTATACTCAAAATGGTGAAATAATATTAGTAATCTAGGGAAGGGTTTCTGTCCATTTTGAGCTGAAATAACAAGGTAAAGTGAAACAACCCCTACTGGTTATTTTGGCTGTTTAACATGCAGTTCGATAGGAGAACATAAAGTCATAATGTTAAGAATTATGACTTTATGTCGAACTTTGCTCTGTTGACTTAACTAACACATCAAATTTGGCTGATTTCATGGAAGTTGGGACATGTGTATACATTACAATTTATGCCAAAAAATCAGGTTTAAAACAAATTTCAACCAATTTCATATTATAAGATTGTACATTATGGCTTTAACTTGGTTTGCAATCTATTTTAGGGAGAAATTTTACCCCATTTTGTTTTTTATTTGAGAAATACAGAGAAATATATATTTTGATCTAAATGATGACAATTTTAAATGATGGGTTAAAAATATATTTAAAGTACAATACTGATTAACAAGTGCATTAAATGTTTTCTTAATTTTGTTCCAATTCAGATTTTATTTCTCAACTACACCCACTTATAAGTGCAAAATCAGTATTCTTCTTGATAAGCATTTCTGTTTCCGGACCATAATGCGTCATTTATGTACAAAAATTACTTTGTATGATCTCACATTAACATGACAGCAAAACATTTCTCGGAAGTGAAACAATGCATACTATAGCGTATCAGCTTTAATTCATTATTTGATTGCTCAATTGCTTTTGTATTCACAAACAGCTTGCTTGTTCTTTTCCATAAATTGAGATTGAAGTGATTGTTTCAATATGTTTGGCACTAATCTGATCAACAGTATGGAAATGATGTCACTCTTTATTTACTCTGTGAGGTTGTTGAGAATCATTGCAATTTGTTTTTCTGCAGCTGCATGCAGTAGCATCGATCCAACAGCATACATCTATAATCTAATTGCGACCAAGGCTCAAAATACCTTTTTTTGTATGCAATAATGCAGACCGTACCTGAAGCATAGCACTTGTGTCTACTATTTACCATTGCCAGATATTTTTCATAGGGTTTACAAGTATTTGGTGAAATTGAGGGAGGGGGGTTGGAATTAGCCCAGATGTAAATCAGATGGTGCAAAGAATTCCACTGGAAAATGAACTAACTGAACAGCGATTAACATCAAGGAATGTCAAAATTAAATCATGAATGCTTGGGGAAAGTTAGATTAATACCCAATCAAGACCAAGATTTCCCTAAGCAGAAGGGTACAAAGTTAGAAAGCATATCATTTTACAAAGGTTACAAAACACATACTGGCCTGAAAAATGTTTAATCAAAGGAGATAAATTTTCCAATGGTAATCTGTTATCTGTATACTTGTATATCTGTTCTGTTGATAAACAAAATTCTCATAAATTTATTGGTTGCTAATTTCTCCATTGAAGTTGTGTCTCAGCTTTTTTTTGGAACATGTTGTAGAAAAATGTATTTGGTCCTTGTTTTGGGAAGTCAACATCATTGTATTCATGCTACCAGAATATTACAAACCAAATGATAAGTTGGTAACCTGCCACTAAATCATTGACATTTCCCATGGCAAAACCAGGTTATCATTCCCCCTTTCAAATTCACATCACATGACAGTAACGATCATCCTGCTATTCCCATTGAACAGTAATGTTACTTCATGATTGTATTGTATGCTTGAGGTAGTACCAAATCAAATTGAATTATTGAATTGGCAGCCTTGTCTTCACTATACGAAATAATCATCTCCTTGCAACTTGAAATTCTCTATCTTTTGCTGCATGTTAATACGATTTATGGATAAGGATTTCATTTGGATAAGGATTTTCATTTGATTTCATTTATGTTGGGGTGTGTCAAAGTGGGAGAGGGTGGGAATGGACGCAGACCCTATAAGGAAAGGTCTTGGGTGTGGATGTATTACTACTACTCCCACATGCTCATGGACTTCTAACTAAAACATAGTATTTTTGTGTAGATGTTGTTTTTGCAAT